>NC_140015.1:31482210-31889710 GCF_964263955.1 Coregonus lavaretus | reverse complement strand
ACACACACAGTAACACACGCACATTCACTTCACACATACACTTCACACACAAACACACACACACACACACACACACACACACACACAAACACACACACACTTATGATATACCAGATTCACTCACACTAAAACACACACACACAGTAACACACGCACATTCACTTCACACATACACTTCACACACAAACACAAACACACACACACACACACACACACACACACACACACACACACACACACACACAGGCTGGTACAGTCCTGAGTAGTACTACTAGACAGAGAGTCAGTGATCCTTGGTGGTGAAGGGGTTAACAGTGGTCATGATCCAACTATCCCAGTAGTCGCTTAGTGAATTATTCAACAAAAGCACCGATCTAATTTCATCAACACCAAACACACACACACACACAGCCAGTGGTCACATTTGAGAAAAAACACACAAACATTGACACATGCTCGATCATAATCTTACTCACACACACCACATACTGTACAGACACACACTCAGGGCAGGCTGACGTTTATTGGGATGAGTCTTGTCCTTGAGGCAGCACTGAGGGCACAAGCCCTCACACACACAGAGACACTGTGATGAGTGTGATAGAAGGAGTCAGGCACAGGAGGGTAATCACCGAATGCAGAGTTTATTCTGTCGTACACAAATAGCGCTGGATAGCGACAAACGAAACAGGCAGAGGGGAAAATCTACCCTGGCAATACAAGGTACGAGTAGCTCCACCAAGCTACACTACTCTCACAAATAAACAATCACCCACAAGGACAAGGGGGGCAGAGGGAACACTTATACACGGACTAATGAGGGGAAAAGAACCAGGTGTGTGTGACTGACAAGACAAGACAAATGGAATGATGATATATGGAGCGGCAGTGGCTAGTAAGCCGGTGACGACGAACGCCGAAGCCTGCCCGAACAAGGAGGGGAGGCAGCCTCGGTGGAAGTCGTGACAGACACACACATCACACACATACACTGTGAGACAGACAGACAGACAGACAGACAGACAGACAGACAGACAGACAGACAGACAGACAGACAGACGGACAGACGGACAGACAGACAGACAGACAGACAGACAGACAGACAGCACAATTCCTGGGGTGGGTCAATGTGGAAGGGCCAAAGGGACAGAAGACTGGGGAGGCTGGGTGGGTCAGTGTGGAAGGGCCAAAGGGACTGGAGGCTGGGTGGGTCAGTGTGGAAGGGCCAAAGGGACTGGAGACTGGGGAGGCTGGGTGGGTCAGTGTGGAGGGGCCAAAGGGACTGGAGACTGGGGAGGCTGGGTGGGTCAGTGTGGAAGGGCCAAAGGGACTGGAGACTGGGGAGGCTGGGTGGGTCAGTGTGGAAGGGCCAAAGGGACTGGAGGCTGGGTGGGTCAGTGTGGAGGGGCCAAAGGGACTGGAGACTGGGGAGGCTGGGTGGGTCAGTGTGGAAGGGCCAAAGGGACTGGAGACTGGGGAGGCTGGGTGGGTCAGTGTGGAATGGCCAAAGGGACTGGAGACTGGGGAGGCTGGGTGGGTCGGTGTGGAAGGGCCAAATGGACTGGAGACTGGGGAGGCTGGGTGGGTCAGTGTGGAGGGGCCAAAGGGACTGGAGACTGGGGAGGCTGGGTGGGTCAGTGTGGAAGGGCCAAAGGGACTGGAGACTGGGGAGGCTGGGTGGGTCAGTGTGGAAGGGCCAAAGGGACTGGAGACTGGGGAGGCTGGGTGGGTCAGTGTGGAAGGGCCAAATGGACTGGAGACTGGGGAGGCTGGGTGGGTCAGTGTTGAGGGGCCAAAGGGACTGGAGACTGGGGAGGCTGGGTGGGTCAGTGTGGAAGGGCTAAAGGGACTGGAGACGGGAGGGACTGGGGAGTGGAGGGAGTGGACGAGAGCATAGAAATATCATTTCAATAGTAATTATATTTCTATGGGTGAGAGACCGGACAGTATGTACTAGAAGCAGGCTCAGGAGTTTTTCCCCATTTGACCTCACCTGCCTGATGGACAATCTCCAGGCCCTAGTTCTATTCTAATACCAGGCCCTAGTTCTATTCTAATACCAGGGCCTTGAATTATATTATAATACCAGGGCCTTGAATTATATTCTAATACCAGGCCCTAGTTCTATTCTAATACCAGGGCCTTGAATTATATTCTAATACCAGGGCCTAGTTCTATTCTAATACCAGGCCCTAGTTCTATCCTAATACCAGGGCCTAGTTCTATTCTAATACCAGGGCCTTGAGTTCTATTCTAATACCAGGGCCTAGTTCTATTATAATACCAGGGCCTTGAGTTCTATTCTAATACCAGGGCCTAGTTCTATTCTAATACCAGGGCCTTGAATTCTATTCTAATACCAGGGCCTAGTTCTATTCTAATACCAGGGCCTAGTTCTATTCTAATATCAGGCCCTAGTTCTATTCTAATACCAGGGCCTTGAGTTCTATTCTAATACCAGGGCCTAGTTCTATTCTAATACCAGGGCCTTGAGTTCTATTCTAATACCAGGGCCTTGAGTTCTATTCTAATACCAGGCCCTAGTTCTATTCTAATACCAGGGCCTAGTTCTATTCTAATACCAGGGCCTAGTTCTATCCTAATACCAGGCCCTAGTTCTATTCTAATACCAGGGCCTAGTTCTATCGTAATACCTGGGCCTAGTTCTATTCTAATACCAGGCCCTAGTTCTATTATAATACCAGGCCCTAGTTATATTCTAATACCAGGCCCTAGTTCTATTCTAATACCAGGGCCTAGTTCTATCCTAATACCAGGGCCTAGTTCAATTCTACTACAAGGGCCTAGTTATATCCTAATACCAGGGCCTAGTTATATTCTTTTACCAGGGCCTAGTTCTATCCTAATACCAGGGCCTTGAGTTCTATTCTAATACCAGGGCCTAGTTATATTCTAATACCAGGGCCTTGAGTTATATTCTAATACCAGGCCCTAGTTATATTCTAATACCAGGCCCTAGTTCTATTCTAATACTAGGCCCTAATTCTATTCTAATACCAGGGCCTAGTTCTATCCTAATACCAGGCCCTAGTTCTATTCTTTTACCAGGGTCTAGTTCTATCCTAATACCAGGGCCTAGTTCTATTCTAATACCAGGCCCTAGTTCTATTCTAATACCAGGGCCTAGTTATATTCTAATACCAGGGCCTAGTTCTATCCTAATACCAGGGCTTTGAGTTCTATTCTAATACCAGGGCCTAGTTCTATTCTAATACCAGGCCCTAGTTCTATTCTAATACCAGGGCCTAGTTCTATCCTAATACCAGGGCCTAGTTCTATTCTAATACCAGGCCCTAGTTCTATTGTAATACCAGGGCCTTGAGTTCTATTCTAATACCAGGGCCTAGTTCTATTCTAATACCAGGGCCTAGTTATATTCTAATACCAGGGCCTAGTTCTATCCTAATACCAGGGCCTTGAGTTATTCCTGGTCAGGTCATGTGGTCAGGAAAAGCCCTACACCCAGCCATTAACCAGGGCTCCTGGTCCTAACTATGTAGTATGGATGTAATTGATGGTGGAAAACATTCTGTTTTAATTTCCCTTTAGGAATCACTATGATTTATGCCTGTTAGTTTCCAACGGCCGTGTTCAGAACAGAACAGAAACGTAGCTCACACATGATGGAATAGGAGCAGAGCATGTCATTCTGTACAAAGCGGCCTGTTCTGTTCCTAAACATACCACTTGATTTCCCAAAACACGGATGGAGTTCTCGCCTTCAAGCCTTTTCTACAGTGATAGCGTAGTCCCTTGTAGCTCAGTTGGTAGAGCATGGCGCTTGCAACGCCAGGGTTGTGGGTACGATTCCCACGGTGGACCAGTATGAAAATGTATGCACTTACTAACTGTAAGTCGCTCTGGACAAGAGTGTCTGCTAAATGACTAAAATGTAAAATAGCGATGGATTAGTCAATTTTTCCCTCATAAATAGGGGTGGAGGTTGAAAACGGCCTAACCCCACCTAAAAAAGAACTAATCTAGTAGGAAATGAAGCTACCACATGTTCACTGGCTTTATATCCATCCAGAATTCCAGATATCATCATTAACCTAGATAAGAAATACCTCTTATTCTTGTTCCCAGTTGGCTCCAAAACTCCCACACTGTTGCCAAGTGGAGGTGGAGTGCCTGGAGGGCGGCCATATTTGGCATTGTTGTGATTTATCTTCTCTATCTCTGCTGGCTGTCACTTCAACTAACCATTGCCTCCACACCCGTCACAGGTGTGAGAGTGACTATAACTGAAGAAAATGCCATTCGAAATTGTAATAATCCAGTAGATGTTGTAACACCAAGCTCAGTGCAGTCCACGACATGTAACAACCACTTCTTTAATGTTTGTATAAGGTATGCCCAAACATCGTCTCATAATGATTGTGTCATAACATTTATTACTTTCCTTTCAATTTAAGCACCCCATCGTTTACTTTTCCTTCGTTTTTCCTCCTATCCTTTAATATATGTTATCTTGCCCTTCAGAAACAGGAGAAAACATTCACATGAACGACTGTTGGTGTACTGACATTTGATCATTGCCATCTGGCTTGCAGAAATAGAGAAATCCCAGTTAGATATACAGTATTGTTGCAGAGTTTTTATGACCATTTGGCTTGGACAGACCCTCAGAAGGCTTATCATATGTCTTCCAAGTCCCTTCTTGTTAACTGATGCATTGTTTTTCCTTTGAGCCTTAACCAATCACCGCTCTTCAATAAGACGTCTCCCGTTTCGCTGCACCTCAGCATAGATTGGCTAGTTTAGCCCTCACAGACGGTGCTGGATAAGGTAGAGTGAAGGGGGCCTTTGGCACAGAAAGAGGAGAGAGGAAGACACACACACACGTACAGAGGGACGATGACATGGGCCACACTCCAGGGGGTGATTAGTGCTGTGTGGACATGCATCTAGAGGCTGTCAGAGGTTGGCTTGGCAGGGACGGCCGTCTCCCCTCGCTAATGTCTACCAGCAGGGCTGTTCACACTGTTTATCTTACTCTCAGACCTTCCAGAACTCACTCTCTCTCTTTCTCCATTTCAACTCTCATTTCCCTCTCTTTCTTTCACCCTTGATTCGTCTCGACTTCCCTCGTTTCCTCTCTTTCTCTTTCATGCACTCACAACCTCTCTTTCTCTTTGCTCTCCTTCCTTAACTTTATGTCTTCATCTCTCTCTCTATACCTCTCTTGCTCTCTCCCTCTTTCCTCTCTCTTTATTCCCTCTCTTTCTCTCAATCTGTCCTGGATAGGTCCCTCCATCTTTCTCTATGTGGATCCAGGACAGATCCCAGGGTGCTAATAGCTAAGTGACATCTCTCTATTAAGCCCCGCCCCTTCCTCCTGGCCTTGCGGTCACTTCCTTTTTCTCCTCCAATAGGAATTCATGTGAATGAAATCAGTCTGAATCATTCCATTGTACTCCAGACCAGGCCTGGATGACTTTCTCAGGGCATCCTACCCGGAACGCTGTTGGTTTAAGCAATTGTATGGAATTCTGTCCATGACATGGGCCATGTTTTGGTGTTGAGGAGAGAGAGAGAGAGAGAGAGAGAGAGAGAGAGAGAGAGAGAGAGAGAGAGAGAGAGAGAGAGAGGTAGAGGTAGAGACAGAGCTGCATTTCCTATTACACTGTGATAAATACTCAGACCTAAGAGAATCTTTCTTTCCCAAAATTATCATTCAGTACAAAGAATTTGAAACTATAAAAGAGGAAGAAAAAATCAAATATTTATTGGGTGAAAAGCCAAAATGTGCAATTTTGGCAGCCAAATATGTGTCCTCCTGCCACAACCTGAGGGACAGCCAGTGAAAAGTGTAATGTAATGTCAATAATATTTCCTGTTTTGTTTTGGCTTTCATAGCATGTAATGTGTCTTCTCAGTCATGTTGAGATTGGCCGACTACTATTGCTTTAATGTATTGTTATTCTCATTAATATTGTTGTTGTAGTTGCTGTTAATGGTAATCCCATTTCCACTACTACTATTATTATTGCTGTTGGTCCCACCATTTTTGTTATATGTATACTTTGACAATGTAAGTAATTTTACTTGCCATGTCAATAAAGTCTATTGAATTGAATTGAATTGAGAGAGAGAGAGAGAACAAGAGAAATAAGAGAAGAAAGAGGGAGCGAGAGACAGAAAGTATTAAAACAGACTTTTCCTCCCCTATTAGATACAGTGGGGGAAAAAAATATTTAGTCAGCCACCAATTGTGCAAGTTCTCCCACTTAAAAAGATGAGAGAGGCCTGTAATTTTCATCATAGGTACATGTCAACTATGACAGACAAATTGAGGAAAAAAAATCCAAAAAATCACATTGTAGGATTTTTTATGAATTTATTTGCAAATTATGGTGGAAAATAAGTATTTGGTCACCTACAAACAAGCAAGATTTCTGGCTCTCACAGACCTGTAACTTCTTCTTTAAGAGCCTCCTCTGTCCTCCACTCGTTACCTGTATTAATGGCACCTGTTTGAACTTGTTATCAGTATAAAAGACACCTGAAGACCAAAGAGCTGTCAAAGGACACCAGAAACAAAATTGTAGACCTGCACCAGGCTGGGAAGACTGAATCTGCAATAGGTAAGCAGCTTGGTTTGAAGAAATCAACTGTGGGAGCAATTATTAGGAAATGGAAGACATACAAGACCACTGATAATCTCCCTCGATCTGGGGCTCCACGCAAGATCTCACCCCGTGGGGTCAAAATGATCACAAGAACGGTGAGCAAAAATCCTAGAACCACACGGGGGGACCTAGTGAATGACCTGCAGAGAGCTGGGACCAAAGTAACAAAGCCTACCATCAGTAACACACTACACCGCCAGGGACTCAAATCCTGCAGTGCCAGACGTGTCCCCCTGCTTAAGCCAGTACATATCCAGGCCCGTCTGAAGTTTGCTAGAGTGCATTTGGATGATCCAGAAGAGGATTGGGAGAATGTCAAATGGTCAGATGAAACCAAAATATAACTTTTTGGTAAAAACTAAACTCGTCGTGTTTGGAGGACAAAGAATGCTGAGGTGCATCCAAAGAACACCATACCTTCTGTGAAGCATGGGGGTGGAAACATCATTCTTTGGGGCTGTTTTTCTGCATAGGGACCAGGACGACTGATCCGTGTAAAGGAAAGAATGAATGGGGCCATGTATCGTGAGATTTTGAGTGAAAACCTCCTTCCATCAGCAAGGGCATTGAATATGAAATGTGGCTGGGTCTTTCAGCATGACAATGATCCCAAACACACCGCCCGGGCAACGAAAGAGTGGCTTCGTAAGAAGCATTTCAAGGTCCTGGAGTGGCCTAGCCAGTCTCCAGATCTCAACCCCATAGAAAATCTTTGGAGGGAGTTGAAAGTCCGTGTTGCCCAGCGACAGCCCCAAAACATCACTGCTCTAGAGGAGATCTGCATGGAGGAATGGGCCAAAATACCAGCAACAGTGTGTGAAAACCTTGTGAAGACTTACAGAAAACGTTTGACCTGTGTCATTGCCAACAAAGGGTATATAACAAAGTATTGAGAAACTTTTGTTATTGACCAAATACTTATTTTCCACCATAATTTGCTAAAAAATTCATAAAAAATCCTACAATGTGGTTTTCTGGATTATTTTTTCTCATTTTGTCTGTCATAGTTGACTTGTACCTATGATGAAAATTACAGGCCTCTCTCATCTTTTTAAGTGGGAGAACTTCCACAATTGGTGGCTGACTAAATACTTTTTTCCCCCACTGTATCTACCTCTCAATGCTTCTAAAAGTCACATCCATACATCTACGTACTCGTTCCATCCCACTCCCATCCCTCCCTCCTTCTCTCACTCTATGCCCACTGAGTGTCCAACCATTGTTGTTGTCCCTCCATGTGTGCCAACATAGTACACCACACCCTGTGTGTCTGTCTGCTAAAAATACCTTGGCAGGACTTGATGTATTGTCTGATGACAGGCGATGCATAATGCAGATATTGTGTGATAGTACACACACATACACTGAAAGCATGTGGCAGGTACAGGTACAGTGGGGAGAACAAGTATTTATAATCAGCACAACAATAACAAAAATAACACAATAGTTTAGTTGTCAGTGTTTATTATGATTTTAGTGGCAAAAATCTATATATGAGGTAAATTCCCAGCAGAGCTCCAAGTTCAATCAGTATATCCTCTGGCGTGTTAATGTGTTGATATCCTTCGTATCCATAGCCAGAATGATTTTGCAGTGCATGGTGATTGAACAGGTTTCCAGTTATATTCATCAGCGTTGTAGGGAGGGTGAAATCTGTGAATACAAAAATAATAATTATACAAATGATCAACAAAACGTGCGCACGACAGTATTCATACCTCGGTTTTTGTGGTAAATGTGAATGAAAAAACGGTTCACTTTTGACAACGGTTTTAATACACATACCTTGTCCATAATGTAGAGACCTCTGGGATCTTCATTGAAGAGGTCAGGGAGGAGGAAGATGGCTGCTGTGACCGAGTCCTAGAAGGTTTTAGAGAAACCATTAATACAAATTAGATGATAGCCTACATGTGATCTGCATAACATTATGCGACAAACCATTACCAATTGTACATACCTTTGTGTGCCTCCTCGTCAGTATACCTGCAGACACAGACACACACAAATAAGTGGGCAGTTCAGTCATCTGAGCCCAATGCAGCTAGCCTTCAACATATTCTTACCTCTTTGTTGATTGACATCCATTGAATTGTGTCCATTTTCTGTTTTAGAAATAATTTTAAAAGGGAGAAAGTGCCAAACAACACAGCCATTTGCACAACTATGAAAAGATAGATGGTATCATCATAAATCAATATCAATTTAGATCATACAAGGGAGAAATCTTACCTTAAATTGAGGAGATCTTAAAAATGTTAAGTTAAGTGCCTTTCTCAAATTCAAATCCACATTTATCAGTTGGGCAGTTAGGTTGCTGGAAGAACCCCCAAGAACTAAGGAGGTTCCTCGATGAACCCCACCTCCTATGGGGTTCTTGGAAGTACCTTTTGGGGGCATTTTTCAGTGCCAAGAACCCTAAGGTTCTTCAAAGAACTTTGAGGATCTTAGAAGAACCCTTGTTGAATCCCTAATTTTTAGAGTGTATAGAGAACCTGCTGAATGTTTTTTCCATTGATAGGCTAGCAGTGTTAAGGAGATGCAGGCCTACATATTAACATTCCTGTGGCGTAATAACTATTTTATTCCTTTGACAATCATCTTACTGGAATAACATCATGATGATCCGTCACAGAGGATTTCCCTCTCTGCTCATATGGCCTTAGTACATGTGCTGGTGTTGTACATAATATGTGTGTATCTTCAATCTGTGCTGCATCGCTGACTCAAGTTGAACAGGATATACAGTAGATAGGTAGGGGTTGGGATAAAGCAGAAGACACATTTCCATTTCCCTGTGATAATGGACAACAAAGTAAACACTTCTTCTAGGAAAATACATTAATGGTGTTTGGTTGGTTGAGAACACAAACAAGCAATAAAGACTATTGGAGGGATCCAAACTTCTTCCTTCTGCACTTACATCTGACAGGACTTCTATGAGTACTCAGTACTGTATATGACTAGACTGTAGATTACATTGTGTATCTTTCTCTCTGTTCACTACAGGAGGCTCTGGCCCATGTTAATGCCCATGCCCAGGCAGCGCGGCCACCAGTGGACCCATCAGAGCTGTTCCCCAGGCTGTGCCACCTGGAGCGGGCCGAGACGGGCTACGGCTTCAACCTGCACAGTGAGAAGTCCCGGCCGGGCCAGTACATCCGCTCCCTGGACCCTGGGTCTCCAGCCGACCATGCTGGGCTCAGACCACAGGACAGACTCATAGAGGTGAGGAGAGAGGGGTGGGTGGAGGAGGGGAGATGGGTGAGGAGAGGGGAGATGGGTGGAGGGGAGAGGTGACGAGGATGGGTGGAGGAGGGGAGAGGTGAGGAGAGGGGAGATGGGTGGAGGAGGGGAGAGGTGAGGAGGATGGGTGGAGGAGGGGAGAGGTGAGGAGAGGGGAGATGGGTGGAGGAGGGGAGAGGTGAGGAGAGGGGAGATGGGTGGAGGAGGGGAGAGGGGGATGGGTGTCGAAAGAGGGCTAGTGGTTAGAGACTGAAGAAAACGGGTGGGGGACTGTGGAGCTCCATGAAGGGGTTTATTTTTCATGAAGGTGAAGAGGATAGGTTTGTGAGGAGGAAGTTGGGAGGAAGGGCTAGTCCAGGAGGAAGGTGAAGAGGATAGGTTTGTGAGGAGGAAGTTGGGAGGAAGGGCTAGTCCAGGAGGAGGTTGGGAGGAAGGGCTAGTCCAGGAGGAGGTTGGGAGGAAGGGCTAGTCCAGGAGGAGGACAGAGGTGCAGGGGATTGGTGGGAGAGGGGGGGATGGAGTCTGATGTCTTAATAATCAGGGAACTACGGAACAGTAGAGGCTTGGTTTGTCAACTTTAGACAAGTGGTGAGAGAGGAGACAGACTCCAATCAGATCGTTTACAATGGTCCTAATGAGACCCTAATGAGGTGGGCTTTGAGAAATGGGGTCGGGGATGGGATGGTGGGACACCCTAATTAAGGGGGTTTATAGAAAATGTCAGAGAGAGAGGGAGTGGGGTGAATGAACATGTGTCTGAGATAAGGGATACAGAGTGAGACCCCAAGAGGCCTCTTACTCCCCTATGTGTGCATGCCTGTGAATGTTTGGGTTTGTGATTATCAGTGTGTATGTGTGCATGCCTGTGAATGTTTGGGTTTGTGCTTATCAGTGTGTATGTGTGCATGCCTGTATGAGCCCATGTGTGTACACAGGTGTGACCTTGTGTGGCAGCGGTCTCAATGCTCATCCGTCATGCGTGTGCAGGGCCACATGTGCCTGGTTTAACCCCTCTGTAACGTTACCACTGCTATAACACGGCCTGGACCCCCGGCCTCATCTCTCACCTGTTTTAGTTGAGATGAAAGAGGTCAGGCTGATAGTGGGGAGAGGTTGTTCATCAGTCTGATGGCAGGACACAGACAGGAGAGAAACATACGAGGCCTGAATGTGTGGGAGAAAGAAGGGATGGAGGGATAGAAGGAGACAGACAGGAGAAGCAGATGCAGACATGTGGAACATAGTCATACTGATCCTGCTCACCATACACCCTTTCAACCAGACCCCCAGACACATTCCCATGAGCCCTGACCCCAGAGCAGTACATCAGGGCCTAACAAGGCCACATAGGGCCAACACAGGGCCATACAGGGTCAAACAGGGTCAAATACAGGGTCAGACAGGGCCAAACAGGGTCAAATACAGGGTCAGACAGGACATAATATACACTGCATCAAAAACACAGGGTCAAATGAAAGTCACACAGAGCCAAACAGAATCTAGCTTAGTTTAACTAAGCCTAACCTGGCTCGTAGCATTACCATGACATTACCATGACGTTACCATAGCATTGTGGTGAAAACACAAGGCTGGAAACAGTACTAAACAAAGTGTAATATGACAGGCAGAGCAGTTGGATACAGTACATTTACATTTTACATTTTAGTCATTTAGCAGACGCTCTTATCCAGAGCGACTTACAGGAGCAATTAGGGTTAAGTGCCTTGCTCAAGGGCACATTAACGTCATTTAGCAGACGCTCTTAGCCAGAGCGACTCACAAATTGGTGCGTTTACCCTATAGCCAGTGGGATAACCACTTTACAATTTGGGGGGGGGGGGGTTAGAAGGATTACTTTATCCTATCCCAGGTATTCCTTAAAGAGGTGGGGTTTCAAATGTCTCCGGAAGGTGGTGAGTGACTCCGCTGTCCTGGCGTCGTGAGGGAGCTTGTTCCACCATTGGGGTGCCAGAGCAGCGAACAGTTTTGCCTGGGCTGAGCGGGAACTATGCTTCCGCAGAGGAAGGGGAGCTAGCAGGCCAGAGGTGGATGAACGCAATGCCCTCGTTTGGGTGTAGGGACTGATCAGAGCCTGAAGGTACAGAGGTGCCGTTCCCCTCACTGCTCCATAGGCAAGCACCATGGTCTTGTAGCGGATGCGAGCTTCAACTGGAAGCCAGTGGAGTGTGCGGAGGAGGGGGGTGACGTGAGAGAACTTGGGAAGGTTGAACACCAGACGGGCTGCGGCATTCTGGATGAGTTGTAGGGGTTTAATGGCACAGGCAGGGAGGCCAGCCAACAGCGAGTTGCAATAGTCCAGACGGGAGATGACAAGTGCCTGGATTAGGACCTGTGCCGCTTCCTGTGTAAGGCAGGGTCGTACTCTCCGAATGTTGTAGAGCATGAACCTGCAGGATCGGGTCACCGCCTTGATGTTGGCGGAGAACGACAGGGTGTTGTCCAGGGTCACGCCTAGGCTCTTCGCACTCTGGGAGGAGGACACAGCGGAGTTGTCAACCGTGATGGCGAGATCATGGAACGGGCAGTCCTTCCCCGGGAGGAAGAGCAGCTCCGTCTTGCCAGGGTTCAGCTTGAGGTGGTGATCCGTCATCCATACGGATATGTCTGCCAGACATGCAGAGATGCGATTCGCCACCTGGTTATCAGAAGGGGGAAAGGAGAAGATTAATTGTGTATCGTCAGCGTAGCAATGATATGAAAGGCCATGTGAGGATATGACAGAGCCAAGTGACTTGGTGTATAGGGAGAAAAGGAGAGGGCCTAGAACTGAGCCCTGGGGGACACCAGTGGTGAGAGCACGTGGTGCGGAGACAGCTTCTCGCCACGCCACTTGGTAGGAGCGACCGGTCAGGTAGGACGCAATCCAGGAGTGAGCCGCGCCGGAAATGCCCAGCTCGGAGAGGGTGGAGAGGAGGATCTGATGGTTCACAGTATCAAAGGCAGCAGACAGGTCTAGAAGGACAAGAGCAGAGGAGAGAGAGTTAGCTTTAGCAGTGCGGAGAGTCTCCGTGACACAGAGAAGAGCAGTCTCAGTTGAATGACCAGTCCTGAAACCTGATTGGTTTGGATCAAGAAGGTCATTCTGAGAGAGATAGCAAGAGAGTTGGCTAAAGACGGCACGCTCAATAGTTTTGGAAAGAAAAGAAAGAAGGGATACTGGTCTGTAGTTGTTGACATCAGTGGGGTCGAGTGTTGGTTTTTTGAGAAGGGGAGCAACTCTCGCTCTCTTGAAGACGGAAGGGACATGGCCAGCGGTCAAGGATGAGTTGATCAGCGAGGTGAGGTAGGGGAGAAGGTCACCGGAGATGGTCTGGAGAAGGGAGGAGGGGATGGGGTCAAGCGGGCAGGTTGTTGGGCGGCCTGCAGTCACAAGTCGCAGGATTTTATCTGGAGAGAGAGGGGAGAAAGAAGTCAAAGCATAGGGTAGGGCAGTGTGAGCAGGACCAGCAGTGTCATTAGACTTAACAAACGAGGATCGGATGTAGACCCCAACAGGGTCAAAGAGACACACACACACAATCACACATGCAAGCACACACACACACACACACACACACACACGGCTATCCCAGTCCAGTCCTGCCCATACAGTATGAGTAACACAGACAGCTGCACACACTGGCACTAGAGGGAGAAGTTACCTTCAATGCTTTGATGTCCCTCTGTCTGTCCAACAACAGGAAACAGTGAGAGTGAACTGTAGCTATGGGAGCTAGCTTCCTGTGTCTGTTAGATGACAATAGCAGGCCAAGTGACTCCCTGTCCATGTCCTCTAAGGTCCATAAATAGGCTTTATCATGTTTATATAGATACTAAAGAGTCCCTGCCCTGAACCTGAATACACACATCAAGGGAGAGAGACAGAGAGACCCTGCCCTGAACCTGAATACACACATCAAGGGAGAGAGACAGAGATACCCTGCCCTGAACCTGAATACACACATCCACTGCCTAGATACTGTAAGCACTCAGAGAGACCAAATACTTCAGACAATACAGTACTGTCTGTCTCTACTGTGCTCTTCAACCAATAACAATAGACTCTCATTCAACGTCTATGCATTACCTTCCGTACAATATGTCTGCAAAGCAGCATTCAGCAACCATCTGTGACATTCCACCACATCATATTAAAAAAGGTCTTTGTAGATCAAGAACCTGTATTGGTGTCCTCTTCTGAACACAACACAGTTAAAAGCCTTGGCCTTCTCTCTTCCTGTATGAATGGGGCTCAACAGTATCAGCTGTGTTTTGACAGGGCCAAGTGAAAGGGATTTCTAATGAACACAGTCTGGGTGTACAGTTTCAGCTCAGAGTGGTTCATCTATTGTCATTGAAACCCTGTGTGTGTTAGCTTAGATTAGCGCTAAGTGAAGTTACTCCCTACCCACTGATTCAGGGTGCCTATAATCAGTGGTGGAAAAAGTACCCAATTGTCATACTTGAGTAAAATTAAAGATACCTTGATAGAGAGTAACTCAAGGAAAAGTTAAAGTCACCTAGTAAAATACTACTTGAGTTAAAGTCTAAAAGTATTTGGCTTTAAATATACTTAAGTATCAAAAGTAAATGTAAATGCTAAAAGTAAAAGTATAAATCATTTCACATTCCTTATATTAAGCAAACCAGTCGGCACGAGTTTCTTGTTTTATTATTTTATGGATTGCCAGGGGCACACTCCAACACTCAGACATAATTTACGAACAAAGCATTTGTGTTTAGTGAGTCCACCAGATCAGAGGCAGTAGGGATGACCAGGGATGTTCTCTTGATAAGTACGTGAATTTGACCATTTTCCTGTCCTGCTAAGCATTCAAAATGTAACAAGTACTTTTGGGTGTCAGGGTAAATGTATGAAGTATCATTTTCTTTAGGAATGTAGTGGAAAAAGTTGTCAAAAATATAAATAGTAAAGTAAAGTACAGATACCCCAAAAAATTACTTAAGTAGTACTTTAAAGTATTTGTACTTAAGTACACTATATATACAAAAGTATGTGGACACCTCTTCAAATTAGTGGATTCGGCTATTTTAGCCACACCCATTGCTGACAGGTGTATAAAATCGAGTACACAGCCATCCAATCTCCCTAGACAAACATTGGCAGTAGAATGGCCTTATCCCCCTGTTATGAACCCTGTGGCTTTAAAAGTCTAGGGTGGATGGAAAAGAGACCCGTAACATAACTCATGCGAATTAGAATATTGACAAGGAACAGTGAGAACAAAATACACCGACAACCATATGCTACCGTCAAACACAAAATGTTTATTATAAACACACGGTAAACGGTTTGGGGAAAAGGGGCTGAGCTGGACCCAAGGAATGAAACAATAAAGTCAAAAACCCCTAAACTGATCTTGCCTGCCTCTAGAACCGCTAAGCTTACTGCTAACCATACAAAAATACAGTGGGTGGTCCGCTCAGGTCTAACTAGTGTGCCTGTATCCGTAACACCCCCAATGCATAGTGCCAACTGTAAAGTTTGGTGGGGGAGGAATAATGGTCTGGTGTTGTTTTTCATGGTTCGGGCTAGGCCCCTTAGTTCCAGTGAAGGGAAATCTTAACGCTACAGCATACAATGACATTCTAGACGATTCTGTGCTTCCAACTTTGTGGCAACCGTTTGGGGAAGGCCCTTTCCTGTTTCAGCATGACAATGCCCCGGTGCACAAAGCAAGGTCCATACAGAAATGGTTTGTCGAGATCAGTGTGGAAGAACTTGACTGGCCTGTACAGAGCCCTGACCTCAACCCCATCAAACACCTTCGGCATGAATTGGAGCACCGACTGCGAGCCAGGCCTAATCGCCCAACAGCAGTGCCCGACCTCACTAATGCTCTTGTGGCTGAATGGAAGCAAGTCCCCACAGCAATGTTCTAACATCTAGTGGAAAGCCTTCCCATAAGAGTGGAGGCTGTTATAGCAGCAAAGGGGGGACCAACTCCATATTAATGCCCATGATTTTGGAATGAGATGTTCGATGAGCAGGTTTCCACATACATTTGGTCATGTAGTATACTTTACACCACTGCCTATAATCATTTAGGTTAGGATCGGGGGTAGGCTGATCTGATCCTAGATCTGTGGTTAAGGGTTAAGGACTACTTTTACCTTATGCAGTTAGAGCAGTTTCCCCTATACAGTCAGTGTCAGTAAACTGTAGTCAGTGAAGCCCTGTTTCACTCAGTCATTGGTTTTAATGCTGTGTCTGTTAGTTATAGCTGGATTAGTGCTAAGTGGCTAGGTCACTGTACCTGCTGAAACTGCAGGCAGAGCCCCTGGGGTTTGGCCTAGGTAACCCCAGGCAGGTGTGTGGGCTCAGTGGTTGACTAAAGGTTGATTATGTTTGTGTTATTCTCTGTGGCTAATGGAGGTTGTCTCTGACCAAGCAACCGTGTGGCACAGTGCACTGCTTGGTCCGTCTGTCAGCAGCTCGTTAGCGAGGTGAAGACCCATGACAGACCTCGCTCTCGCTTCAATGAGGATGGCGAGGACGAGACTCTCCTCCCGCGCTCATCTTTCTCTCGTTCCTTTCATAGCTTCTCACACTCCATCAGTTCATCCATCCAGCCCTCTCTCTCTCTCTCTCTAGAATATCATCAGTTCATCCATTCAGCCCTCTCTCTCTCTCTCTCTAGATAATAATCAGTTCATCCATTCAGCCCTCTCTCTCTCTCTCTCTAGATAATCATCAGTTCATCCATTCAGCCCTCTCTCTCTCTCTCTCTAGATAATCATCAGTTCATCCATTCAGCTCTCTCCACCTCCCAGGTGTGGCTTCATCTCCTGATAAAACAACCATCCTCATCTCCTGGGTTGTGTTCATTCAGGCATGCAACATTTCAAAATGTTTTGCAACAGGAAACTAAATGTACTGTTTCTTATTTGACTAAACCAGGTAGCATCTCCCTGTTCAAGTTGTATTTTTTGTGCCTAATGAACAGAACCCTGACCTGTCTTTGCCCCATTAAGCCAGGAACTCAGTGTACTGTCCCTGACACCTTGGCTAGGACACCTGGGTACAGTACAGTACAGCCGGGTAGTGGACGCTTCCACACACACACACACACACACACATACACATACATACACACACACATACACATACATATATATACACTCAACATCAAAGGTAAACCATTGGAAACATTCCAGGGTCTATGATCTAAGCTAACACTGACGATTATGATAGTACCTTGAAAACGACTGCTCTGTAAAGCATTCAAACAGCACTATATTCCAATGAAAAACAGGTTTGGCCCACTAGCACTACAGTGACTGTTTTATTGTGTGGGAGTTGCCTAATGAACAAGGGCCCTATTAATTAGCTTGAGTGGGCAGTATTGTTGTGTTGGATTGTGAAGACTTGCTGCTGCTATGAAACATGACACAACACCTGCTCCCCTAGCCCAACACAAAGGGGACTTGTTCCTCCTCATACACTAGGGCTGGTATGATGACAGGATTCTCTACCAATTAGTGTGTGACGACTCCACTGAGCCTTATGTTCTGACACCTACTCTAATGGAGAGAGAGAGGGAGAGAGAGATAGAGGGAGAGAGAGAGGGGAGATGGAGAGAAAGAATAGATGGAATTTTTTTTCTGATAGTGAAGGGGTCAGCACAGTAACTGTTATCACTGCTTAACTCTCACTCTCTCGCTTTCTTTCACGCTCTCTTTTTTCTCTCTTTCACACACAACACAAACACACACACACACATACAAACACACACACACACACTTAAGTTCTCTCTGTTTCACACACTTATTCATCTCCCCTTTCTCTCTCTATCTCTCTCCATTTCATACACACACACTCAACTTCTCTTGGTTTTACACATTCTTTCCTCCCTTTCTCTCTCTCTATCTCTCTTTCCCTCATTCTCCTAGTCTCTCCCTAGCCTTAACAGGCACTTACTCATTTCCTATGTAACAGTTAGTTAGGAGAGCATAGGCGGGTATCTAGCCGTGCTGTTACAGTGTATTAGACCAGTCTGATATCTAGCCGTGCTGTTACAGTGTATTAGACCAGTCTGATATCTAGCTGTGTTGTTACAGTGTATTAGACCAGTCTGATATCTAGCTGTGTTGTTACAGTGTATTAGACCAGTCTGATATCTAGCTGTGTTGTTACAGTGTATTAGACCAGTCTGATATCTAGCCGTGTTGTTACAGTGTATTAGACCAGTCTGATATCTAGCCGTGCTGTTACAGTGTATTAGACCAGTCTGATATCTAGCCGTGCTGTTACAGTGTATTAGACCAGTCTGATATCTAGCCGTGTTGTTACAGTGTATTAGACCAGTCTGATATCTAGCCGTGCTGTTACAGTGTATTAGACCAGTCTGATATCTAGCCGTGCTGTTACAGTGTATTAGACCAGTCTGATATCTAGCCGTGCTGTTACAGTGTATTAGACCAGTCTGATATCTAGCCGTGCTGTTACAGTGTATTAGACCAGTCTGATATCTAGCCGTGTTGTTACAGTGTATTAGACCAGTCTGATATCTAGCAGTGCTGTTACAGTGTATTAGACCAGTCTGATATCTAGCCGTGTTGTTACAGTGTATTAGACCAGTCTGATATCTAGCCGTGTTGTTACAGTGTATTAGACCAGTCTGATATCTAGCCGTGCTGTTACAGTGTATTAGACCAGTCTGATATCTAGCCGTGCTGTTACAGTGTATTAGACCAGTCTGATATCTAGCCGTGCTGTTACAGTGTATTAGACCAGTCTGATATCTAGCCGTGCTGTTACAGTGTATTAGACCAGTCTGATATCTAGCCGTGTTGTTACAGTGTATTAGACCAGTCTGATATCTAGCTGTGTTTTTACAGTGTATTAGACCAGTCTGATATCTAGCCGTGTTGTTACAGTGTATTAGACCAGTCTGATATCTAGCCGTGCTGTTACAGTGTATTAGACCAGTCTGATATCTAGCCGTGTTGTTACAGTGTTTAGACCAGTCTGATATCTAGCAGTGCTGTTACAGTGTATTAGACCAGTCTGATATCTAGCCGTGTTGTTACAGTGTATTAGACCAGTCTGATATCTAGCCGTGCTGTTACAGTGTATTAAACCAGTCTGATATCTAGCCGTGCTGTTACAGTGTATTAGACCAGTCTGTTTCACAACCACCTCCTACTGCCCTCACTTCATAAGCAACAGCGTTAGTGAATTTTAAAACAATATCCCCCTCAGGACACTGATACCTGAAACCCACACTATTGGTTCAGCAGAAGCTAGGCATCAATATTTGATGGTGTACCAGCGTTAAGGCAGGCAGCACCGTGCAAAGCTACAGTACTAGCTGAATAAAGTTAATGGGATATATAGGAGTCTGTGGAAAGTCACAGTGAGAAACTCCAACAAAAACTTGCTGACATGTTAGTGACTGGGGTGTGAGGGCTTCTTCTCACCTTTCTTACACTATCACTCCCCTCTCTTTCTCTCCCTCACACACTCACCCCTCACTCTTTTCGAGCTGAATTCACAAGGTGCCGAACCAATGAAAGAGGGATTACTATGACCAAAGAGAGAGAAAAAAGTGTTTGAAAGGGAAACAAATAAATAACATTCTACTGTTAGAGCCCATTAGCTTACATGCTCGTTCCATCCTTGTTGTAATGTGGTATGGAATGTAAAATATATTCTGTTCGGCTTAATGAAGAATAGGCTCTCTCTCTCTCTATGCACCCTCATGCAAAAATGTCTGTCTGATACCTCACAGGTTTTGTTCTCACTCTTCATTGAGTCCCGTGGAAAATGATTGTTTTGGTGCATAGCACCCTCTACTGGTTGGATCAAGTAACTGTTTGCATATTCAGTTGATTATTATCTTACATTTACATTAGATTTACGTCATTTAGCAGACGCTCTTATCCAGAGCGACTTACAAATTGGTGCATTCACCCTATAGCCAGTGGGATAGCCACTTTACAATGTTTTTTTTATTTATTTATTTGTATTATTTTTTTATTTTTTTTTATTTTTTGGGGGGGGGGGGGGGGGGTAGAAGGATTACTTTATCCTATCCCAGGTATTCCTTAAAGAGGTGGGGTTTCAAATGTCTCCGGAAGGTGGTGAGTGACTCCGCTGTCCTGGCGTCGTGAGGGAGCTTGTTCCACCATTGGGGTGCCAGAGCAGCGAACAGTTTTGACTGGGCTGAGCGGGAACTATGCTTCCGCATAAGTAAGTGCTTTAGTTTAGGCTATACCATAGTTTTGGACAGTTGTGAATATGTTCTCTATAAACGCTGGATCAGGTAAAGAGAATGTTGTTGGATTGAGACCTGTGAACTGCTGCACTGGTCCAATGTGGACGTATCAGAAATCAACTGTAAGTCAACCAGTGTACAGTCTGCACACCAGTAATGACAGATGACCGACCAACCAACATCACTAGTGTGCTTTTTAAAAACTTGTTTTGGATACTTAGTTGTTCCTGTCTAAACCAGCACCAGGATCTATATGCATTGTGAACAGGGTTCCATCTGTATTCATATTCACAATCAGACAGCCTTGAACATCTTTCGGGCATTGAAACATTGAGACAATGACGAGGCCAGATCACAGAAAACAGTATAGATGGAGACATCTAACATCACCCATAACACCCTTTCTTCCCTGCTCTCTCCCTTCTCTCCTTTCAGGTGAATGGGGTGAACGTGGAGGGCATGCGTCATGCGGAGGTCGTGGCCTTCATAAAGAGAGGAGGAGATGAGACCAGGCTTCTGGTGGTGGACCCTGACACAGACCATCACTTTAAGAAGATGGGCGTCACCCCATTGGCCAGCCACGTCAAAGGTAGGCCTACACCAATGTATACCTGTAAAACAGAATCTTTATTTAAAGTGTACTCTTATAAACCACAGTACAGCTCAGTACAAGTCTCTTTGTACATCTACATTTTACATTTTAGTCATTTAGCAGACGCTCTTATCCAGAGCGACTTACAGTTAGTGAGTGCATAAATTGTTTCATACTGGCCCCCCGTGGGAAACAAACCCACAACCCTGGCGTTGCAAATGCCATGCTCTACCAACTGAGCTACACGGGGCCACAGTTACATATTGAGAAGGCAATAATGGTGTTGATGATCTTAATCTATAGTGAAATGTTACAGTGTAGTTCATAAAAGCCTGTATCAGATTACTTACCTCGAAATCTCAGAGCCTGCAATTCTGGGTGTAGGGTGAAGTTGCCCATAGGGTGGGTCAGTTTTGCATTTCCCCCACTAATGATTAAGGTTAGGATTGGAGGAAGGAAAGGGTAGAGAAGCTGATCCTAGATCTGCACCTAGAGCGTAATTCTGACCCTTCTTTCCCAGACTATGATGGTCCGTCCATATCCAACGGCTCCCCCAGTTCTCAGATCAACGGCAGCTTCACCTCCCGCTCCATCCAGTCACACCACTCTGACCTGAACAGTCCAGATAACAGCCTGCAGGTGAGACGTGTGTGTGTGTGCTCGTGTGTGTCAATCCACACTATAAATACCCAGTAATCTCCGATATTAATCTCTGTCTCGCTCTCTGTCTGTCTGTCTGTGTCTCTCTGCCTGCCTGCCTGCCTGCCTGCCTGCCTGCCTGCCTGCCTGCCTGCCTGCCTGCCTGCCTGCCTGCCTGCCTGCCTGTTTGTCTGTCTGTCTGTCTGTCTGCCTGCCTGCCTGTCTGTCTGTCTGTCTGTCTGTCTGTCTGTCTCTGTCTCACTATCTAGCTGGGAGAGGACGAGGTGGGCCGTCTGATGGACCCGTTTGCTGAGATCGGCCTGCTCCTGAGTCCCACGGCGGCCGAGGCCAAAGAGAAGGCCCACGCCAAGAGAGCCAAGAAGAGAGCCCCTCAGATGGACTGGGACAAAAAACACCAGCTCTTCAGCAACTTCTGAACTTTTCTGCCACCTAATGAGAGAAACAGAAAGACTGTCAATTTTCAGACATTTCTGAAACATACGTTCAACATCCCTACCCAGTATCCTACCACCACTACCACCCAATCCAACAAAAGAGAATATGCAGATAGAATGTTGTTCTATGAATGTTGGCAATCCAACACCCACTCACCCCTGCCTTTCACCCCTCATCCAAATGGACTGGATGGAACGATGGACATAGATCATGAGACCTATCATTCCTATCTCGTCCTTTACCCCTCCTTCAATCCTCCCTTCTTCCACCCCTTCCCTATACCCCCCATCCCACCCCAGAGAGAGCTTGTCTCCACATAAACTGCTGGACTGGAATAAGGCTATAAGAGACTCAAGATTACCAGCTTCATCTGAATCCTCCTGTCATCATCCATCCTTCCCCTCATCCTTCTTCCCCTCATCCCTTCTTCCCCACATTCCTCTTACCCCTCATCCTTCTTCCACTCATCCCTCTTTCCCCTCATCCCTCCTTCCCCACTTCCCTCCTTCCCCTCATCCCTCCTTCCCCTCATCCGTCTTCCCCTCATCCCTCCTTCCCCTCATCTCTCATCCCCTCATCCCTCCTTCCCCTCATCCCTCCATCCCCTCATCCCTCCTTCCCCTCATCCCTCCTTCCCCTCATCCCTCTTCCCCTCATCCCTCCTTCCCCTCATCCCTCCTTCCCCTCATCCCTCTTCCCCTCATCCCTCTTCCCCTCATCCCTCCATCCCCTCATCCCTTATTCCCCTCATCCCTCCATCCCCTCATCCCTCCTTCCCCTCAACCCTCCTTCCCCTCATCCCTCCATCCCCTCATCCCTCCTTCCTCTCATCCCTCCATCCCCTCATCTGCTCTGGAGAGAGGTGGCACTTATTTTTGTATTTAGAAAGTATAGAACACCACCTATATGGAGTATGGGGAAGACTGACTATGTGAGATGTTTGTGAACACTGTGACCTGATCTTGAACATTGGGGTTTGTTTTGACCCTGTAAGAGAAGGAAAGGACACCCAAAGATGGATAAAACTCTTCCTCCCATGATCCTCCTGTGATTTGAGTGTGTGATCGATGCACCTCAGACTTCAAGCATTCGCTCACCAGGAAAAGCACAAACTAGAGGCTGAATAACATTGCTTCTGTATCATCTCTGTTCAGTTTAGTTTTGTATTTGGATCTTTGCATCTGTTTTCTCATAATGTCATAACATTTCCACTTTGCTCCCTATGTTGGATATGAACTGGTATTCATAGATGGTGTTAACAATGCATAGACAATCAAAAGCCTTACTCCCTCCCTCCCTCTCAATATGAAAGCATTTAAGATACGTTGACTAAACGCATGCATACATGCACACACACACATACGCCCACTATGATTATCTAGCCTAGAGCCCTGCTTCACTCATTCCAAAGCGGTGTTAGTCTATTTAAGGGACCCTTATCTTTATAACATCAATGACATCCTCTCCACTATTTCATATCCCAATGTCCCCGACATAGAAATAGAATTACTAGAACGGAAATTCCTCAATCAAGTCATTGTATTTCTATGTCCCCAATAGTGTTACTTTGATCATCAGTCAAAGTAAAGGAAGAAAGAGAATGACCACTAATGTAAAGAACCACGTGGACAAACTGGGTATTGTTACCATCAGCCTGAAGGTGTTGATAAATAGAGGGTGTACCTTAGACTGGCACCAGTTTAAAGAGTGAATAGATCAAGCGTGAAGTTTTTACACTGCCTGTCTAGTACACCAGGGGGTGCTAATAAGACGTGCAGCAACATGAAGCCACTACACTGCTCAGAGATATATGAGGATTGGGACAGCAAAGTACCATAGAAGGAGAAGATAGTCTGGGGATGATATGACCACTGTAAAGATGTATGAGATCTATGTAACACCTTGTAACATTTACGTAAAGCCTGCAGGTATAATGCTTTATTGCTAGTTATGAGCATCTATAATGCTATATTACTTGTTATGAACAAACATAATGCTTTATTACTTGTTATGAGCATCTACAATGCTATATTACTTGTTATGAGCATCTATAATGCTTTATTACTTGTTATGAGCATCTATAATGCTTTATTACTTGTTATGAACATCTCCATCTATGAGCCTAACACCTTTATATGCAAAAGTATATATACAAATAATGTATGAAATACCAAGATGGATATTGTAAGGGATTGAAAGTGAGCCCAGAGTATCAAAGAAAGCTTACAACATTCAGTGTTGATGTGATGTTATGGTAATGTTATGGTCATGTTGTGGTGGAGTGATGACAGACTGACATAGTGGTTGTATCAGCTACTCCAGACTGGGCTGTCTTTCTGTTTCACTTCAGAAGGGATGGACAGAGAGTTATTTTGTACAAAATGCCTGAATGCTGTGGATTGTGGATTGGCTGTGGTATCAGGAGCTATGGTATCTGAGTATAGCCTGGTCACAGATCTGTTTGTGCTGTCTTGCCAACTCCTATGGTCATTGTCAAGAGGCATCACACAACAATAGTCATAGGAGTTGGTGAGACAGCACAAACCGATCTCGGACCAGGCTACTCTGAGCTATGGGGCTATGGCGCTAGGGGCTCTGATCAGTGGAACTGCCCAGTGGGGGCTGTGGTGGTGGGGCAGTGGGGGGTGTGGGAGAGGCCTAGCCTGGAGGTCAGACTCAGAGATGCTCTAATGAATGAGACCGGGGGAGCCACAGGACTTACAGGAGATTAGTCCTAGCATAGGATAGCATGGGGACAGCTGTCCTACACACAGACACAGACACACCCCAGACAAAACCACTGTCACACCTCATAGGGGGGTGAAGGTCAAGTTTGTCTTACTGTGTGTGTGCCATCAACTGTTACGGATAGTAATCTCAGGTCCCCCCTGGTCGTTCATATTTTAGTAGGATCTACACAAAGAGAACACCCCCCAGACCAAACCACTGTTCCATCTCATACAGGGCGTGAAGGGAGATAGAAGGGAAAGTTTGTCTGTGTGTCATCCATTGTTACTATCCACCCAGGATCCGTATAGTGCTGATCTAGGATCAGTTTTGCCTTTTAGATCATAATGAATAAGATTATATGGACAGGAGGGACCTGATACTAGTTCAGCACTCCTCCTCTGAGATGCTTTCTGAATGCGAGCCCAGGTCCCCCCTGGAGGTTCATATTGTGGTAGGATCTGAAATGCGGGTCCCTGGTTGGGCTAGGTCTGAGGTACAGGCCAGGGTCAGCTGTGCTATGCGGCGCCGACACCCCACACTTAGGACGGAGAGAAATGTCTGATCTGTTTTCATATATTGCACAATGTATTTTTAGTTAATACGCATATTGTCATTACTATTACTCATAATAGTACCGAAAAAACATTGTTTTTATTTCTCTGGTTTCCAGGTTTTTATTTGCGATCTAGCACCAATGTGTTTGCATTAGCGTTTTTACTATTGCTCCATATGATATGCTGGCCGTTAAACCCTGAGCAGAATAGTATATGACCGATGTATATTTACATTTTAGCAGACGCTCTTATCCAAAGCGACTTACAGGAGCAATTAGTGGTTAAGTGCCTTGCTCAAGAGCACAGTGACAGATTTTTCACCTAGTTGGTTCGGGGATTCAAAAACAAGCAACCTTTAGGTTACTGGCCCAATGCTCTTAACCGCTAGGCTACCTGCCGCCCAATGTTATATATACGGCAGGTTGTATTTTTTCAATAAAGTGTGACAATCTCGTTCTGGAATATATGACATAATCTCAGTGTCATCCCTTCTTCTCTAAGTCTGTTGTCTCTGATACTGAGCTAATCTTCCCACAGCTGTGATCCAGGAGTTCTCAGAGTAACTCCTTCTCTTCTCTCTCTCTCTCTCTCTGTCTTCCCCTCTCTCTCTCCCTCCCTCGCCATTGTCCCAGTCCTCCTTCTTGTTATCTCTCTCTCTCTCTCTCTGTCCCCCTCCATCCCTAAGGATTATGTGAGTGTTGGCCTACAGTTTCACTCTGTTTCCAGAATTCTCTTGTGCCTCCAGCTGCCGTGAGTCCTCAGCCCCGTTAGAGGCCCCGTTAGAGGTCAGCCCCATTAGAGGTCCAGAGTGTGTGTTTTGGAGGAGTTTGAGTGTGTGTGTGTGTGTGTGTGTGTGTGTGTGTGTGTGTGTGTGTGTGTGTGTGTGTGCGTGTGTACGTGTGTACGTTTGTGTCTGTCTGTCTGTCTGTGTGTGTGTGTGAGAGAGAGAGAGAGCATGTGCGTGTGTTCAGTCAAGTGTGACAGACTCTCATTATAGAATGTGTGTGTCCTTTATTGTCTACTACTGTGCTTCAGCAGTCTGGCATTCAGAGCTTCCCAGCCTGTTTGTACTAGACTCAGCAGAGACTCTGGCTGACTGGTGCCTAGCGTCTGTGTGTCCTCCTATGCTTTCCCAGAAAGCCAGTCATGCATAGGTCATAGGTCAGCGACAGGTCAAGTTAACGGTCAGACAGTGAGAACACAGTGATAACATGGTTACATGGGTCATATTCATTAGGGCACACAGTAGCAAAATGTTTTGCAACCGAAAACAAAAAGGAACATTTCTAATTGAACATGTCTTTCCCCGTTTTCCTTGTTTTTGTCATTTAACAGACACTCTTATCCAGAGCAACTTACAGAAGCAATGAGGGTTAAGTGCCTTGCTCAAGGGCACCACCTAATCGGCTCGGGATTCGAACTAGCGACTTTTCGGTTAATTGCCCAGCGCTCTTAACAGCTAGGCTACCTGCTTTCCCTCAGTTTGGTGCCTAGTGAATACGGCCCTGTTGTGGGAGCACAGTGATGACATGTACGCATACCTGTTGTGTCATTGTTGAGGCTGTGTCTGGAATCGATGTGGAGGTGGTGAGGTCTTTCCACAGTCACGTTAACACATAGACAAGACATAGGCTGTGTCTAAGAGATTACTAAAATATTAGGATTGACAAAGTCAACATAACCTCAAGAAATAGGCAGTATTTTCAAAATAGTCTACAACCCTATATCAGCAGAACTAACAGAGCTACGGACATTGAAACCACCAGAAACAACTAAAAATACATTTCTGGCCACATACAGTTAGGCTTATCTACATTTACATTTACCCCAGCTGTAAACTAACAACTGTACACTAACAACTGTAAACTAACAGCTGTAAACTAACAGCTGTAAATTAACAACTGTAAATTAACAACTGTAAACTGACAACTGTACACAAACAACTGTAAACTAACAACTGTAAACTAACAACTGTACACTAACAACTGTACAGTAACACTCAGAAAGACAACAATACACATTCAGTTAGCTAGGTGGAGCAACGGCAACAGAGCAAACTAGGCTGTGTGTGTTTGTGTGTGTGTGTGTGTGTGTGTGTGTTTGTGTGTGTGTGGAGCCGGTACATCCAGTGCCATACCTGGTCTTAGTGGTAATGCGATGCCACACGTTACATTATAACCCCCCAGAGGCGCTGGTGGAGACTGGCTACGTTCTAATGTGAAGCCAGGCAACATCAAAGGATGGACAAGTTCAAAGCAAGCAGCAATTTATCAGAGCAGTAAAAACGGATAAAGGATCCGCAGGTGATCATTTCTATTCAGTCTGTCTGTGCAGGCATGTTCAGCCTCTCTTCTATTCAGTCTGTCCCTGTCTATGCAGGCATGTTTAAACTCTCATTGTTGATGGGTTTTGATGGGTGATGCTCTCTCTTTCCCTACGTGTCTGTCTTTTTCTTTCTCTCTGTCTCGCTCCCTCTCTTTCTCTCTGCCTCTATTGTGCACTCACTCACTCGCTCTCTCTCTTTCTCTCTTCAAGAACATCTCTCTCTCCCTGTCTTGCTTTCTCTTTGCCTCTCTCTCTTTATTTTTCTCTCTCTCTCCCCCTCTTTCTCATTCCTCCATCCAGCCCTCCCTTCCTCTCCTGCCCAGGTTGGAGTAGGGCCCCAGTAGTGCCAGTATGGCAGCTGTGCCCAAGAGGAGAAACCGGAGCCGAGCCACGGAAACACACGGGAGAGAAGGGGGGGAGAGAAGGGGGGAGAGAAGGCGTGAGTCTCCGTAGCCATGGGGACTGTGTGTTTTTGTTAGCGGCGCATGAGTCAGCCAAGCGATGAGTCACAGTCAGGAGGAAACACACACGGAGGCACTACAAACACACAGACACACAAACACACATTGGTGCACTCCCACTCACTGAGGAGCCAAATAAGGACAACTACACTAACATGCACACAGAGAGAGTAGAAAGAGAGAGAGCAGAGTAGAGAAGGAGAAAGGAGCATGAACGAAGAGAATGAGAGGGAATAAGTAAGTCTGACCATGAGAAAGAGCGAGAGAAGTGTTGAACAATTAAAAATGGAGAGACATGCAGAGAGAAAGAGAGAGTGGAACCACAAGCAGACAAATATTGATGGAGGGAGGGGGGGAAGAGGTTGGAAGAGGGCACGGGCACATAGCTCTTCCAAAGGGGCACACTTTATGAGGGAGTCAGGGCGGAAACGAACACACCCTGTTAGAGCACACCTTGGCTTAGCTGATTAATCCTACAGTTGACTTAAGGCAGTGTTTCCCAACTCCAGTCCTCCAGTACCCCCAACAGTACACCTTTTGTTGTAGCCTCGGACAAGCACACCTGATCCAACTTGTCAACTAATCATCAAGCACTCAATTAGTTGAATCAGGTGAGTTTGTCCGAGGCTACGACAAAAATGTGTACTGTTGGGGATACTGGAGGATTGGAGTTGGGAAACACTGACTTTAGGGATAGTCCTATACGCCTACACATATACAGTGCCCTCCTGAATTATTGGCACCCTAGGTAAATATGAACAAAAAAGGCTGGTGAAAAAATGTAATGGTTGTTTGTCAGCTTGATCTTACACTGAAAATATCATATGAATCTAATCTTTAATTGAGTTAAAATTGTTCAAAGAAAAAAAATCATAAAGAAATTATTATTTTATTCAAAAATATGCGTGTCAAAATGACTGGCACCCCTAGAAGTTCTCATGAACAAAATCTAATTGATGTATATTCCAATTAAGATTGGACTTTTTAAAGATTATCTGATTCTTTGGGAACTCTTAAGTGGTCATCCATGACTTCTTGTTTCACTGCGGTATAAATAAGAGGTGACACACAGGCTAAACTCCCTTAGTCATCCATCAACATGGGAAAAGGCCAGAGAACACACAAATGAAATGATACAAAAGGTTGTTGACCTTCACAAATCAGGCAATGCCTAAAAAAAGATAGCTACACGTCTATCTCCACTATTAGGGCAATAATTAAGAAATGTTAAACAACTGGAGCTGTGATGAACCTGCCTGGAAGAGGACACAAGTGTATTTTGCCCCCACGCACAGTGAGAAGGATGGTTCATGTGGCAAAATAAATCTACAAGGATCACAGTTGGATTAAATTAGAATTAAAGAAGTTGGGTTACATCTTGGGGTCACCAAGTCTCCAAAACTACAATTAGATGCCACCTCCATGCCAACAAGTTATTTGGAAGGGTTGTCAGAAGAAAGCCTCTGCTGTCACTAAACCACAAACATAAGTGCCTGGAGTTTGCTAAATGTCATTGGAACTTTGATTGGAACCAGGTTCTATGGTCTGATGAGACTAAAATATAGCTTTTTGGGTTTGGTGTAAAAAGAGCCATGGTCATGCAGAAAATAACCTAATCCCCACTGTGAAGTATGGTGGTGGATCTGTGATGTTGTGGGGCTGTTTTACTTCCAAAGGCCCTGGGAACCTTGTTAGGATACATGGCATCATGGACTCCATCAAGTACCAGGAGACTTTAGGCCAAAACCTGTCTGCCTCTGCCAGGAGGCTAAAACTGGGTCGTCGTTAGATCTTCCAGCAGGACAACGATCCAAAGCATACCTCCAAATCCACACAAAAATAGTTCACCGACCATAGAATCAAGCTTTTGCAATGGCCATCGCAGTCCCCTGACCTAAACCCCATTGAAACCTGTAGAGGAGAGTCCACAAGCGAGGACCAAGGACTCTGAAGGATCTGGAGAGTTTCTGTATGGAGGAATGGTCTCAAATCCCTTCCTACAGTGGGGAGTATTTGATACACTGCCGATTTTGCAGGTTTTCCTACTTACAAAGCAGGTCTGTAATTTTTATCATAGGTACACTTCAACTGTGAGAGACATAATCTAAAACAAAAATCCAGAAAATCACATTGTATGATTTTTAAGTAATTAATTTGCATTTTATTGCATGACATAAGTATTTGATACATCAGAAAAGCAGAACTTAATATTTGGTACAGAAACCTTTGTTTGCAATTACAGAGATCGTACGTTTCCTGTAGGTCTTGACCAGGTTTGCACACACTGCAGCAGGGATTTTGGCTTACTCCTCCATACAGACCTTCTCCAGTTTCGGGGCTGTCACTGGGCAATACAGACTTTCAGCTCCCTCAAAGATTTTCTATTGGGTTCAGGTCTGGAGACTGGCTAGGCCACTCCAGGACCTTGAGATGCTTCTTACGGAGCCACTCCTTAGTTGCCCTGGCTGTGTGTTTCGGGTCGTTGTCATGCTGGAAGACCCAGCCACGACCCATCTTCAATGCTCTTACTGAGGGAAGGAGGTTGTTGGCCAAGATCTCGCGATACATGGCCTCATCCATCCTCCCCTCAATACGGTGCAGTCGTCCTGTCCCCTTTGCAGAAAAGCATCCCCAAAGAATTATGTTTCCACCTCCATGCTTCACGGTTGGGATGGTGTTCTTGGGGTTGTACTCATCCTTCTTATTCCTCCAAACACGGCGAGTGGAGTTTAGACCAAAAAGCTATATTTTTGTCTCATCAGACCACATGACCTTCTCCCATTCCTCCTCTGGATCATCCAGATGGTCATTGGCAAACTTCAGACGGGCCTGGACATGCGCTGGCTTGAGCAGGGGGACCTTGCGTGCGCTGCAGGATTTTAATCCATGACGGCGTAGTGTGTTACTAATGGTTTTCTTTGAGACTGTGGTCCCAGCTCTCTTCAGGTCATTGACCAGGTCCTGCCGTGTAGTTCTGGGCTGATCCCTCACCTTCCTCATGATCATTGATGCCCCACGAGGTGAGATCTTGCATGGAGCCCCAGACCGAGGGTGATTGACCGTCATCTTGAACTTCTTCCATTTTCTAATAATTGCGCCAACAGTTGTTGCCTTCTCACCAAGCTGCTTGCCTATTGTCCTGTAGCCCATCCCAGCCTTGTGCAGGTCTACAATTTTATCCCTGATGTCCTTACACAGCTCTCTGGTCTTGGCCATTGTGGAGAGGTTGGAGTCTGTTTGATTGAGTGTGTGGACAGGTGTCTTTTATACAGGTAATGAGTTCAAACAGGTGCAGTTAATACAGGTAATGAGTGGAGAACAGGAGGGCTTCTTAAAGAAAAACTAACAGGTCTGTGAGAGCCGGAATTCTTACTGGTTGGTAGGTGATCAAATACTTATGTCATGCAATAAAATGCAAATTAATTACTTAAAAATCATACAATGTGATTTTCTGGATTTTTGTTTTAGATTCCGTCTCTCACAGTTGAAGTGTACCTATGATAAAAATTACAGACCTCTACTATGTACTAAATGCAGGGGTGGCAATAATTGTGACATGCATGTTCTTGAATAAAATAATTATTTATTTGAACAATTTTAACTAAAATAAAGGTTAGATTCATATTATATTTTGAGTGTAAGATCAAGCTGATTAACAACAATGACATTTTTTCACAGCCTTTTTTTGTTCATTTTTACCTAGGGTGCCAATAATTCAGGAGGGCAATGTAAAGAGATACAGATCATAATCTATATAATAGAGGGGTATCTGCTTTTGTCATCATATAGGCAGTGTTTCATTCTAGTTAGGGATAGTCCAACACCTACGTACCAAAATATGAACACCATAATCTATATAATAGAGGGGTATCTGCTTTTATCCCCCTCAAACTCAACTCTGGACCTAGAAGCCAGTTCCACTCCTTATTTTCATTGTTCCCCTCTAATCAGGGACTGATTTAGACCTGGGACACCAGGTGTGTGCAATTAATTATCAGGGAGAACAGAAAACCAGACGGCTCCGGACCTCATAGGGTAAGAGTTGAATGCCCCATAGACAGTGCTTCATCATATAGACAGTGCTACGCCTACACACCTATACAGAGATATACACCATAATCTATGTAATAGATCTTTAAACCTTCTACTCTATTAAGGGATGTATGGTAAGAGTGGTATAGTTAAAGAGAGGTATTAGATTCTGTCATCTGTCATCTTTATATCCTTCGTTCTTTTTGGATGTGTTTCTTTTCCCACGGCGTGTTGCTTGAGCAGAGGAGCCCGGCGCACACACGCACACACACACACACACACACACACACACACACACATACACATACACATACACACATAAACATCATCATCATCTCTTGTGTTTATTCTGAAGGGCTTGTGTAGGCTGAGGTTTATACATAGGGCCCATGGAGAGCAGAGCTAGCCCGACGAGACAGAGTTTAATGTGTGTTTTGGCTGCTGTACCTCTGGCAGAGTGGCTCAGTGTATACATCTCAGGGGGAAAGAGAGTGTTTCACACGTCTAGGAGAGAGAGAGTGGAGATTGTGATGGAGGCCACACGGTACACCATTTAATTCATTAATCTATTATACACACACAAACACACACACATACGGTACAGTAGCCCCTAGGCTTGGGCAGTATACCGTATATAACGTATACCGGGGTATTTTGAAATACAGACAGTATGATTTCAAAATAATAATTGAGCCAGTCACATGGTACTTTTGTTTACAAAGAGCACATGGAGCAAACGGACTGATGATCCACTGTTGACCAGCAGAGAGTTGATCAAGTTACACTTGAAATTCACTAGTAATGTTTGCCAGCTAAATACAGTGCCTTCAGAAAGTATTCACTCCCCTTTACTTTTACCAAATGTTTTGTGTTACAGCCTGAATTTTAAATAGATTAAATTGAGATTTTGTGTCACTGGCCTACACAAAATACCCCATAATATCAAAGTGGAATTATGTTTTAGAACATTTTTACAAATTATTTAAAAATGAAAAGCTGAAATGTCTTGAGTCAATAAGTATTCAACGCCTTTGTTATGGCAAGCCTAAATAAGTTCAGGAATAAAAATGTGCTTGATAAGTTGCATGGACTCTCTGTGTGCAATAATAGTGTTTAACATGATTTTTGAATGACTACCTCCTCTCTGTACCCCACACATGCAATTATCTGTAAGGTCCCTCAGTCGAGCAGTGAATTTCAAACACAGATTCCACAACCACAAAGACCAGGGAGGTTTTCCAATGCCTCGCAAAAAAAGTGCACCTATTGGTAGATGGGTAAAAAAAAAAATAATGAATATCCCTTTGAGCATGGTGAAGTTATTAATTACACTTTGGATGGTGTATCAATACACCCAGTCACTACAAAGATACAGGCATCCTTCTTAACTCAGTTGCCGGAGAGGAAGGAAACCGCACAGGGATTTCACCAAGAGGCCAATGGTGACTTTAAAAAAGTTACAGAGTTTAATGTTGGTGTTTGGAGAAAACAGAGGATGGATCAACAACATTGTAGTTACTCCACAACACTAACATAAATGACAGAGAGAAAATAAGGTTTATTATCTATGCATAGTCACTTTACCCCTACCTACATGTACAAATTATCTCGACTAATCTGTACCCCCGCACACTGACTCAGTACCCCCGGTGTTACTTTTTTTATTCTTAATTTTTTACTGTCGTTTATTTAGTAAATATTTTCTTAACTCTATTTTCTTAAAACAACATTGTTGGTTAAGGCCTTGTAAGTAAGCATTTCACGGTAAGGTCTACTACACCTGTTGTATTCGGCGCATGTGACAAATAACATTTGATTTGATTTGAATGCAAAGCATTATGTTTGGGTCAAATCCAACGCAATACATCACTGAGTACCACTCTTCATATTGTCAAACATGGTGGTGGCTGCATCATGTTATGGGTATGTTTGTCATCAGCAAGGACTAGTGAGTTTTTTAGGATAAAAATAAACTGAATAGAGCTAAGCACGTGAAATCCTAGAGAAAACCTGGTTTAGTCTGCTTTCCAACAGACACTGGGAGACAAATTCACCTTTCAGCAGGACAATAATCTAAAACAGAAGAGCAAATATTGCTTACCAAGATGGCATTGAATGTTCCTGATAGTTACAGTTTTGACTTAAATTGGCTTGAAAATCTATGGAAGACTTGAAAATGTCTGTTTAGCAATGATAAACAAATAAACTTGACAGAGCTTAAAGAATTTTTTAAAGAATAATGAGCAAATAATAAATACAATCTAGGTGTGCAAAGCTCTTAGAGAATTACCCAGAAAGACTCACAGCTGTAATCGCTGCCAAGGTGATTCTAACATGTAGACTCTGGGGTGTGAATAGTTATGTAAATTAGCTATTTTCTATTTCATTATCAATACATTTGCTAAAATTTCTAAAAACATGTTTTCACTTTGTCATGATGGGGTATTTTGTGTAGATGGGTGAAAAAAATTGTTTTATCTATTTTGAATTCAGGCTGCAAAACAAAATATGGATTCAGTCAAGGCGTATGAATACTTTATGAAGGCACTGTGTCTTAGTTAACTATCTAAGATGTACCAAATACATTTTCTCCAGCTCAGGGCTCCAGCTATGCATTTGGTTTGCTAACTTGCTAGCTATAGGTGGCTAGCTTGCAAGATCAATTCCCTGGTGGATCAAGTGTGAGTAGCCTTTTGAGATACTGTAGTATAACTTTTTGAGCTGGGTTATTTATCCATGCATTTAGTTTGTTTTCTTGCGCTAGTAACATTTAGCTAGCGTCGACTATAGGAATTCACTAGTATTTGATAGCATTTGTTAGCATTAAAAAAACTTTGGAAAGAGATAGTGCCCTTTTTTTATGTTTGGAAAGAAATAGCGCCCCTTGTGTGCACTGCCGGTAATACCGTATACCCCAGTATGGTACAGGAATGGTATGGAAATCTGGCTACCACCCAACCCTAGTAGCCCTTGCTCTGTTCTGTCCTGTTCCCTCCAGGGACATATATCTCCTGTTTTTACAGTATCATAAAAGCAGTGATATACTCAAGTACTCAACATCATACATTTTACTCCGAGTGTCCCCGACTCCCCAACTGTCACTGAGATATGCTATACAACTGCTTTGCAGGACAGCCAATGAGATAGCAGGCCATGCATGGCTATACGTCTTTAGGATTTCCTGACCATGTGACCTGACCACCAAAAACTCCTACTAAGGCCCTATAAATAGTATTCTTGCCCAGTCAGTATGGCATCGACAAGATGGCATTACATGTTCTACCATACAGTCCATTAGATCAGAAGGCCAATTGAAATGTAAATATGTCATACAGAGTTTGCAACTGTTTGGTCTGTGTGGCATGCCATCCATCTACGGTATGTCTTTTTTTTTTTTTTTTTTTTACCTTTATTTAACCAGGTAGGCCAGTTGAGAACAAGTTCTCATTTACACCTGCGACCTGGCCAAGTTAAAGCAAAGCAGTGCGATAAAAACAACAACAACACAGAGTTACATATGGAATAAACGTACAGTCAATAACACAATAGAAAATCTATATACAGTGTGTGCAAATGTAGTAAGTTATGGAGGTAAGGCAATAAATAGGCCATAGTGCAAAATAATTACAATTTAGTATTAACACTGGAGTGATAGATGTGCAGAAGATGATGTGCAAATAGAGATACTGGGGTGCAAATGAGCAAAATAAATAACAATATGGGGATGAGGTAGTTGGGTGGGCTAATTACAGATGGGCTGTGTACAGGTGCAGTGATCGGTAAGGTGCTCTGACAACTGATGCTTAAAGTTAGTGAGGGAGATAAGTGTCTCCAGCTTCAGAGATTTTTGCAGTTCGTTCAAGTCATTTGCAGCAGAGAACTGGAAGGAATGGCGGCCAAAGGAGGTGTTGGCTTTGGGGATAACCAGTGAGATATACCTGCTGGAACGCATACTACGGGTGGGTGTTGCTATGGTGACCAATGATCTAAGATAAGGCGGGGATTTGCCTAGAAGTGATTTATAGATGACCTGGAGCCAGTGGGTTTGGCGACGAATATGTAGTGAGGGCAAGCCAACGAGAGCGTACAGGTCACAATGGTGGGTAGTATATGGGGCTTTGGTGACAAAACGGATGGCACTGTGATAGACTACATCCAATTTGCTGAGTAGAGTGTTGGAAGCTATTTTGTAAATGACATCGCCGAAGTCAAGGATCGGTAGGATAGTCAGTTTTACGAGGGCATGTTTAGCAGCATGAGTGAAGGAGGCTTTGTTGCGAAATAGGAAGCCGATTCTAGATTTAACTTTGGATTGGAGATGCTTAATGTGAGTCTGGAAGGAGAGTTTACGGTCTAACCAGACACCTAGGTATTTGTAGTTGTCCACATATTCTAAGTCAGACCAGCCGAGAGTAGTGATTCTAGTCGGGCGGGCGGGTGCAATCAGTGTTCGATTGAAGAGCATGCATTTAGTTTTACTAGGGTGTAAGAGCAGTTGGAGGCCACGGAAGGAGTGTTGTATGGCATTGAAGCTCATTTGGAGGTTTGTTAACACAGTGTCCAATGAAGGGCCAGATGTATACAAAATAGTGTCGTCTGCGTAGAGGTGGATCTGAGAGTCACCAGCAGCAAGAGCGACATCATTGATATACACAGAGAATAGAGTCGGCCCGAGAATTGAACCCTGTGGCACCCCCATAGAGACTGCCAGAGGTCCAAACAACAGGCCCTCCGATTTGACACATTGAACTCTATCTGAGAAGTAGTTGGTGAACCAGGCGAGGCAGTCATTTGAGAAACCAAGGCTATTTAGTCTGCCAATGAGAATGCGGTGATTGACAGAGTCAAAAGCCTTGGCCAGGTCGATGAAGACGGCTGCACAATACTGTCTTTTATCGATCACGGTTATAATATCGTTTAGGACCTTGAGCGTGGCTGAGGTGCACCAATGACCAGCTCGGAAACCAGATTGCATAGTGGAGAAGGTACGGTGGGATTCGAAATGGTCGGTGATCTGTTTGTTAACTTGGCTTTCAAATACTTTCGAAAGGCAGGGCAGGATGGAAATAGGTCAGTAACAGTTTGGATCTAGAGTGTCACCCCCTTTGAAGAGGGGGATGACCGCGGAAGCATTCCAATCTCTGGGGATCTCAGACGATACGAAAGAGAGGTTGAACAGGCTAGTAATAGGGGTTGCGACAATTTCGGCGGCTAATTTTAGAAAGAAAATGTTAAAGCAGACAATTCAATTAATATGGGGTTGTCCATGCAAGACCTGGTTACAACAAATACTTCTGACTGGAGTGGGAGGTCAGTGGGCAATGAGGGATAAGACTTGGATTTTCCACAAGAATTGTAAAAGAACAAAAAGTTGACCAACTGAGGATATTTTGTTAGTCCCCACAAGGTCAAATGCTATTTCTAGGGGGTTTAGGGTTAAGGTTAGAATTAGTGTTAGGGTTAGAATTACGTTAAGGGTTAGGGTTAGGAGCTAGGGTTAGGTTTAGGGTTAGGGTTTGGGTTAAGGTTAGGTTTCTAGGTTAAGGTTAGGGTTAAGGTTAGGGTTAGAGTAAGGGTAAGAGTACGGGTTAGGGTTAAGGTTATGTTTAGGGTTAGGAGTTGGGGAAAATAGGATTTTGAATGGGACTGAATTGTGTGTCCCCACAAGGTTGGCTGTACAAGACTGTGTGTGTGTGTGTATGTGTGTGTGTGTGTGTGTGTGTGTGTGTGTGTGTGTGTGTGTGTGTGTGTGTGTGTGTGTGTGTGTGTGTGATAGAGAGACCTTGCAAGATACATTTGATTAATGAACAGGAGGAAGTCACTGGGCTTGTGTCATTACAGATGACCTCAGACAGTTGAATGGAGGAACAGAACACGCAATGTGGCCTCTTTCAGACTTCCCCCCCTCTTACCTCTTCTCTCAACAGTTTACTCACGCCCACACAGTTTTACAATTAACTCAGTCAGTTCACTAGGATACCACTACAATGCATTCAATACAACACATTTCGTTTCCTTCCTCCTCATCATCGTCACTGCTCTTTCACCAGGGCTTGCAACACTACATTTGTGGGTGTGATTCTCGTAGGGTCATGGACATGGTTCCCACAAATAATAAAAGACATGTTGTTTTAAAAAATACATACGAACTTTATATAAAGTCTTCAGCTAAATTACCATATCATCACCATCATCATCATCACCCTCTCTTCCCAGTGTGTTGTTCAGCTCTCTGCTAGAGTAGTAGACATAGAAATAAAATAACTAGACTAAACAGAGACTAGCCCCTCTAATCATTCCCAACATGACCTCATCTGTGGAACATCCACACCACAGTGTCTCTATTAGTGAGCTGAGATTAGTCTGTGCAGTGTTCATGTCTCAGGGGACTGGGTGGAGAAGCCTTTATCAGAGGGATAGTCAATATCATTTAATTACAGATATGAACTAACTAAGTAGAGAATGAGACAGAGAGAGGGGGGGGGGAAATTAGATAGGAGATGGGGAGCAGGTAGAGAGAGAAAGAAAAAGATACAACAAAAAGGGGAAGGAGAAAAAAGGAGGAAGGTTTGAGAGATGGGAGAGGGAGAGGGGAGGCAGAGAGAGAGAGGGAAGGAGAGAGGGCAGAAGGAGAGAGAGAGGGGAGAGGAAGAGGGGAGGCAGAGAGAGAGAGAGGGAAGGAAAGAGGGCAGAAGGGTTGAGAGAGGGGAGAGGGAGAGGGGAGGCAGAGAGAGAGAGGGAAGGAGAGAGGGCAGAAGGGTTGAGAGAGGGGAGGGGAGAGGGGAGGCAGAGAGAGAGAGAGGGAAGGAAAGAGGGCAGAAGGCTTGAGAGAGGGGAGAGGGAGAGGGGAGGCAGAGAGAGAGAGGGAAGGAGAGAGGGCAGAAGGATTGGGAGAGGGGAGAGGGAGAGGGGAGGCAGAGAGAGAGAGGGAAGGAGAGAGGGCAGAAGGGTTGAGAGAGGGGAGGTGGAGAGGGGAGGCAGAGAGAGAGAGGGAAGGAGAGAGGGCAGAAGGCTTGAGAGAGGGGAGAGGGAGAGGGGAGGCAGAGAGAGAGGGGGAAGGAGAGAGGGCAGAAGGCTTGAGAGAGGGGAGAGGGAGAGGGGAGGCAGAGAGAGAGAGGGAAGGAGAGAGGGCAGAAGGAGAGAGAGGGAAGAGGGAGAGGGAGAGGGGAGGCAGAGAGAGAAAGGGAAGGAGAGAGGGCAGAAGGATTGGGAGATGGGAGAGGGAGAGGGGAGGCAGAGAGAGAGGGGGAAGGAGAGAGGGCAGAAGGGTTGAGAGAGGGGAGGGGGAGAGGGGAGGCAGAGAGAGAGGGAAGGAAAGAGGGCAGAAGGCTTGAGAGAGGGGAGAGGGAGAGGGGAGGCAGAGAGAGAGAGGGAAGGAGAGAGGGCAGAAGGAGAGAGAGAGGGAAGAGGGAGAGGGAGAGGGGAGGCAGAGAGAGAGTGGGGGAAGGAGAGAGGGCAGAAGGATAGAGAGAGGGGAGAGGGAGAGGGGAGGCAGAGAGAGAGGGGGAAGGAGAGAGGGCAGAAGGAGAGAGAGAGGGGAGAGGGGAGGCAGAGAGAGAGTGGGGGAAGGAGAGAGGGCAGAAGGGTTGAGAGAGGGGAGAGGGAGAGGGGAGGCAGAGAGAGAGGGGGAAGGAGAGAGGGCAGAAGGAGAGAGAGAGGGGAGAGGAAGAGGGGAGGCAGAGAGAGAGGGGGAAGGAGAGAGGGCAGAAGGATTGAGAGAGGGGAGAGGGAGATGGGAGGCAGAGAGAGAGAGGGAAGGAGAGAGGGCAGAATGAGAGAGAGAGGGAAGGAGAGAGAGAGGGGAGGCAGAGAGAGAGTGGGGGAAGGAGAGAGGGCAGAAGAATTGAGAGAGGGGAGAGGGAGAGGGGAGGCAGAGAGAGAGGGGGAAGGAGAGAGGGCAGAAGGAGAGAGAGAGGGGAGAGGAAGAGGGGAGGCAGAGAGAGAGGGGGAAGGAGAGAGGGCAGAAGGATTGAGAGAGGGGAGAGGGAGAGGGGAGGCAGAGAGAGAGAGGGAAGGAGAGAGGGCAGAAGGAGAGAGAGAGGGAAGGAGAGAGGGCAGAAGGAGAGAGAGAGGGAGAAAGGGGAGGTAAGGCTAGGGAGAGAGAACTCAGAGGTATAAGGTGGGACAGAATGGAGAGGATGAGGGTGAAAGAAAAGTAGACAAAGAGAGGGAAAGATACATGGGGAGAGAAAACAAAGAGATGGGGGAGAGAAAAGGGGGGATGAGGGAGAGAAGGGGGGGGGGGGGGGGGGGGCAGGATATATTTAGCCAGTGAAGGGGTAGAGGGCAGTCTCTTCTCAAGGGGTTTTTCCAGGGGAGTATATTTAGACTAGGCAACCGCTAAAAGAGAAAGAAAAGGAATGATGTGCTTACAGTACAGAATAACCACCAGTCTGATGTAACACTGTGCAATAAGGGACACACACACACCCCACTTTTCATGAGGGACACATGCTTCTGCTAACAAGTTAACAACACAAGACAGATTTTAGACTGTGAAATACCGCAAGGCAAACTGTGGACCCTATTTTATTTCAGTATTAAAACTCCCTGAGACATTTCAACACGTCCACCGACACTCAACTCCCAGACACCACAAACGGAGTGGACAGGGGGTACCGTCAGGAGCCAGTCTACAAGTCTGTTTTCCCCACACAAATGTAGCTAACGTGGTGAAAATTAAAGAGAGTAAGACAGACACAGCTGAAAAGTGATGCTGATAATAATGAGCCCAAAACTGTGCGGTCTCAGTAGCATTAACGATAATAGCATACGTGCTGGCCGGGGAGCGGGGAGCGGAGAGCGAGCGCCGAGCCGCAGTGACGTCATTGTGGTTCCACAGCACTTCCTGTCTCTGCGCTGCTGCAATGTTTGTGTTTTGTCTCCATGGCGACTGCCAACACATAAATACCAGAGAGAGAGAGAGAGAGAGAGAGAGAGAGAGAGAGAGAGAGGAGAAAGAAAGAGGGGGAAAGAGGTAAAGAAAGAAAGTGTGAGCGAAAGGGAGTGAGGGAGAGAGAGAGAAAGAAAGTGAAGGGAGAGAAATTAAGTGAGTGAAAGAGAGGAAAGGAGAGAGAAAATGAGGACATACTCAATCTGTCCCTCAGTGACTGGCTAACTGGACCCAATCTGTCCCTCAGTGACTGGCTAACTGGGCCCAATCTGTCCCTCAGTGACTGGCTAACTGGGTACAATCTGTCCCTCAGTGACTGGCTAACTGGACCCAACCTGTCCCTCGGTGACTGGCTAACTGGACCCAATCTGTCCCTCAGTGACTGGCTAACTGGGCCCAATCTGTCCCTCAGTAACTGGCTAACTGGACCCAATCTGTCCCTCAGTGACTGGCTAACTGGACCCAATCTGTCCCTCAGTGACTGGCTGAGTGGACCCAATCTGTCCCTCAATGACTGGCTAACTGGACCCAATCTGTCCCTCAGTGACTGGCTAACTGGGCCCCAATCTGTCCCTCAGTGACTGGCTAACTGGGCCCAATCTGTCCCTCAGTGACTGGCTAACTGGGCCCAATCTGTCCCTCAGATACTGGCTAACTGGGCCCAATCTGTCCCTCAGTGACTGGTTAACTGGACCCAATCTGGACCTCAGTGACTGGCTAACTGGACCCAACCTGTCCCTCAGTGACTGGCTAACTGGACCCAATCTGTCCCTCAGTGACTGGCTAACTGGGCCCAATCTGTCCCTCAGTGACTGGCTAACTGGGCCCAATCTGTCCCTCAGTGACTGGCTAACTGGGTACAATCTGTCCCTCAGTGACTGGCTAACTGGACCCAACCTGTCCCTCGGTGACTGGCTAACTGGACCCAATCTGTCCCTCAGTGACTGGCTAACTGGGCCCAATCTGTCCCTCAGTAACTGGCTAACTGGACCCAATCTGTCCCTCAGTGACTGGCTAACTGGACCCAATCTGTCCCTCAGTGACTGGCTGAGTGGACCCAATCTGTCCCTCAATGACTGGCTAACTGGACCCAATCTGTCCCTCAGTGACTGGCTAACTGGGCCCCAATCTGTCCCTCAGTGACTGGCTAACTGGGCCCAATATGTCCCTCAGTGACTGGCTAACTGGGCCCAATCTGTCCCTCAGATACTGGCTAACTGGGCCCAATCTGTCCCTCAGTGACTATCTAACTGGGCCCAATCTGTCCCTCAGTGACTGGTTAACTGGACCCAATCTGGACCTCAGTGACTGGCTAACTGGACCCAATCTGTCCCACAGTGACTGGCTAACTGGACCCAATCTGTCCCTCAGTGACTGGCTAACTGGGCCCAATCTGTCCCTCAGTGACTGGCTAACTGGGCCCAATCTGTCCCTCAGTGACTGGCTAACTGGGCCCAATCTGGACCTCAGTGACTGGCTAACTGGGCCCAATTTGTCCCTCAGTGACTGGCTTACTGGACCCAATCTGGACCTCAGTGACTGGTTAACTGGACCCAATCTGGACCTCAGTGACAGGCTGAGGGGACCCAATCTGGACCTCAGTGACAGGCTGAGGGAGGCATGATGGTCCTGACTTTATTACCCTGCACTGCATCTGGACAGCATTCTGTTGACGTGGTAACAGGAGAACAGAGGCTTGTAGAGTGACTGTGACCCCAAGTGTCCTGGTTTGGGTCTGTTCTGGGTCTGTTCTGGGTCTGTTCTGGGTCTGGGTCTATATGTACTGTAGTAATAATATTTATTTGTAGAACAAAATGTAATGGAATATGCACCCATCTTATTCAGAGCATCTTACACCAGTCATGTTCAGGAGAGCGTATAAGTATGAACATTGCAGATAGAAAAGTCATAGAGCTGACTCTACATGACAGAGAAGCATGTCTCTTCTACACCATATATCTATATCTGAATGTCCCATAACGTTTTCCCCTACTGAATGCGACGTAGTAGCCTGGGCCGCCAGTATTGAAAAAGTGCCTTAGAGTAGGAGTGCCGATCTAGGATCAGTTTAGTCTTCTAGATCATGATGAATAAGATTATACGGGGCGGCAGGTAGCTTAGTGGTTAAGAGCGTTGTGCCAGTAACCGAAAGGTTGCTGGTTCTAATCCCCGAGCCGACTAGGTGAAAAATCTGTCGATGTGCCCTTGAGCAAGTCACTTAACCCTAATTGCTCCTGTAAGTCGCTCTGGATAAGAGCGTCTGCTAAATGACTAAAAATATAATAATAATAATAATATGCCATTTAGCAGACGCTTTTATCCAAAGCGACTTACAGTCATGCGTGCATACATTTTTGTGTATGGGTGGTCCCGGGGATCGAACCCACTACCTTGGCGTTACAAGCGCCGTGCTCTACCAGCTGAGCTACAGAGGACCACAAATATATGTATATATATATAAAAAAAAATACAATATGGGCAGGGAGGATCTGATCCTAGATCAGCACTCTTACTTTGAGACACTTTGTGAATACGGGTCCTGGTCCTAGATCGGTATGGGTTTTAGCCAATTACTCCTCCTCAGTGACTGGCTAACTGGGCCCAATCTGTCCCTCAGTGACTGGCTAACTGGACCCAATCTGTCCCTCAGTGACTGGTTAACTGGACCCAATCTGGACCTCAGTGACTGGCTAACTGGACCCAATCTGTCCCTCAGTGACTGGCTAACTGGGCCCAATCTGTCCCTCAGTGACTGGCTAACTGGGCCCAATTTGTCCCTCAGTGACTGGCTTACTGGACCCAATCTGGACCTCTGTGACTGGCTAACTGGACCCAATCTGGACCTCAATGACTGGCTGAGTGGACCCAATCTGGACCTCAGTGACTGTCTGAGTGGACCCAATCTGGACCTCAGTGACTGGCTAACTGGACCCAATCTGGACCTCAGTGACTGGCTGAGTGGACCCAATCTGGACCTCAGTGATTGGCTAACTGGACCCAATCTGGACTTCAGTGACTGGCTGAGTGGACCCAATCTGTCCCTCAGTGATTGGCTGAGTGGACCCAATCTGGACCTCAGTGACTGGCTAACTGGACCCAATCTGGACCTCAGTGACTGGCTGAGTGGACCCAATCTGGACCTCAGTGACTGGCTGAGTGGACCCAATCTGGACCTCAGTGACTGGCAGAGGGGACCCAATCTGGACCTCAGTGACTGGCTGAGGGGACCCAATCTGGACCTCAGTGACTGGCTGAGGGGACCCAATCTGGACCTCAGTGACTGGCTGAGGGGACCCAATCTGGACCTCAGTGACTGGCTGAGGGGACCCAATCTGGACCTCAGTGACTGGCTGAGTGGACCCAATCTGGACCTCAGTGACTGGCTGAGGGGACCCAATCTGGACCTCAGTGACAGGCTGAGGGGACCCAATCTGGACCTCAGTGACAGGCTGAGGGAGGCATGATGGTCCTGACTTTATTACCCTGCACTGCATCTGGACAGCATTCTGTTGACGTGGTAACAGGAGGACAGAGGCTTGTAGAGTGACTGTGACCCCAAGTGTCCTGGTTTGGGTCTGTTCTGGGTCTGTTCTGGGTCTGTTCTGGGTCTGGGTCTATATGTACTGTAGTAATAATATTTATTTGTAGAACAAAATGTAATGGAATATGCACCCATCTTACTCAGAGCATCTTACACCAGTCATGTTCAGGAGGGCGTATAAGTATGAACATTGCAGATAGAAAAGTCATAGAGCTGACTCTACATGACAGAGAAGCATGTCTCTTCTACACCATATATCTATATCTGAATGTCCCATAACGTTTTTCCCTACTGAATGCGACGTAGTAGCCTGGGCCGCCAGTATTGAAAAAGTGCCTTAGAGTAGGAGTGCCGATCTAGGATCAGTTTAGTCTTCTAGATCATGATGAATAAGATTATACGGGGCGGCAGGTAGCTTAGTGGTTAAGAGCGTTGTGCCAGTAACCGAAAGGTTGCTGGTTCTAATCCCCGAGCCGACTAGGTGAAAAATCTGTCGATGTGCCCTTGAGCAAGGCACTTAACCCTAATTGCTCCTGTAAGTCGCTCTGGATAAGAGCGTCTGCTAAAAAAATAAAATAAAAAAAATACAATATGGGCAGGGAGGATCTGATCCTAGATCAGCACTCTTACTTTGTGAATACGGGTCCTGGTCCTAGATCGGTATGGGTTTTAGCCAATTACTCCTCTGCATGACAACGGTAGTCAGAGGAATCATACATTCAGATCTGGGACCAGTATAGCAAAACCTTCAAAGAAGTTGGCTGAAACACATACTGATCTGGGTCCCATCTTCACTGAGTCTCAGTGTATTCCCAGTGTAGAGTCAGGTTGTGGTTCGGTCCATTCGCTCAGAGGAAGACCTATTTCCTCTCTGGAATGCTTGTATAATTAGATCCCTGCTGCCATGACAACCAAACGGGATCTCTTTTTTTTTCGTGTCCCAGGGCTGAGATTATAGGCACTTAGAGTTGTGTGACTCACTGTCTGAGACACACACTCACTCTGACACTTCACATGACTACCTCACACACACACCAGACCTGGGGTAAAATATTATTTCAAATTTCACAATTACTCTCACATTCATTTCGAAGTAAGATTCGAAAATATAAGTATTTTAATATTGGAATGTACTTGGAAATACACTTGGAAAGTATTGGCATGCATATGAAAATACTAAAATACACAACACACCCATGCATTTAACCCAGGTATTTCAAAATAGTATTTGAAATAAGTATTTGTAAATACTTAAAAAATAGTAGGTTATTTATAGGAAATTATTTGAAAATACTTTCAAATACTTCCAATAGAAGAAGTTGATTCGGGCCACATTATTTTAAAATCCTCAAATACACAGAAAATAACTATTTAAATAACAAGTAATCTAATACACATTTTAACCCAGGTCTGACAAACACACACACACACACACACACACACTGCACACATAAGAGTCATGTGTTACACATTTCTCCCAATAAACTCTGAGCTGAAGGTGCAAACTGACCCAGCGTGAGCACGTACTGTAACAGAACGTCCACATTCATTACATTGAACTACGATCCCTACATGTTGGAAAACAGGCATTCCTTTATGACCCCCCTACCACATACACACATACACAACACAGAAACACAACTGACACACACGCATATCATCTCTCTCTCATACACACGCACACACATACACACACATACACACACACACACACACACACACACTGACACACACTTTGTGCACACAATCCCATGCATGCACCTTGCACTGTCAACCTGGACCCTCAAGGACACACTCACACTCTACTTGAGCTTTGTTCTAGATTATAGCTCTGCGTTCTATATTAGGATCCACATGGGGACTTTTTCTGTCTAGACCATGACATTTCATATACCTTGTTAGCGCGTCTGAGACATACATCACTGATTCAGTATCAGGGAGACATTGCAGACAAATTCAGTCCATCTGACCCTGACGCACTCACGCATGCAACACGTTTTTTTCAGATAGATCTTACACACATACACTCACACATATACATACACACACATGCAATACAATACACAATCCCCCCACAAAGAAGTCTATGACAACATAACAAATGCACACAAATCCATGAACAACGTTTTCAAATTTGTCAACTGTAATGTCATCCCAAAGACCCATTTCAAAACAAATATATCTCTGTGATGATCTGTCTTACGGTAAGAATCATTACATATGCCTCTGTTAGTGTTGCTTAGAAACAACCTGTGTGTATGTGTGTGTGTGTGTGTGTGTGTGTGTGAGTGTGTGTGTGTGAGGAATGTGTGACGTACACACTGTGCTTACAGGGGCGTGGTCATCTAAGCTAGGCTCTTTTCTCACACAGTACACACCCTGAGACTTGTGGCGGTAGGGGAGGAGTGGATGGAGGGAGGAGTGGATGGAGGGAGGAGAAGAGGGAGGAGAGGGAGTAAGGGAAGTCGTAAAGTCTCTAATAGACTCTCTCAGAGGCTCGTCTTACCCGCGGGTGAGGAGAGGAGGGAGGAGGCAGAGATGGAGGCTGTGTCAACACTGGACAGGTGCGGATCAAACCACACAGGCCCTCTCCTTCCCTCCCCGTCCCACCAAGCCTCACAGAGCCATGAGGAGATGGTGGTCCCTAAAACATCTAAACGAGCACCTGTTGCTTCACAACAAAAACTGAAAGTGGAAACACGTGATAGAACCAAACTTAATTGGATCGCTTAAAAACACAGAAAGTTACAAATATGAGGCTTATTGAATTTGTGGATTTTGGTTTATAGTTTTCACCTCAAGCGTAATCTGTTACTGATGCATCAACACAGAATAAAGAGCAGGGAAACTATAAAATCAGTCATTTCCATTGCAAAGAAAACAGGTCAACCTAAAACATGTAAGTATGTTAAGCCTGGGCCAAGACATTACACAATGAACAACCCATAAAATGTTATCCTCTCAGCCCCATGCAAAGTCTTGGTGAAATAGCCTTGCCCCTTTATTACCAGCATTACAGCTAATTGCCTCCCTGCCCCCTTTCCTGTGTGTTACAGCAATGTGGGGAAGGGGTGGACCCAAGCTTTGACGTTTACAAAAAGGAATCCCGTCAATGGCTGGGGTTGGGCTGCCCGACTCACTCAACCCGTCTGGCTCCCAGACACACACACTCACACACACTGTCTGCTCTGGGAGAGAGACAGATCGGAGAGAGAGAGAGAAGGAGAGACACTGCAACCTTGGAAGTTCAACTCAGGCTCTGGGAGAGAGAGAGTGAGAGAGCAAGAGAGAGGCAAACAGTCTCCTCTCAGGTAGGTAATACTTCTATCTTCTATCACATAGGATGTTCTTTTTTTCACCATTGTCCCAAACAATGCTCTTATTGGATTATTGATGACTTTAACTTTGTTTTGTTTTTTAAGTGAGGATGTAGGCCTAGGAACCACTTCACTTTTCACCAGCTGTTTGTACAACTACCTGTGGATCAGGCTTTTGACTTTTTATAGTGAATGGTGGATATCTTTATCTGCGTCCGCTACTCAAGTGTCGTTTGGATATGCGACATATCGCCCTGATCTAAGAGTCATCTCTGCCACCAATGTGAACATCCACCCAAAGGTCATGCTGTAAATAGTTTCATTGTCTGTGACAGTCTGTCTTGTCTGTCTGTCTGTCTGTCTGTCTGTCTGTCTGTCTGTCTGTCTGTCTGTCTGTCTGTCTGTCTGTCTGTCTGTCTGTCTGTCTGTCTGTCCGTCTATCTGTCCGTATATATGTTGGGATGTCTCTCTCTCTACCTCTCTCTCTCTCTCTCTTTCTGTAAGTCTGTCTGCCTATCCGTCCGTCTGTCTGTCTATGTCTGTCAACCAGCCCTGTGTTAGTTGGGGGCTGAGAGACAGAGCACAGCGGATGTCATAAAAAGTTTGTTGGAAAAGTAGGCGAGAGAAAGACGTGGAGCAGAGAGAGAGGGAGAGAGAGGGAGAGAGAGGAGAGCTCTGAACATTCCTGTCATTGTTCAGAAGCCCTGTAAGTCTGCTGCAGCGGCCCAGAGAGGAGAGAACCTCCATGAAAGGGAATTATACAGATCACGGTTCTAGTCAAGGGTTTCGCCAGCCAGGATGTCTGTCTCTAGCTATCTGGCTCCCTTTCTCTGGGGCTCTCAGCATGGGTCTCTACTGGAGCTAACTGGGCCTCCAGTCCTAGACCTCCAGGCAGAGGGAGCTTACCACAGATAACCAGCAGCTCACCAGGGAGGGGGGTGGGGGGGTCTTGGTTAACCCACAGAGGTGATTATTTATCCTCTCACGCTGTGCTCATTAAGGCTGCAAGTGTCACCGGACACTGGGGAGAGGGGTGGAGGAGCGGAGGGGTGGAGAGGTGGAAGGGCGGATGGTGATGAAGAGGAGAAAAATACATGGAAGGAAGGAAGGGAGCGGGAGGAGAGGAAGGTGTGTGTGTGTGTGTGTGTATGTGTGTGTATGTGTGTGTATGTGTGTATGTGTGTGTGTGTATGTATGTATGTATGTATTTATGTATGTATGTGTATGTGTGTGTGTGTGTGTGTGTGTGTGTGTGTGTGTGTGTGTGTGTGTGTGTGTGTGTGTGTGTGTGTGTGTGTGTGTGTGTGTGTGTGTGTGTGTGTGTGTGTGTGTGTGTGTGTGTGTGTGTGTGTGTGTGTGTGTGTGTGTGTGTGTGTGTGTGTGTGTGTGTGTGTGTGTGTGTGTGTGTGTGTGTGTGTAAGGCGGCGTGGGCGTCCGTGCCGAAGTACGGTGGTGGTGGGGTTTGGCAGGGGATAAGGCCCAGGGTAGGGTTACAGCCGCTGGGCTGAAGGGAGAGAAGGATTGGCCGGACTGAGCTGGGCTGGGTACTGGGCTGGTTAGGCCTTTGAGCTTTTCGGCTGGAAATACTTTATATTTTCATACTAATGTACCACATGTGGCGCTTTCCCTTGGTTGTTGGTTCGACTTCCAGTGAACTTTGAATTGGCTTCGATTCTGTTACCACTGTTAAACTGAAAAATGACATTGACATCTTTGTTTGAATGTCATTGAATGTCACGGAATCAGCACTATCTATGCCCTCACACGCATGCAAACACACACACACACACATTCACACACACTTACTAGGAGGAAATGGATGCAAGCACACACACAGGAACGGGCGTGGTAGTGGATAAAGCTGTGTGGGTTTATAGAACTAGGTTAAAGTGAGTGTGCCACACAGTGTTTCCACACTACTTCAGCTCTCTTGAGTGAAGGACAGATTGAAAGGCTTAAGAAGATTTATGGTAATTTACGGTAGGCCTCATCTAGTTTATTATGATTTCATCTTAGCAACCAACACCCCTGATCCTTGCTTGTTTACAGTATTGAGCATCCTTTAGATCATGGGAATACAGTAGTTTTCCATAGTAACACAAAAATATCCAAATATTTTTTTAAGTAAACTAGACATTATGTTCCAGTCTATATTTATCTGTCTATGTACATCAGTGGAGGCTGCTGAGGGGAGGACGGAGCATTCACTCCATTCCAGACATTATTATGAGCCGTCCTCCCCTCAGCACCCTCCACTGATGTACAGTATGCTGTAGTCTGGAAAAACACAGTATTACACTTTGATGAAAGTAGACAATAGCGGTATGGTTGGTCCAATTGGTTCTGTATTATGCACCAGGAGCCAGTTCTCACCACCAAGGTGAGAATGATGTCAGGCTGCTACAGTATCAGTTTGTATTCTGTTCTCCTTTTATGAGAGTCGCTAAGGTCAAAGTGCTGCTAACACACTCGCCTTGTTTGCGCAAAAGGACATTGTGAAAAAATACTGTTTGTATATTGATTGTATGCATACTGTGTGTGCATTGTACTCTGAATTGTACTCAGCAGCGACAGTGCTAGTGTGTGTGTGTGTGTGTGTGTGTGTGATAGGCTGCTTGGATAGGCACACACGGAGACAACACACATTGAGATCCAGCTGTCTCCACAGAGTGTTTTCTACTCCTGACTCCTGAGTGGCGCAGTGGTCTAAGGCACTGCATCGCAGTGCTAACTGTGCCACTAGAGATCCTGGTTCGAATCCAGGCTCTGTCGCAGCCGGCCGCGACCGGGAGACTCATGGGCGGTGCACAATTGGCCCAGGGTAGGGGAGGGAATGGCCGGCAGGGATGTAGCTCAGTTGATAGAGCATGGCGTTTGCAACGCCAGGGTTGTGGGTTTGATTCCCACAGGGGGGGCAGTATAAAAAAAATATATATATATATATTTATTCACTAACTGTAAGTCGCTCTGGATAAGAGTGTCTGCTAAATGACTAAAATGTAAATGTACTTAGCGTTATGCCCTTGTGTAAACGGCCGTGTCAATGCTACTGCTCCACTCACACACTATCCAAATATCTGAGAACAGAGAGATTGGTGGCAGGAGGAGTCCACGTCTACACATAGAGAAACACAGACACACACACCCTGTACACTCTTTTCCATATACACACACATAGGCTAAGTACGTATGCACGCATACACACACACCCACACACAGGAACAGCTTGTCATTGCTAAGATACATCTGCTTCCGAACATCACTCAGTCAGTGATTACATTTTCCTCCCATTCTCCGCTTGGCTCGGGATACACAAATTACCAAATGATGATGAGTTGAGAATTAGACAGAATCCACATGGTGAACGTACAGCTTTACACTTCGACTAGAGAGAGGATAGGAGGGAGTAAAATGCACAGAGCAAGAACCTTATGACGCTGGCAGTCGTTGACTCAGAATGAGAGAGAGGGGGAAAGGAGTGAGAGATATTAGCCGTCTATCCCTTCAATAAGAGTTTGAGGTGAGGCGGCAGGGCGGCGTGCGTCACCAGCCATGCTGTCATTAAGAGGAGGTGAGGGAAGGAATGAGCTCATAGGTACTAAGGCTGGGGGTTAGAATGAGGAAAGGGGAAAATGAAGGCGCCAATGGAAAAAAGAGAGAGAGAGAGAGAGAGAGAGAGAGAGAGAGAGAGAGATCCAGCTAGGAGATGAAAGGACATATGGGTAGACGGCTTAACTGGCTGATATGTTGGCAGAGAAGAGTTTCAGTTATGGTCTTTCTTATAACGGCACTGACTAAGACCTTGAATGATCTTCTGTCTCCAGGAGAACGTGAAAGTGTCTTGAAGGCGAAGTTATTCATACGTAATTCATACAGTTATAAGCATAGACACAATAAAAAGACATCAGATACAACTCAATGATAAAAGGCTAGACATACTGTAGCCTAAATCTTGAAAGAAATTGAGTATTTCTCTAAATCAACTTGCAGCATCCTTGTGTCCACTGACATGTGAAGCAACAACAGTGGCCCACAATGATGCGAAAACAATAACTCCGCAGATAATTGAATCTGTCCCCAAATTGAAGTCAGTCACACTCCATACTGTAAGCAGGGAGAGCCAGAGCCAGAGAGAGAAGAATGACAGACAGAAACTGCTCGTGTCTTGGTTTCCTCCCAGCAGCCACCCTATCACGTCCAGTCCTGAGCTGTTAATCAAGATTTGATTGGTTAATTGACCCACAGAAAGAAGCAGTGGTGGGACAGAACATTGGTCTGGCAGAGCAACCCAGGGTTTGGTCAGAAAGAGAGACGCTTGTTAGCATTAGCATGTACTCATAGGGCTGCCATGCACAAGTACAGAGAGAGCGAGAGACATTTGTTAGCGTTACAAGCGCTCATAGAGCTAGTCTGTCCCATCAAGAGATATTATTAGCATGTGCTGGGCTGGTCTGTCTGTAGGCTACCCAGAGATAAGAGAGAGCTGTTTGTTAAAGTTAGCATTAGCATTCCAGCCTGCAGGCAACACAGAGATGTTTGTCAGCATTAGCTAGCAGTGAGCACTCATAGGGCTGCTTTATACACAGTTTATAGCGTGACCCGATATGGAGTATAGAATCTTTATCTCTGTGGAATCTTATCTCTGAGGGACCATTTACTTCAGGTAGTCCAAATACATTCAAGTTACATTTAGACATAAATAGTAACTGTATATTGACATTTTGGTAACTATCAAGTGAGCTGTGTACACATTTTGTAATGAGTGTTTATTTCACCGTTTATTAGCTTTGGTTTGTGTTAAAACCGCCGGTCTGTTAGACATCAGTGACACACTACATTAGCTGATTATAGTCTGACACTACTTCATTCACAGATCCAGCTTGGTAAATTATATTAGGAACTTTACAGCTTTCAGTGCTACAGCTAGCATTAGCATTAGCATCTGCCTATACAGACAACAGTGATATAGCATGTTAGCATTAGCGATGCTAACACGGGTGTGCCTTGGCTGACACGGCACGGCAGGCCTTGTGTACAGACACACAACAGACACCAGACTAACTTATTTAGGGCCTGCAATTCCCCCCAAAAGGTGAACTCTAAAACTAACTCCTATGGTGTGATCCAGAATCACTAGACTAGAATAAAACTCTCTAAAATGAATATCAGTCCATTAGGTAATGGTTAAATATAGCACTTTGGTAGTACTGGATGTACCAACTCAGTCTTGATGTGTCATTCACTGTGGCAGAGGAAGAACCCAGCTCCTGTGAGGTTTGGTTGGGACCGAATTAGGAGTAAAGTCCCAGATCCTGTGAGGTTTGGTAAAGGCAGAGTTAGGACAAAACCCCAGCTCCTGGTAGGTTTGGTTGGGGCAGAGTTAGGTGCAGATCCACTATGAGGTTTGGTTGGGGCCGAGTTAGGAGTTAAGAGCAGCGTCACTGTACACTGAGTCAGTTTCCCCAGTCAGGGGCACAGCAGAGGGGCACAGAGCGTACTGTATAACGTCTTAATGGGAGTGACAGAGAGAGGGGCACAGAGCATACTGTATAACGTCTTAATGGGAGTGACAGAGAGAGGGGCACAGAGCATACTGTATAACATCTTAATGGGAGTGACAGAGAGAGGGGCACAGAGCATACTGTATAACATCTTAATGGGAGTGACAGAGAGAGGGGCACAGAGCGTACTGTATAACGTCTTAATGGGAGTGACAGAGAGAGGGGCACAGAGCATACTGTATAACATCTTAATGGGAGTGACAGAGAGAGGGGCACAGAGCGTACTGTATATCGTCTTAATGGGAGTGACAGAGAGAGGGGCACAGAGCATACTGTATAACATCTTAATGGGAGTGACAGAGAGAGGGGCACAGAGCGTACTGTATAACGTCTTAATGGGAGTGACAGAGAGAGGGGCACAGAGCGTACTGTATAACGTCTTAATGGGAGTGACAGAGAGAGGGGCACAGAGCGTACTGTATAACATCTTAATGGGAGTGACAGAGAGAGGGGCACAGCGCGTACTGTATAACATCTTAATGGGAGTGACAGAGAGAGGGGCACAGCGCGTACTGTATAACGTCTTAATGGGAGTGACAGAGAGAGGGGCACAGAGCGTACTGTATAACATCTTAATGAGAGTGCCATTTGGCTGTACTCCCTTCTGACCTAATTCTCCACGCTATCATTGAAAAGCTATTTTTAAGAGGCCACAGGAAGCCAGGTCTTCAAGAAGCCACACCACACTGTTGAAAAATGGCATCAACAATGACCTGTGAATGACAAAGATATGACAGTGCTGAAGAAACACACACACACACACTCAGGCACACACACCCAGGCACACGTATGCATAAACACATACACACACAGACACACACACACACTGGGCTGGCTGGAGTTGTAGACAGTGTGAAAGGAGGGACCGGGGAAGATCTGCCAAAGCTCAGTGAACCATCCAGAACAACACCCTTATGGACTTATACAGAAACTATTTGTGGGTTTTCATCTGGTGTCTTTTAGGATAGAACATCTTAGTGTGCCATGGACCCAAACCTTTACCACAAGTACCATGGACACAGACACACACCTCCACCACAAACGTCTCAAGTCTAGTCAACCATGCTGCCGGCCAGGGGAATTCCTGGTGGAGTGATTTTTAAGACTAAAGACTGAATCACATTGCCAGGGATTTCCAATGGCCGGCATGAAGTATGCAACCTGGATCTAACGGGAAGAGGTGTGTGAACAAACATTAATATATATATATATATACAAACACACACCTGGTTAAGCGGCGGCAGGACTTAGCACACATGTGAACACTGTAAGTTTACCTCCATGTTCACAGTGGTTAAGTTCTGCCGCCCTGGGGCCACAGCCTGTATGTCTGAACCCAGGAGAGTATAGGGGGCACTGGGGAGGATCACTGGGACCCTTACCCCAGCCTGGGTCTCTAAGGATGGACCTTAGTATTGCCAAAGTTCAACCAGTTAGTGTTTACGCCATTGTAATACTATGCATTGGTGGACCTATTTGAAGCATGACATTAGGTAACACTTCATTTGGATAGTCCCAAGTAGATGGTTTGTAGATGGTTTGCAGATGTTCAATAACTGTCAGCAACATTTCAGCTAACTATCCATTAACCCTAACCCTAACCATCTGCAGATCATCTGTTTGGGACTCTCCAAATAAAGTGTGGCCTGACATTATTAGGGCTTTTTATATGTCTGTCTGTGATTCTGATGGATCTGTTGGTCGGTCCTATCTCTCTATGAACTGGCTGTGTGACCAGGTGGTAACAGTCTTTCATCCTCCCCAGGTGCATTAATGCTTCTCGGACTGTATTCATAGATGAATAAAATAAGACAGAATGCATAGTCATCCATCACAGTTCCTATTCTCAGTTTCAAATTGACAGTGTGTGTGTGTGTGTGTGTGTGTGCTTGTAATGGAAGTGTTGGTCTTACTGGTGACTCATCTTGTGGTTTTAGCAGGGAGTGTTTGTGTATCCACTGTTTCCTGTCACCAGAACAATATAAATGGAATGCTTTGATATCTCTGTGTGTAACTAAAACTTTCCAATTGTCAGTGGTTACTATTCTCCATTAGTACAGTATAGGGCATGTACTGTATTCAAAGAACTGTGAAGGTCTCTCTCTCTCTCTAGTAGGTCAGCTATCTCACTGCTGTCTCTTCCTGCTGGGGTAGCTACTGTATGTGTCAGCATATTAACTACTCTTTGTGTGTGTACATTCGCGTTTGCATATGTGTGTATTATGTGTGTGTGTGTGGTGGTCTCTCTCTGCCCCCTCACTGGGCCTGTCTCCCGTGCCTGCTGTGCTGATAATCAGTGTGTGAGGTTAGCTGGCTCAGTTCAGCAGGAACAGGGGCCTGGCCCATCCACAGTGGCTGGAGGCCAGAGAGAGACATATTAGAACAGGAGAACCATCCCTTCCTGAGACCACTGTGTCACTCCACTAAACCATCGGCAAGAGAATAGAGGACAACCAAAACTGAGGTGTATTCATTAGTGCACACCGTAGCAAAACGTTTTGCAGCAAAAATTAGCATTTCTTATAGGACAAATTCAAGGTTAGTCCCTCCCATTTTGTCCAGTGTGCTTGTTTGGTTCCTAGTGAATAAATCCCCGTCTTCCTCCATCATATCCATCTCTCCGTCAACAAAAACGTAGCCATGGTTCTTAAATTGAAGTACAAGACAGGTGAACAGAAAACAGATTGAATTGTTGCATATGTTTTAATGTCCTGTTAAAATTATATTACAAAAAATGCATAAATGTGTGTGTTTGATATGAAAGTATGCAAATAAAAGAATACATTTTGTTTTTCTTTGTGTTATTTCTCAAGTTTGTTATTTCCAATGAATACCATGGTAACAAACCTATTCTACAGGTTTATAACAAGATGTACTATCTCTATTTATTTCTCTCAGTATCTATGTTTCTCTTCCTGTCTTTCTTTATCTCTGTGTGAGGGACTCTTTATCTTCCCCTATGTCCTCCTCCTGTTTTATGATGGTATTGTCCCTGACTACTGCTGTAAACTGTCACCCCTCACAGCAGATGTGGATTGAGTAACAATGGCACACAAAAAACTTCACATAATGTTGTTTCAGTTATATGTGCAAGTTGTGAAACTTCATAACTTAGAAAAAAATAAGTTTTTTATTGTCACATACACCAGATAGGTGCAGTGAAATGTGTTGTTTTACAAGGTCATCCATAGTAGTACAGCACCGCTGGAGCAATTTAGGGTTAAGTGCACATCAACAGAGTTTTCCCCTTGTCGGTTTCTGTATACGAACCAACGACCTTTCGGTTACTGGCCCAACACTTTAACCGCTAGGCTACCTGCCACCCTGAATAGTAGTACATTATTAAATGTACTAATTTAAGTACATTGATGAGCTATATGTCTCCATTGTGACCTTATCTGTAAATGTCTCAATACATTCATGATATTAATCAATATTGTAACGATGAATGAAGGTTGCTATAACAAAGTAACTCACAAATATGAAACAAAACACCACACACTAAAGACGATGTCTGCATGCCACACCGTTCTACCGCAAATCATTTGCAATGATGAAATGACTGAAGCTTAGCTATCTGAACACATCATAAAACACTTGTGGTGTACTAGAACATGGTGAACCGTGTTGTGAACCAAAAGGCAACGTGTCTCAACTGAATATTACACCACAATATTACGTCACAATACTTTTTTTCTGACTAGAGGCTAAGGTTTGTAAAACGCTGCCAGATTTCAGGACACTTTACAGATGAATCTGAGCCAAAATCCCACCAAATCCATTAAAGGTATCCCAATTGTAGGTGAGGAAAACTGCCAATCTGGCACCACCATATGGGGGTTACAAAAGACAGGTGAGAAGGTTAACAGAGTTCATGTCTTCTTAAAGGGAGATATATAGAGTGAACTTGATCCCTGTCTATCTAACTAACTGTGGGAGGTTATCCACAGCAGGTGAGACAGGGTCAACCATACGTTCTATATCTATGGGGTCATATTATCACTGACTTCTACAACCACCAACCAACCTCCTATCTCCCTCCCTGCCTTCGCCAGCTGTCGAAGCTAATGATCATAATGACACTGATGATAGCGACCATGGCGATAACAATGCTGATGATGGCGGTAAAGAGTTTAGCATTGGTCTGGATGTTTGTATTCTCTGGGTCGTTGCCGGGGCAATGGAGAAAGTGTCTGTCAGCAGCGGCAGCTGGCTGCGTCAAAGAGGGAACACCGCATCATTCAACTTCCTGTTTCTAAGAAAGCAGTTTGTAGGTGAGGCTAGAGCTCTCCCCCTGTCTATCTCTTTTTCTCTGTTTATGCGTTTCACTCTCTCTCTCTAGGTTGACTCCCTCCCTCTCACTCACTTTCTCTCTCTCTGTCTCTTTTATTCATTTTTTTACAGGACATATCTGAGGGGTCATGTGCCGCTGTGCCCCCTATGGGGCATGATACCTCTACGTGCAGAGGTGGAAACGGGACGCACTACCTCACCTGCTGCCACCTCTGCCCATAGGGGGCACAGGGGTACATGCCCCCTCAGATTTCCCCTGTAAAAAATTATTTTAAAAAGTGGTTGTATTAAAAATTGAAAATAGAAAATGGTTGTTGTTTCTCTGTAATACTACTAGCCACCAAGCAATTTAATGAAGTTGGCTTTAGCTTGCCCAGATAGGTTACCAATCTTCCAACCTCATAACTAGCTACCAAGAAGCCATTTCAGGCTATCAATCAAGTTACAGTAGCTAGCCTGTCAAACTAACTATCTTAGCTGGGATGCCTGCTAGCAAGGTTGGTAGACTTTAGAAAAGCAAGCAATTACTAAATGTACTGAATAAGACCCACATTCCTTTCAATCAAAAAATATATATACCCACCAGTCAGGAGGATGTGGTCCTCTGTAGCTCAATTGGTAGAGCATGGCTCTTGTAACGCCAGGATAGTGGGTTCGATCCCCGGGACCACCCATACGTAGAAATGTATGCACACATGACTGTAAGTCGCTTTGGATAAAAGCGGCTGCTAAATGGCATATTATTATACAGACAGCTCAAGGTATGCTTAGATATGCAGAAAAATAAACATGTTTTTTTACATAGAATTTAACATAATTATTATGGCTCTAGATTGCAGGAAAAACCTGCTTCAGATGTTTGAAAAATGCTAAATTCTCCAACTATCAGCAGGAGGCCTAGCCCCCCTCCGAACCCCCTCCGAACCCCCCCAGCCATCCTTACATACTTTGTACCCTCTCAGATTTTGGGGGTGAATGACGCCCCTGTCTGTAGGTTAGCTTGGCAGTCCCCATGGCAACATAACAGGTAAACAGTGAAGCAGATAAGGGCATGAGGATGTCGCTCCTAGAGAGTGAACAGACAGGACACACACACACTACATACATAGAAAGATACCCACAACACACACAACACACTGCACTAGACTCCAGACAGGCGCAACCCAAGCCAGTCATCTTTCACTTTCCCTCTTTCTTTTTTCCTCCTCCCTCCCCCTCTCTTTCTCTCTCCCTCCTTCCCTCCCTCTCTCTCAGCAGATATCTGCCAATCTGGCTGCTGTACAGACATAATTGCCATTATGACTGCTGTGGCCCCCACATCACACAGAGTAGTGATTGTTCAGCGGGAGAAGGTCCTAACACTGTCCGCTCTGTGGGGACGCCACACAACATTATCGTAGCGTGACTAGATAATGCACACGCACTGCCGTGAGCATACACACACGCACGCACACACACACACTGCCCTGAGCAGCACAAACATACTGTCACATTCAAAAGACACTGATGACCTTCAGAAGACCTATACCCAGTCATGCAAAAACATACCATACACACATACACACACACACAAGACAAGTATCCACGCAATATCTTCCCTCTCTCAGGATTTCTGTCTCCTCATCATCCAATAAAACGCTAAACAAACAAAAGCGTCTATACGTGATGGAAAATCCATACAGTGTGGCCTTTGTGCTGTCAATCTAAAGCTAGCCCTTGGTAAACACACACCCTACAGCACACCGTGCCACACACACACACACACACCATACAGCACACAGAGCCAATAGGAAATGAAAGGAAGATTAAATGGATGGAAAAGCAGTTTGTGCAGAAAGAGGAACGCCCAACTGAAGTGTGTGTGCATGTACGTTTGTGTGTGTATGTGTGTATGTGTGTGTGTGTGTGTATGGGACACATTGAGGCTGAGGTTTGTTTTGTTCCCATCTTTCCGAATCCAGAAGGAAAGGTCAGATAAATTTTTGGCAAAAAATGAAACATTGACAAACAAAACATTTCTGACGTCACTGTGGCTTTTCATGAATAAACACATTTCTGGTTGTTTGCAAATGTTCCATTTAAAAGGTTGGAATATAATGGGTCTGCATGGTGACGTGTAGAGTGGAAGTTTGGGTATATGGGAACTATATAATTAGACATTGGAAGGCTCAACTCCCCTTAGGGGAACACTGATGGCGCTATTTCAATGAGAGAAAAGAGTGCATACTCTCTCTACTATTGAGGTTAAGTATATAGTGTGAAGTGACTGATGTCAGACTCATAAAAGCTGAGAATGTGTTGACAATTATTTCATCGTTATGTAATGCAGGTCACAGTGTGCGTGTGGGTTTTTGGTTTGACTATCCTTGTGGGGACCAGAAGTCCTTATAAGGATAGTAAAACAAGAAAATAATCGGAAAAGTGGGGACATTTCGCTGCTCCCCACAAGGAAAAAGCTATCTGAATAAATTAATTTGTTAAAAATTGCTCAACTATTGTCTTTCTCTTTGAGTCAACTACTCACCACATTTTATGCACTGCTGTGCTAGCTAGCTGTAGCTTATATTTTCAGTACTGGATTCATTCTCTGATCCTTTGATTGGGTGGACAACATGTCAGTTCATGCTGCAAGAGCTCTGATAGATTGGAGGACGTTCTCCGGAAGTTGTCATAATTACTGTGTAAGTCTATGGAAGGGGGTGAGAACCACGAGCCTCATAGGTTTTTTATTGAAGTCAATGTACCCAGAGGACGGAAACTAGCTGTCCTCCAGCTACACCATGGTGCTACCCTAAAACGTGCTGTTGAGGCTACTGTAGACCGTCATTGCAAAAGTGTGTTTTTATCAATTATTTGGTGACGTGAATATATTTAGTATAGTTTTATCTATCTATTTTTATTTTTATGAAATTCATTGAGGATGGTCCTCCCTTCCTCCTCTGAGGAGCCTCCACTGCTCATTGTTACATTAAGACACCTAGGAGCTGGTGCCAGTTATGGGTTTGAAAACTTACCTCAATACAGGGATGGGATATGCCAATGTACTCAAAATGTGACCTTTATCCACACTGATATATAGAGGAGATTGAAATACTGCTAGTTTTCCCGGAAAACTGCCCTTTTCGTCCTCATGCTAGCTCGCAGTAGCCACTGCAGCCATTCTGGAATGGCTGTGTCAGCCAATCAGTTCCTTTGTTGTTCAATATGAAGTGCCATTCCATAATGACTGTTGTGGCTAATGCTAGCTAGCATGACAAAAAAAGGGCAGTTTGGATAAAGAGTATAGTGGTATATCCCATCCCTGCATTGAGGTACGTTTTCCAACCCATATCTCGTGCCGGCTCCATTGTGTCTTCATGTAACCATGATTGTGTTCCGACCCCAGTGCATAGGGTCGGTATCTTCAGCACACATTCAACTCAGAGGGCTTGATGATTAGTTGACAAGTTGAATCAGGTGTGATTGTCCAGGGCTACAATAAAAAGGTGTACTGTTGGGGGTACTTGAGGACTGGAGTTGGGAAACACTGTGCTAAATGACAAAAATGTAGTGTCTGCTGGTTTTTGGGTTTTCCTTTCAATTAAGACCGAGACAACCAGGTGAGGGGAGTTCCTTACTAATTAGTGACCTTATTTCATCAATTAAGTACAAGGGAGGAGCGAAAACCCGCAGACACTCCGCCCTCCGTTGAATGAGTTTGACACGTGATGTAAATGTATAACGCTGTGCAATAAGTGGGCTGCCCAATTGAGATTTATTTTCTCTACTTATTGGTCTTTTGACCAATCAGATCAGCTCTTTCTACAATATTTGGACAAACAATCAGAATTGGGCTGCCTGTACTCAGCTGTAGATTCACTCACATGATGCTGATTTATGTAAAGTATAGACATTCTGACTGTACACAATGGTAGCTAATGCCTCCAGCTCACTGTCAGAGATGATATGCACTGTGGTGAGAGAAGAGTTTCGTTCAAGGACTATGGACTTTTGTTTATGTATGTGCACAAAGTGGGTGAGGCAAGGGAGACCCCTTATGGTTATTTCAAGTACTACAGCACTCAGGGTCAATGTCTACTGAACATCGCTGGTGGGAGAGGCAAACAAGAGGTAGGAAGACAACATCAGATGCTTTATTCTGTAATAATGGGAACATTCTAACAGATGTTTTATTCTGTAATAATGGAAACATTCTAACAGATGTTTTATTCTGTAATAATGGGAACATTCTAACAGATGTTTTATTCTGTAATAATGGAAACATTCTAACAGATGTTTTATTCTGTAATAATGGGAACATTCTAACAGATGTTCCATTCTGTAATAATGGAAACATTCTAAGGTTGTTTTTATTCATTTACATTTTCAGATATATTTAAGACACTCCTAATACATAGTAATATACATGAGTAGGTACTAGGTAATAAAGACGAATACATTTCACCTCTGGTAAGCGTTTCTTTGAATAACAGTGCATGCTCCCCTAAAGAGACCCTCTCACTAACTTATAAAAATAACATCTCTTATGAGTAAGTTTACCATATAGTAATGTCTCAGTCTGCAATGTCATTCTCAAACGTGCAAGTATGCACGCACACACACGCATGACTCATTGGTACATGATAATTCACTTCATTCAACAACAAAAACACTTAAGCTACACTTAGCAAATGTACTAAGCATTTGGGTAAACAAAACATGTGGATAAACAATTTATGTCATTCTAAAAATAAGAGGTACACACTGTCTACCAGTGCCAAATACTTCTATCTGAAATAATGGAGAGAATAGTCAGTAAACAGAACATCATATCTAAAAATAGATGCAAAGAGAGATTGTCATATGATGCATTATCATGATAATGTGGCAAGAGACAATTAGCTTTTTGAAAGTTCTATATCTTGAAAACTTGACTGCTGACATGCAAAACATTTTGGGACTGTATTAACAGTGGACTAATAAAACAAAAAACCAAAGAGTTGTTTTTTGTGGATTATTCCTTTATGTGTTGAGTGGGAACACCTTGGTTAGTTTGGTTATTCTTTCTTCTCAGGAATCAGCTTGTCAGCATGGTGGGCAAACGTCTCAGCTACCAGCAGTGGGAAGACTATGGAAGCATCAGCGTACACCTGGAGAGAGAAACAAAACGGCACAGAGAGGAAACAGAAAGCCAAACATACAGATCATAAGAGAAAGTTCTGGAGATGTGAATGGAAAGAGCCATTGGAAAAGGTTCAACGTGAGTCTGTGTTTTGTCTTTGGTAGATCTAATGCATCTATCAAGAGTTCTGGGGCTGCTGCTCTCCTGTTTGACCCTGAGTTACACCTTCACTTAATCTATATTAGTGTAAGGTGAGGCCAAAAGCACATTTCCATCTTCAGATGGCCAATAAACTTACATTATTTTATATTCTATTCCATCCATTAACCTTCAGACTGGGGATAAGATAGCTTGCTAAATTCAGGTTAATTCTGGCTAATATTGATGCTGTGAAACTGGTGAATGAGTTACCTTGACTGGCTTGGCGTCCATGCGGATCTTCCCCCAAGACACTGCCTCATCAGGTCTGGCCCCTGAGTCTGAACCATCAAACTCCTGCCCCGTGTTCACAAACACTGCATAGTCTGCTCCGTTTCTCTGAAGGGGGGGGGACAGAGAGAGATACATTATAAAAATATGGTTTGACCTGGTTGGTTAGTTACAGTTGCTAAGCACCAGTGTTGGGGAAGCTACTCTGAAAATATAGTTTACCAATCAACCAATTACTTTGAAAAAGTAGTTCACTACATCCAAACTACTTTATGATAAATTATCATATCTAAATCTGAAATGTCAAGACTACAAATTGCAAGAACAGATCACTGGAGTCAGATGTTAACAGAATGTGTAATTTAGCCCAATAAACACAAAAACTATGTTTCAAGTGAGAATTATGCAGGGCTGATCCTGAAAAAGAAAGGAAATTCTTCCCTACTTCATCCATATTTTATTTTTGCAAAAAAAAGTAGTGTGTAGTTCCAGTAGTTAGCTACACCGCTACATGGCAAAAAAGTTATTAACTACTGGAAACAATACCAGGATTAGAATTTAGTTCAACTACCACCAAGCTACTGCAAAATGTAGTTAAATTACTAGTTGAACTACATGTAATGTACTACTCTCCAACACTGCTAAGCACGTTAACGTTCTGACTGGTGAATTGCGATAGCACAACATTATATGAAAATAGGTGAATTGAACAGTTCATAATTTACATCAACATTATAATTAAGGAATATGATCATACAGACAATTTTAATGAACAAGAGTAATTACTTACCATCAGATTGGCATTGGCTATATGGTGTTTGACCAGGCCCCCACCCAGAATAATCATCCCTGTCCTCTTGGCAAACACTGCCTTGCTGTTCAACCTACGGATATCTACAACAAAACACAGACTGTGTCATCAGCATGATACATTACACACCACCCTTTAACTACAAAACCAAGCACCAAAACAGTGACATATACTATTGAGCATATAGATATCTAGAATGAATGTCACCAAGTGGCAAGTTTGTGGTGGATGAGATACGTAGTTACAATGTAAAGCAAGACAAGTGTGCGGTCTCACATCACCAGAGGAAAGAACAATTGGCAGCAGGTATTCTAGCGGTTAGAGCTTTGGGCCAGTAACCGAAAGGTCACTGGTTCGAATCCCTGAGCCGACAATGTGAGAAATCTGTCGATGTGCCCTTGAGCAAGGCATTTAACCCTAATTGCTTCGGTAAGTCACTCTGGATAAGAGCGTCTGCAAAATGACAAAAATATAAATGTACACAGACAGAACCCCAGTTATCATGTCTCCTCTCTCTCTTACCATCTACTATATCCAGCACCAGCCCAGGGTTTTTATAGGAGTGGAAATAGATCATGTCCCCAATGGATCCATCTGTCAGAGCAGGGCTGAACACTGGGATGTCATTCTGCAACACAGAGGTTGAAAATCTATTGACAGCTTTGATTATATGAATACAGCCTATTGTAACTCAATGAGGGCTATAGGGAGGGAGGGAAAAGATTAATGACAATTTAGTGTATTAGACAGTACCCGCAAACAACTGATACAGCAACAAATATGAACAATTGTATTATGATCCGTTATCCATAGTAGAGGTCATAGTGATAGTGTAAGGTGAGGCCAATGAGGGGCATGAGCCCCTACTGTACATTATACTGGTGAGTTTAGAGAGGGGAATGATAAAGATACTTCACAAATGGAGAGAGAGGGCAAAGAGCAGTGGTTTCAATTCATTCCACTGATATCTACTGTATTATATCAAGGACAGGCTGATGAAAGCAGTGAATCCCTCCAGTCCTCACCTTATAGGCCCAGTAGTAGACAGACTCTGGGTTGTTGATCTCTTTGCCCAGGCGGTGGATCATCTTGGACGGGGTCCAGTGGGTGCCCTAGAGGGTTGAGAGGTCAAAGGTCAAATTAATGTCACAATACCAGCAACACCAGGGTGATGTTCAACTTTTTTGCTACATTGTACCCCAATGAATACAACCCAGACACAGATGCTGAAGATGACATTTCCTGTATGAAGTGTTAAATTAGCTCACCTCATCTTTCTGCTCCTGCACCATCTGGTCCAGAATGGGCATCAGCCAGTCCTCAAACTTACAGTAGTTATCATTAGGTACCAGGAGGTTACCTATCCTAGAGAGAGAAAGAGAGGGAGAGAGGAGAGAAAAGAGAGAAAAGATTAATGACAATTTAGTGTATTAGACGGTACCCACAAACAACTGATACAGCAACAAATATTAACAATTATAAAAACTGGGTGGTTCGAGCCCTGAATGCTGATTGGCTGACAGCCGTGGTATATCAAACATTTATTTGTACTGCTCTAATTACGTTGGTAACCAGTTTATAATAGCAATAAGGCACCTCGGGGGTTTATGGTATATGGCCAATATACCACGGCTAAGGGCTGTATCCAGGCACTCCGTGTTGCATCGAGCATAAGAACAGCCCTCAGGCCTTATTGCTTAATTGTATTATGATCTGTGATCCATAGTAGAGGTGATGGTGCTCTACCTATTGATGCCTCTCTGTCTCAGCTCCTTGCCAGACAGGCTGAACTCCCCCAAGTAGGTGGGGGCCAGACACTTGATGAAATCCTCCTCGACTCCCCCCGCTGTAGTCACTATCACGTCCACCTATTAGGAAGGTCCACAAACAAATGTAGCATTTGGGGGGGGGGGGGGGGTGGGGGGTGGATCTGCTTAATATTGCAGATAGATTGTATCTTCTATCAATGTAATTGTCTGCATCACTTCCAATCCCCCATGTTTTTTATATATATACTCCCCTTTATTACTTTTCAACCCCGCCATCCTTTCCCTACTTGGAGTAAATTAGTGAACAACAATGCCCAGGCCTCTACTTCCGGTCTATACTTACTATCTACACCTTATGGACAGAGTTAATTTTACAATAATTCTATTATATATATATATATTTTTTTTGCTCCTGAACTTCTTCTACTCTCAACCTCTCCGATCATTTTCATGATGTCCATCCGGTTTGCTTCTATATGCCATATCTTTCTAACTGTGCTCTTTCCCAAAAGCTCCCAACATACAACCTATATACTTATTATGGACACAGTATGCTTACATTATTAGCTATCTTTGTTATTATTTGTTGTTATTTGTTATTAGTCCCATCCTTCAACTCTATTCAATACCTCCCATCTATCTCTTAACACCATCCATATAGGATTTCTATTTGCCATATATATTTCAACCGTACTGTGATGTTTTACAAAAGTTCTGAACCTTTCTATTCTCATTGCTTCTACAGATTGTGAAATAAAAATAAACATTTTTGCTAAAAGTATTATTATATTATTGATTGATTGACTATGACTTTTCAGATCACCCAGTAATGCTATCTGCAAGGTTAGCTCCAGGTAAATATTGCAATCCTTTAGCCATTCCTGGACCTGTGTCCAAAAACAAGCTACAAATGGACAGAACCAAAACAAATGATCTAATGATTCTGTCTCTTCACAGCAAAATCTGCAGAGCTGGGAAGATTGTATCCCCCATATAAATAACATTCTATTGGTAGCAAGAATTGTATATAATAATTTAAATTGAAAGATTCTAATTTTTGAATTCGGTGTCGTTTTGCGTATCAGTTCATAAACTCTATGCCATGGGATCGGTACATCAAAGATCTCTTCCCAACTATTTTGCAATCTATATGGGACGGCTGTCAATCCTTTGGTCCTTAAGTGAAACTGATATACTTTTTTATTTATCACAGTTTTCCTTAACCAATTATGTTCTTTAATGCAAGGCCGACAGACAAGTTCCTTACTTTCTCCCCCTTCCACTTCCCTCTTCCACTTTTGCGGTAAGGCTGCAATTATTTGGTTGTAATTTTGGGTAGAGCAGACATTTCCATACGTTTTTGTTAGCTGCATGTGCGACATAACTCCACCAGTCCTACCGATGATATCATTTACGAAGATTATACCTTTTTTAAACATTCTGTCAAAAAATAAAGGTTTTTTGTCAATTAGTATATTTGAATTTAACCACAATATTTGTTGCATTATTTGTTCTGTCGATTCTGGAGGATTATATTGAAATTGCAACCAACTTTCTATGGCTTGTTTTAGAAATAGTGATATTTGGGAGATGATTTCCTTTTCAAATAACTGCAAATGAGTTGTTGTAATCTGAATAAAGGGAAAAAGGCCTTTCTTGAACATTGGGTGAGACAATCTTACTAATTTGCTTGAGAACCAGTTCGGATTTAAGTATAACTTTTGTATGACTGAAGCTTTTAGTGATAGGTCTAATGCTTTAATATTTAATAATTTCTGTCCTCCGAATTCATATTCATTATATAAATATGCCCTTTTAATTTTGTCTGGCTTGCCGTTCCAAATAAAATTGAATATTTTTTTCTCATATAATTTAAAAAACTGTTCGCTAGGCGTAGGCAAGACCATAAGCAAATAGGTAAACTGGGATAATACTAAAGAGTTAATCAGGGTGATTTTCCCACAAATTGACAGGTATTTTCCTTTCCATGGTAGTAAGATCTTATCTATTTTTGCTAACTTTCTATTACAATTTATTGAAGTGAGATCATTTATTTCCTTTGGGATATGTATTCCGAGTATATCCACATCACCATCAGACCATTTTATTGGTAAACTACATGGTAATGTAAAAATTGTATTTTTTTGTGATCCAATACGTAATATAGTACATTTGTCATAATTTGGTTGTAATCCAAAGAGGTTAGAAAATGTATCTAGATCCTCTATGAGGCTGTGGAGGGATTCTAGTTGTGGATTTAAAAGAAAACATGAATCATCAGCGTACAATGACACCTTTGTTTTTAAGCCCTGTATTTCTAATCCTCTGATATTATTATTGGATTTGATTTTAATAGCTAACATCTCGATGGCCACAATAAATAGATATGCCGATAGTGGACAACCTTGTTTCACTCCTCTTGACAGTTTAAAACTTTCTGAGAAATAGCCATTATTTACTATTTTACACCTAGGGTTACTATACATGATTTTGACCCATTTTATAAGAGATTCTCCAAAATTGAAATGCTCCAGGCATTTATATATAAACCCCAGTCGAACTTCATCAAATGCCTTTTCGAAGTCTGCTATGAATAGCAGGCCTGGTTTCCCATATTTTCCATAGTGTTCTATTGTTTCCAATACTTGCCTTATATTATCTCCAATGTACCTTCCATGTAAAAAACCTGTCTGATTAGAATGAATAATATCCGACAATACCTTTTTAATTCTATGCGCTATACATTTTGCTAGGATTTTTGCATCACAACACTGAAGTGTAAGGGGCCTCCAATTTTGTAAATGGACTGGATCTTTATATTTTCCACTTGTATCCTGTTTCAGTAATAATGAGATCAGACCTTCTTCTTGAGTGTCAGATAATCTACCATTTACATAGGAGTGGTTAAAACATGCTAATAATGGTCCTCTTAGTATATCAAAAAAGGTTTGGTATACCTCGACTGGTATGCCATCCAACCCTGGAGTTTTCCCAGACTTAAAGTCTTTAATTGCATCCAGAAGTTCCTCCTCTGTAATTTCACCTTCACATGAGTCTTTCTGTGTGGCTGTTAATTTGACATTATCAACAGAAAAAAAATCTCTACAATTAGCTTCAGTTAGAGATGGAGGCGACTGAAAAGAAAACATATGCTTAAAGTACTTTGTTTCTTCCTTCAAAATATAATTTGGTGAATTATGGGTGACTCCGTCAATTGTAACCAGTTTCATTAAGTTATTTTTGGTAGCATTCCTATGTTGAAGATTATAAAAGAATTTTGTGCATTTTTCCCCATATTCCATCCAGTTTGCTTTATTTTTATAATATATTACACTTGATCTTTCTTGAATAAGTTTCTCCATTTCTTTTAGTTTTTCCTCTAATTTATTCTGAGCCTCTATGTTACAGTTTTTATTGCCATCTATCTGTTCTGTTAGACTTTCTATTTCCTTTCTTAGTATAAACTCTTTTGACCTAAATTGCTTTTGTTTTCGAGATGAGTACTGAATTGCATGGCCTCTAAAGGCACATTTAAAGGTGTCCCATACAATAAGGGGATTCGCTGTACCTATGTTATGTTGGAAAAAGTCAGTTATAAATTCCTTTGTTCTAATTATAAATAAATTATCATCCAATAGGCTTTGATTAAATTTCCAATATCCTCGCCCATGTGGAAATTCAGTAAGAGTAATGTATATGCCTATTATATGATGGTCCGACCGCATTCTGTCCCCTATCAACACTTTTTTTACTTTTGGTGCCAACGAGAATGAGATAAGAAAGAAGTAGTCAAGACGACTAGCTTGATTCAGTCTCCGCCATGTATATCTCACTAGATCAGTATATTTAAGCCTCCATATATCTACTAGTTCTAATGTATCCATGACATTCACAATTTCCTTAAGAGCACGTGGGTGATTGTTTGTGGTGTGATTTCCTTTACGGTCCATTGAGCTATTTAAAACAGTATTATAATCCCCCACCATAATAATATTGTCTTGAATTGCTTGCAGGCTTGATAATTTATTATATATATTGTCAAAGAATTGTGGATCATCATTATTTGGTCCGTAAAGGTTAATGAGCCATATCTGTTTATGGTCCAATAACATATTTAAAATAATCCATCTACCTTGCGTATCTATTTGGACAATTTGCACATTCGGATCGAAATTACTATTAATTAATTTTATCACCCCTTTTTAATTTCTTTGCCCATGGGAGAAGTATATTCCCCCCCCCCATTCTTTTTTCCACGCTACTTCATCTCGCATTGTTGAATGAGTTTCCTGTATACAATAGATATTATATTCCTTCTCTTTGAGCCATGTAAATATTGTTCTTCTTTTGTTATTATCAGCTAAGCCATTACAATTATAACTGGCTATACTTATTTCACCATACACCATAATGAGATACAAGTTTCAAGTCTATTTATCATTATATATGTTTGTAAATTTACCAATAAAAAATACCGTAATGATTGGGTGTCCATATAGCTGTACCGTGATATTTGCATTGCTACGGAGTAACCCTTCAATTGTTCTCCACTAATTCCCCCGCTAAAGCCCCTCCCCATCCCAAGTTGAGCCGTCATCCCAGTGATCAGCATCCCACCCACGTCCCTCCGGATCCCTAAGGCCCCGAGAGGCCAGGACCCATCCATCATAAACAGCACACAGTGCCACCCACAAAACAGAAGCAGATTAACCGCCAAAAGCATTTCCAATGCTTTCACCTCTCTCTCTATATATATATATCTATATAACTATTTTTTTAAAATTATGCATATCCTATTTTCCATCATTATCAATTAATATGCGTAATAATGTCGGCAGTTCACGCGTAGGATTCTAACATATAACCCGGATTGCCATTGTATTACATTTAATTCATTGACAAGCAATTATTATCCTAGCAAATAATTCCCGTGGTCCATCCCATACCCCCCCCTCCCCCCCAACATCCCCACCCCCCCACAACAGATGCCAGACAAGCACACACGCACATACTCACATACTCCAACACACTCAACCCCCCTCCTCCACAATCCACCATAAAATCAGATACTCAACGGCTGTTATATCCCAGAGCCCAACTCGAGAAATAACTTGATTTACGAGTGCACATACAGTTAAAGCTGATTGAGAAAGCATGCAGATTGAGCAGAAATTGATAACAATGTGAGATTTGATTAATCTACTTAATCTATGTCAAGTCCTAGGTGATGGAGATCAGATCCACCCTCTTCACCTGAGACACCAACACTCTGATCCCCTGTTGTAACCATTTTCCCAAGCATCTTCGTGCGGTCAGACCTTTGATTATTTTGTGCCACCTGGGCCACAATGATAAACCCCCTCTCTGATTGTCCGAGTGTGACCCCCTCCCCATGGGTTACTGCAGCCAGTGTTGCCAGCACTGCCACTACCTGGGTGGGCGTACCCCACCGGAATCCCCACCGGCTAGGTAAAAGGTCGTCAAGGTTCTCATTAGCAGCTTTGAGAATTTCCTTGTATATTATGCTCTCCCATCAGGGGGCTCTGGCTTTGTAGGACCAACCCTGCCAGGCAGGCTCAGAATCTTGAGGGGGCGGTGATGCTCAAGTAGGTCTCTGACCGCATTTATTTCTCTGTTTAGGCTGCATACTCACAGCAGGTCCATAAAAGAGATGGGAATTTCTCTTTGGTGTATGGGTCGCTCAGGTGGGTGTCCAGGTTATAGGGTTAGGGATCTTTCCATCATGATAGGACAATGAAAAATTAGATTAGATGTATACTATATTTAAAAATGTATATCCCTCATCTACACAAAATTGAAAGCTCTCTCTCACTACCCCTGCTCATAGACCCCCGGTCGGCTCTGGGATATGCAACCATTTCCCCTCTCACTCACTTAACGCTGCACCTTTTCAAACACAAAAATGCACACCACATGGTTGACTGCGGAAGAAATGGGCAGAGCGTGCAAACGCACCCGCATCCACATCTGCCGCAAGGGGGAAAGGACGCCAGAGAGAACACAGGACCAACCACAACAACCATCCGCCAAAACAACAACCTCCCGCCAAAAAAGCCATGTTCTAATTATTTGTATTTAAAGATATTATTCTGCTTGTTATGTCGTTTTATCCTTTTATAAAATACTATACTTACTATAAAAGTTATTTAATATTACAATCCCTATCATTGCTAGTATCAGGTGCTCCAATATTCGACTCATGTAGCATTTTACTAGCGTAGCATTTCACCTATAAACACTGGCATCTTGAAGTGAGTGTGTATGTTGCAAGGGTGTCAAACTCAATTCCTGGAGGGCTGCAGTCTCTGCCGGTTTTTGTTATTTATTTTCAATAGGTGTCCAATTAAGACCTAGGTAAACAGGTGAAGACAGCTCCTACTAATCAAACGCCTTAATTGATCAAGTACAAGGGAGGAATGACAACCAGCAGACACTAAGCGATGGAGGACTGGCTTTTGACACATACAAGGGTGGGCTGTTGTATAGTACTGTACCATTTTGTGCTGTGCCAGGTAGCGGATGGACTCCCTCACTCCAGAGCTGATGAGGTTGGAGGTGTACCCCAGGAAGATGGTACAGCCCGAGTGGGAAGGGGAGGAGTCGCATCTTTCCTCTTCCTCCTGTGGCTCCAGACGCTTCTCAATCTGGGGTTATAAATGGATGACAAAAGGAGAGGAATATAGACACAGTCTGATAGAAGCTCTCTCTAACAAAGGGGTTTAAACATTTCTCCCTCTTCTTCTCCGTCTAACTCTTCTCCCTCTCCCCCCAAAAAACAGGCCTAGAATCAGACCAGGAATGACATGTCTACATAAATGGCAACAACTTGGATGCTAACATAACTCTCCACATGCCCATGCTAACATAACTCTCCACATGCCCAATTACTAGGCATCTTATCCCCTATATGTCGAGGGATGTTTGGAGTAGGATCCCTAGTTCCCCCCTGTACACTGATCTTAGGTCAGCTGATTCTAGATCTGTAGACCTAGTAGATCAACTCCTACACAGAGTGGGACATCCTCTGACCCCATGACGACATTAGCCTGTTCCCAGATCTGTTTGTGCTGTGTTGCCAACTCCTATGGTCATTGTGAGTTGTCAAGACACCATAAACAGATCTGGGACCAGGCTCTGAGAAGGCATCTTAACTCCCTAAACCTCCAGAGATGGATTGATGTAATCTAGCCTGGAATCCAACGTTTTATGCTCTGTTTCACCATAGTTTCACTGTTAGGATTCCAGGCTAGATGTCCTCCAGTGTGTCTCACCATCTTGTTGATCTCCTGTATGGCATGGGCAACGCTGCTAGCCTGGAAGCCTGTGGTGAGGAAGGACTGGAGCAGGGCATGATGGTCTACTCCCTGGTTGAAGTCATAGCCCTTGATACGGGGCATGTCGTCTGGGAGGGCCGTGCTGGGCATCAGCACCGCATCCATGGCCACCGAGGGGGCATGTTGTTCTGCCATGCCTTCTGTCAAAAACAAGGAAGCAAATCAAAAAGTAATGCAACGGTTGCATAGAGTGCTGAACATTAATTTTACTTAAGTGGCTGCAAAGATGGTTTAAGTGGCTTTCAACCTAGAATAACTACAAGAAAAATGCCAAAATTATCTAACAGCTGGAATCCTGTAGTTCATGTTGAAAAGGTTTGCAAATTTGCAAAGTGTCAGCACCATTATCAACTCCCAAAATCAACTGTCAACTCCCTGAATCATTCTGATTCAACTGTATAGCTGGTGGCAAGCAACAATATTAGGATCATGCCTTGTGTTGCGCTTAGTAGCATGTTATAGAGACATAATTCTAACGTCATTATCATTCAGCACATTTCATGACACTGAGATCAAAATATAGCAAGTATAGCCAACTGACGTTAGTTAGCAAGCTAACACTCCATCGCCTGCTGCCTGGCTTTCAGCTAGCTATCCATTCTCTATTGGCTTAAAAACAATTACATGCACTGACAAATGAAGCAACATACCAAGTTTTTTGAAGACCACTGGGTCGTTGTATTTAATCAGAGAATGCTTAAACTAAAAGGTATCATTGTATAAAGACAGCCAAAACATTAGCAACACACCACAAGTCTAGCGCGCTGACATGCCCATGTAGCACGCTTTGGAAATGACTACGGACACCGCAAAGGTTCAAACGTAGCAACGCATTCTGGTGAAAGATTGTGTTCTGTATGTATCCTTCCTATACTTATCATTATGGGGGTCAACATTAATATATTTTTTCACACACACTTCCACCGCCAGACCGTTTTCCTGTCCTCCCTGCTCCCTCCAGTCTCTTTTATCATCAGTGAGGGCTGTGTGATGTTGCTGTGACATTTCCAGGACTGTGTGTGTGACCTTTAAACCTGACACACATCACAGTGGCTTTGAAGTGGCCTCAACAGTAACCTACAAAGAGGGGGAGACCAGATGCCACTCTGACAGAAATTGGGACCTCGGTAGGACTTGGTCCACATAGCCTCATGTTAGAGTATAACAGTAACTTCTCCATTATTATTGCAAATCTAAATCCATATTTGGAGGTGGAACAGGTTTTTGTGATCTGCAAGTTTGACATTTTCAACTCTTTCAACAATTGCATTCATTTATTTTCTCTCTCTCACGTTGGAGTGGAAGGAAGGGGAGTTTCAGCTTGCTGTCTGGAACTAAAAGTGGGAGTGTGTGGGTGTCTCTCTGGAGGAGGGAATGTCAGGGAAGGTGTGCAGCAGTAACAGTGTGGTGCAGGCACGGCGGACTGTGGAACAACTACGAGTGGAGGCAAGCATGGAGAGGATCAAGGTGAGAGTACACTACAGTAGCCTGTGTGTGTAATGAATTGGTTAGAAGTATAATTTCTAATTAATTTGGAGAATGACAATAATTTGGTTGATCTATATTTCTTTCATTTGATGAATCAAAAATAAGACAAATTGTGGGCGCAATGGAGAGCAGTCTGATACAGAGCGGAAAAAGGGAAATCTTGTCTTAGGACACATCAGTAACTCTGTGTATATTGGGCATCACCTTTCTTCTGAATATACAATAACCTCAGCTTTAAGTCATGGCTGTTCCTTACTTCTTCCTCCCAGATCTCCACAGCAGCTGCCCAGCTGGTGCAGTACTGTCAGGAGCACAGTCGCTGTGACCCCCTCCTCACCGGCATCTCTGCCTCCTCCAACCCCTTCAAAGACAAGAAGACCTGTGTCCTGCTGTAGAAAGGCTGCCTCAGGACACTGCTCTGGTGCTGCATTCAACAGTGCTTCATCATCAACAACAGTGAAACGTTTTGAAGCCAGGCTACTTCAACATGTCCTACTTCATCATGTCAGACATTAATGTGTTAGCTAAAGCAAAAACAGACTGGTTGGTACAGTAATGGTCATACTGTCATTTCAACAAATGGCTTGCAGTCCAGAGTGTCTCAATAACAAAGGAAAGCAAACGGTTTATCTTCTTCTTGATATTACAGAACGACAGGGTACACTTGTAAACAATTAATTGATTGAGTGTAAACATTTTATTCATAACAAAAGAAATCACGCATAGCATATTCACAAAAGCATATTTACAAAATCTGAATCATTTGGGTATTTTTATGCAGTCAGAGGGCTCTCTTGCAGCAGGTGAAGAGGGGTCGCAGATAAGGAGTTAACAACAATCAATCTCCATGCCAACGAGAGCAGCATAGACACTGTAGCCTCAGACTGTATCAGTGTATGTAACAACAATAACTTGTAAGAAATAATGAGTGAACAATGCAGTACTATTGGGTTTTGGACTCTAACAAGCCACTGGAGCGAGGTTGATGCTGGGACGCTACAGATTCAAATCAAAGTTTATTCGTCACGTGTGCAGGATACAGCGGGTGTAACTGTACAGTGACATGCTTACTTATCAGCTTTCCTCAACAGTGCAGAATCAAATCTAAAAATAAAAAGAGCATTCCGTAACATGGTAAGAGTTGGTAAAGTAGTTACCCTAAGAGAGAACGACAACGAGGAAGAACTCCAAACAGTGGAATTGACAAACAAGTGGTGTGGTACTGAGTATAAGCACGCCAATAGACATCATTTATGACAGTTCGACCATGCTCATAAATTAATATACAAAATACATTACAATCAGTGTGTCAGGGACGGCTTGACTGATTCTTTCCATTGTGTTTCTGCATCTATTTCAATTGTCACAGAGAAAAATACAATTATTTTCTAGAGCTTTTTTGTGTGTTCTTTTCTTTGAAAAAATGCATGGGAATCACACAGACACAAAATATGTTTGTTTTGTATATAGTTTTTGGGGTAAAGCTAAGAACACTGGTCCGTCACATCAACATTCTCACTGCATATGAGAAAGTTGATCATGTAAATGACAGAGCATTATACGTCAGTCATCTTGCATCACTTCAGGAACGTAAGTAGATTAGGGTGGGTGTGGTGGCCCTTGTGGCCCCACTCACCTCCTGGCCCTCCACACCTCCATTTCTCTTGAGGCGATAGCCAGCACTCCTGCCTCCACACTCAACTACAGAGAGAGAGAGAGAGAGAGAGAGAGAGAGAGGAACAGAGAGAGAGAGAGAGTAAAACACATTTTTCTTCAACCAGATCAAGGTAGGAGACTAAGGAGAGAGATTAAGAGGACACCTACAAGCCATCAGAATCTCTAAATAAAAAAAGTGATAATGTGAGAGAGAGGGGAGAGACTCACCCCATTGACGCCTGCTTGGTGGTGCAGTGTGCACAGCGTCCTTGGAGGGGCACAGGGGAGGTGCACCTGGAAAATGAATGGTTGATAAGATAGGAACAGGGAAGGAAGAAACATGGATTTTGTACATCCATGTCATCAACGCACACGGCCTTTGATAATGGTTTAATGTTGTTTGTAACTGATTTGATTTATTAGTATCCCCATTAGCCGACGCAAATGGGAGTGAAAATGATCATCCTCTTTGAGGACAATAAAGTAGAAATCTATCTAAAACCCCTAAACAGAATACCATTACAACAGAGCTGAAGAGATATTACTACATATGTTATAATAATTATTGTGATGCAAAGACAAATTCCCATCCCCGGATGGACAATAAAGACATTCTATTCTATTCAAGTAGTGGGCTCCAGGGTGTAAGCCTGGCTAATGCTGTTCTAAAATCTTAACAACTTGGACGTGCTCACATTTCCTTCAAATCTTTCATTCTGTCCATCCTCAACCCAAGGATGTGGGTTCTCACATTACACGATGATTCCCTAGCTGCCCTGCGTTTCTCGGTTGTCGTAGGAAAAAAAATGCTGACACGCAAACAGAAAGCTGCTTTATTAGTGTGCACATTATTATGTGCAGAAACATAAAAAAGACGGAGGCCCAGAGTATGTATTTCATATGAAATAATAATGATAATATGAAATTCTCTTTTTGGTTTCTATCATGGACGCAGATATAATATTGCTGGAATTTGTTTTGCAAGGCCCGGTGCCCCAGGTGGGTGGAGATTTCACTTAAGGACCAATGGAATGGTCTAAAATATCTAACTACACCCATCTGGGGCACCGGGCCATGTAAAACAAAATCTTCCATCACCTCGGTCCACACCGTGCATGTTGTTGTTGTTGCTTTCCTCTTTGTTTTGGTCTCACATGCTGAATGCTCATTGGCTATTGGCAGCAGACCTTGCCCAATCGCGTTGTAGCACTGCTCATACTACAAGATACACTACAAAAATGTCTGACATGTCAGAAAATTATCGGGACATCCGACAGGGGTCTGGAGAACAGAACAGCCATCATCGGTGAGTCCTTGACCCGCTCAAACAAACGGGTCCCGAAGTACTGACCCTAGTCCAAATTCATAGGATTTTACCCCGATCATGAAGTTTCAATCTGGGACGGCAAAAACGTGGCAAAAACGTGTAGTGTATGCCTGGCATAAACCAGACAGAACGCCATGTTCACCATTGTTTCACAGCATTCAGACTGGTTTAACTAGGCTAACATGACGTACCTTGATGGTGCGGTCAGCGGAGCAGGTGTAGAGGCTCCCAGGGGACCTGTGGATGCCGGTGACCAGCGAGGTGTGTCCCACGTCGAACTGGGAGAGGGGCTTGACAGAACCGGCCTGCATGGAGAAGGCATGGAGCATGCCACGGTTGTCCCCCGCCCACACCTCACTGCCACTGTAGCACATTGACAGCAGGTAGGAGCTCAGCTGGGGAAAGAGGAAACAAACCAGAATGAAGACACACATATTAACCTATTATAGCCTGGTCCTGGATCTGTTTGTGCAGACTTGCCAACTCCTGGTCATTGTCGAAACAAATAAGACAAAACAGCACATGCGGAAGGGGGAGAAAGTAAGGAACTTGTCTGTTGGCCCTGCATTAAAGACCAAAATTGGTTAAAGAAAATTGTGATAAATCAAAAAGTATACCAGTTTTATTTAAGGACCAAAAAATTGACAACTGTGCCATATAAACTCAGCAAAAAAAGAAACGTCCCTTTTTCAGGACCCTGTCTTTCAAAGATAATTCGTGAAAATCCAAATAACTTCACAGATCTTCATGGTAAAGGGTTTAAACACTGTTTCCCATGCTTGTTCAATGAACCATAAACAATTAATGAACATGCACCAGTGGAACGGTCGTTAAGACACTAACAGCTTTCAGATGGTAGGCAATTAAGGTCACAGTTATGAAAACTTAAGACACTAAAGAGGCCTTTCTACTGACTGAAAAACACCAAAAGAAATATGCCCAGGGTCCCTGCTCATCTGTGTGAACGTGCCTTAGGCATGCTGCAAGGTGGCATGAGGACTGCAGATGTGGCCAGGGCAATAAATTACAATGTCCGTACTGTGAGACGCCTAAGACAGCGCTACAGGGAGACAGGAGGGACAGCTGATCGTCCTCGCAGTGGCAGACCACGTGTAACAACACCTGCACAGGATCAGTACATCCGAACATCACACCTGCGGGACAGGTACAGGATTGCAACAACAACTGCCCGAGTTACACCAGGAACGCACAATCCCTCCATCAGTGCTCAGACTGTCCGCAATAGGCTGAGAGAGGCTGGACTGAGGGCTTGTAGGCCTGTTGTAAGGCAGGTCCTCACCAGACATCACCGGCAACAACATCGCCTATGGGCACAAACCCACCATCGCTGGACCAGACAGGACTGGCAAAAAGTGCCCTTAACTGAAGAGTCGCGGTTTTGTCTCACCAGGGGTGATGGTCGGATTCGCATTTATCGTCGAAGGAATGAGCGTTACACCGAGGCCTGTACTCTGGAGCGGGATCGATTTGGAGGTGGAGGGTCCGTCATGGTCTGGGGCGGTGTGTCACAGCATCATCGGACTGAGCTTGTTGCCATTGCAGGCAATCTCAACGCTGTGCGTTACAGGGAAGACATCCTCCTCCCTCATGTAGTACCCTTCCTGCAGGCTCATCCTGACATGACCCTCCAGCATGACAATGCCACCAGCCATACTGCTCGTTCTGTGTGTGATTTCCTGCAAGACAGGAATGTCAGTGTTCTGCCATGGCCAGCTTAGAGTCCGGATCTCAATCCCATTGAGCACGTCTGGGACCTGTTGGATCGGAGGGTGAGGGCTAGGGCCATTCCCACCAGAAATGTCCGGGAACTTGCAGGTGCCTTGGTGGAAGAGTGGGGTAACATCTCACAGCAAGAACTGGCAAATCTGGTGCAGTCCATGAGGAGGAGATGCACTGCAGTACTTAATGCAGCTGGTGGCCACACCAGATACTGACTGTTACTTTTTCACATGTCTGTGGAACTTGTTCAGTTTATGTCTCAGTTGTTGAATCTTGTTATGTTCATACAAATATTTACACATTTTAAGTTTGCTGAAAATAAACGCAATTGACAGTGAGAGGACGTTTCTTTTTTTGCTGAGTTTAGATTGCAAAATAGTTGGGAAGAGATTTTCAATGTACTGATTCCATGGCACATGGTTTATGAACTGATACGCAAAACGACGACGTATTCAAAACTTAGAATTGTTCTATTTAAATTATTATACAAAATTCTTGCAACCAATAGAATGTTATATATATGGGGGATACAACCATCCCAGCTCTGCAGATTTTGCTGCGAAGAGACAGAATCATTAGATCATTTGTTTTGGTACTTCCATATGTAGCTTGTTTTTGGTCGCAGGTCCAGGAATGGCTGAAGAATTGCAACAATTACCTGGAGCTAACTCTGCAAATAGCACTGCTGGGTGATTTGAAAAGTCATTGTCAATCGATCAATAATATAATACTTTTAGCAACAACAAAAAATATCTTCAATTTACTATCTATAGAAACTATGAGAATAGAAAGGTCAAAACTTTTGTGAAACATCACAGCACAGTTGAAAAATATATGGCAAATAGAAGAAAATAAATGGATGGTGTTAAGAGATAGATGGTGGGGGTTGAGTGGAGCTGAAGGGTGGGACTAAAAACAACACGACAGCTAATGTAAAATATGCTGTGTCCATAAAACGTATATAGGTTCAGAACTTTGATGCTGCCACCACCATGCTTCACCGTAGGGATGGTACCAGGTTTCCTCCAGACGTGACGCTTGGATTCAGAACAAAGAGTTCAATCTTGGTTTCATCAGACCAGAGAATCTTGTTTCTCATGGTCTGAGAGTCCTTTAGGCGCCTTTTGGCAAACTCCAAGTGGGCTCTCATATGTGCCTTTTACTGAGGAGTGGCTTCTGTCTGGCCACTCTACCATAAAGGCCTGATTGGTGGAGTGCTGCAGAGATGGTTGTTCTTCTGGAAGGTTCTCCCATCTCCACAGAGGAACTCTGGAGCTCTGTCAGAGTGACCATCGGGTTCTTGGTCACCACCCTGACCAAGGCCCTTCTCCCCCAATTGCTCAATTTGGCAGTGTGGCCTGCTCTATGAAGAGTCTAGGTGGTTCCAAACTTCTTCCATTTAAGAATGATGGAGGCAACTGTGTTCTTGGGGACCTTCAGTGCTGCAGAAATGTTTTGCTACCCTTCTGTGCCTCGACACAATCCGGTCTCAGAGCTCTACAGACAATTCCTTCGACCTCATGGCTTTGTTGTTGCTCTGACATGCACTGTCAACTGTGGGACCTTATATACAGTGAGGGAAATAAGTATTTGACCCCTCTGCAAAACATGAGTTAATACTTGGTGGCAAAAACCTTGTTGGCAATCACAGAGGTCAGACGTTTCTTGAAGTTGGCCATCAGGTTTGCACACATCTCAGGAGGGATTTTGTCCCCCTCCTCTTTGCAGATCTTATCCAAGTCTTTAAGGTTTCGAGGCTGACGTTTGGCAACTCGAACCTTCAGCTCCCTCCACAGATTTTCTATGGGATTAAGGTCTGGAGGACCTTAATGTGCTTCTTCTTGAGCCTCTCCTTTGTTGCCTTGGCCGTGTGTTTTGGATCATTGTCATGCTGGAATACCCATCCACGACCCATTTTCAATGCCCTGGCTGAGGAAAGGAGGTTCACACCCAAGATTTGACGGTACATGGCCCCGTCCATCGTCCCTTTGATGCGGTGAAGTTGTCCTGTCCCCTTAGCAGAAAAACACCCCCAAAGCATAATGTTTCCACCTCCATGTTTGACGGTGGGGATGGTGTTCTTGGGGTCATAGGCAGCATTCCTCCTCCTCCAAACACGGCGAGTTGAGTTGATGCCAAAGAGCTCGATTTTGGTCTCATCTGACCACAACACTTTCACCCAGTTCTCCTCTGAATCATTCAGATGTTCATTGGCAAACTTCAGACGGGCCTATATATGTGCTTTCTTGAGCAGGGGGCCTTGCGGGCGCTGCAGGATTTCAGTCCTTCACGGCATAGTGTGTTACCAATTGTTTTCTTGGTGACTATGGTCCCAGCTGCCTTGAGATCATTGACAAGATCCTCCCGTGTAGTTCTGGGCTGATTCCTCACCGTTCTCATGATCATTGCAACTCCACGAGGTGAGATCTTGCATGGAGCCCCAGGCCGAGGGAGATTGACAGTTCTTTTGTGTTTCTTCCATTTGCGAATAATCGCACCAACTGTTGTCACCTTCTCACCAAGCTGCTTGACGATGGTCTTGTAGCCCATTCCAGCCTTGTGTAGGTCTACAATCTTGTCCCTGACATCCTTGGAGAGCTCTTTGGTCTTGGTCATGGTGGAGAGTTTGGAATCTGATTGATTGATTGCTTCTGTGGACAGGTGTCTTTTATACAGGTAACAAACTGAGATTAGGAGCACTCCCTTTAAGAGTGTGCTCCTAATCTCAGCTCGTTACCTGTATAAAAGACACCTGGGAGCCAGAAATCTTTCTGATTGAGAGGGGGTCAAATACTTATTTCCCTCATTAAAATGCAAATCAATGTATACAATTTTTGACATGCGTTTTTCTGGATTTTTTTGTTGTTATTCTGTCTCTCACTGTTCAAATAAACCTACCATTAAAATTATAGACTGATCATTTCTTTGTCAGTGGGCAAACGTACAAAATCAGCAGGGGATCAAATACTTTTTTCCCTCACTGTAGACTGGTGTGTGCCTTTCCAAATCATGTCCAATCAATAGAATTTACCACAGGTGGACTCCAATCAAGTTGTAGAAACATCTCAAGGACGATCAATGGAAACAGGATGCACCTGAGCTCAATTTCGAGTCTCATAGCAAAGGGGCTGAATACTTATGTAAATAAGGTATTTCTGTTTTCTATTTGTAATACATTTGCAAAAATTGATAAAAACCTGTTTTCACTTTGTCATTATGGGGTATTGTGTGTAGATTGATGAGGGGGGGAAAAAAGTATCCATTGTAGAATAAGGCTGTAACGTAACAAAATGTGGAAAAAGGGAAAGGGTCTGAATACTTTCCGAATGCACTAATATACATACATATATATATATATATATATATATATATAAATAAATAACAGTATTCCTTTTTTATATCTGTGTCTACACACACCTGTGATGATCTGAAGTACCCAAAAATACTTTGAAAGTTTCCAGTAATATACCCTCCCTTTGCAACCCTAAGTGTGGGGAGTACATGAACAGTAAATTGTAATTCTTATACTATTATTATACAGTCTGTGTGTGTGTGTGTGTGTGTTCGCGTGCATGTGTATATGTGTGTTTATACCTGTAGTTTCTGCAGGGTTTTCCCTGCTCTTCGGTCGTAGATGACCACAGTGCGGTCTTTACTCCCAGATAGGATGTACTGCTCGTCTGCTACCAGGCACAGCACCTCGTTTTTATGGAGACGAAGGCTCTTCACCAGGGGCTCCGCCACTGCAGCACAGACAGATCATGACATCTGACAATTGATAGTTTCTGGATTTGCTCTAATCAACTGATATATTCTGAATGGGCAGTCCATTTGGCCAACCAAAGGATAACGCATAGAAATAGAATTACTAGAACGGGAAAAGGCCCTTAGTCCAATTACCCCTCAGTAAGTCTATTTCTATACGATAACCATTAGTATTGTTTATGTTCACTTTTATCGACTGATATAATCCTAATTGAGTAGAACAGAGACTACAAGTACCCTTCTTATGAGTCACTCACCTCTGGTGTCGTAGACGCTGACCTTCTTGTCATAGGTGCCGGCCAGCAGCACGTCCGTCTGGGGGAGGGCCAGGCAGAGCACGGCAGCCCGGGCCCTGATTAGGCCCCTCTCAGCCCCTTGGGCCCCCAGGTCCCATAGCCTCACCGTGCTGTCGAAGGAGCCCGAGGCCAGCAGGGGTCCCCGGGCCGCCAGGCACCACACCCAGCCTTTGTGGGTGCTGAAGAGGCCCTGGCCCCCCAGTGTATGGAGCAGCCTGCCCGTGGAGCCCCCCTCCCGTAGGTCCCAAAGGTTCACGTTCCTATCCCGGGAGCCTGAGGCACACACCGCCCCCTCTCCCCCCATCAAGAGAACCGAGGTGACCTCAGCGATGTGCCCTGAGGGGAGGGAGAGGCGCTCCAGGGCTGGGGGAGGACTGGGAGGGCAGCTGGACCCGTTTCTCTCTCCCTCTCCTCCCAGTTTCGGGCCCGCTATGTAATCTTGACCGTCTCTATCCGCCAAAACTCCCACTCTCTCCTCCACCTCAATGGCCTCCAGGACCCCTTGTTCATCATCTCTCTCCTCCACCTCGATGGCCTCCAGGACCCCTTGTTCATCATCTCTCTCCTCCTCCATCATGGCCTCGGCTGCAGCCTCCTGCCTCTCCTCTCCCTCCCCAACTCCCATCGGTAGATCCCCTCCCCCATCTTGCTGCATCTCTCCCTCCTCCATCAACTCCTCCCCATCCCACGGTACCGCCATTACTCCCTCCACCCGAAAACCTATCTCCTCTACCTCTATCCCCTCATCCACTTGGGGCCTGCCCTCTTCCACCTCCTCCCACTCTCCAATCCCTTCCTCTGCCAGGGCCTCTCTATCCCTCTCCCTCTCCTGGGCCCTCTCCACCTCTCTCTCCCTCTCTGCCTGCTCGGCCTCCCTGGCGGCCCTCTCCCCCTGGCCCGTCCAGCAAGTGATCAGCTCCTCCATCTCCAGGCAGGCCGAGGGCCAGTCGAAGCCGTCCCGTGGCCCCACGGGGAAGGAGGCTCTGGGACCGGTTAGCCTGCATGCCCGCAACTGCCACGCCGTGCTGTCCTTACCCACATTTCCCAGGGCGTGACACACCTGTAGAGGGAGAGACATGGACCTGATTTACACTGTAGGGCTGGCCTGAACCGTACTAGGCTGACTTGGACATTTTATTTTCACAAGATCCTTTCCAGCATGTTTCCAGCAGCTATGATGGATGTGTAACCAGGTCAGGACAGCCCAGTACAGCTTAGATACATAAAGAACTCAACCGTTTCTTTTTCTAGAAGATTAAGCCTGTAGCTTTTTCCAAATGTCCCTAGCCTAGCATGGTTTCCAGTCTATTATGGCATTAGGTCCCCTGTAGCTCAGTCGGTAGAGCATGGCGCTTGCAACGCCAGGGTTGTGGGTTCGATTCCCACGGGGGGCCAGTATGAAAATGTATGCACTCACTAACTGTAAGTTGCTCTGGATAAGAGCGTCTGCTAAATGACTAAAATGTACAGTGGGGGAAAAAAGTATTTAGTCAGCCACCAATTGTGCAAGTTCTCCCACTTAAAAAGATGAGAGAGGCCTGTAATTTTCATCATAGGTACAAGTCAACTATGACAGACAAAATGAGAAAAAAAAATCCAGAAAATCACATTGTAGGATTTTTAATGAATTTATTTGCATATTATGGTGGAAAATAAGTATTTGGTCAATAACAAAAGTTTCTCAATACTTTGTTATATACCCTTTGTTGGCAATGACACAGGTCAAACGTTTTCTGTAAGTCTTCACAAGGTTTTCACACACTGTTGCTGGTATTTTGGCCCATTCCTCCATGCAGATCTCCTCTAGAGCAGTGATGTTTTGGGGCTGTCGCTGGGCAACACGGACTTTCAACTCCCTCCAAAGATTTTCTATGGGGTTGAGATCTGGAGACTGGCTAGGCCACTCCAGGACCTTGAAATGCTTCTTACGAAGCCACTCCTTCGTTGCCCGGGCGGTGTGTTTGGGATCATTGTCATGCTGAAAGACCCAGCCACGTTTCATCTTCAATGCCCTTGCTGATGGAAGGAGGTTTTCACTCAAAATCTCACGATACATGGCCCCATTCATTCTTTCCTTTACACGGATCAGTCGTCCTGGTCCCTTTGCAGAAAAACAGCCCCAAAGCATGATGTTTCCACCCCCATGCTTCACAGTAGGTATGGTGTTCTTTGGATGCAACTCAGCATTCTTTGTCCTCCAAACACGACAAGTTGAGTTTTTACCAAAAAGTTATATTTTGGTTTCATCTGACCATATGACATTCTCCCAATCCTCTTCTGGATCATCCAAATGCACTCTAGCAAACTTCAGACGGGCCTGGACATGTACTGGCTTAAGCAGGGGGACACATCTGGCACTGCAGGATTTGAGTCCCTGGCGGCGTAGTGTGTTACTGATGGTAGGCTTTGTTACTTTGGTCCCAGCTCTCTGCAGGTCATTCACTAGGTCCTCCCGTGTGGTTCTGGGATTTTTGCTCACCGTTCTTGTGATCATTTTGACCCCACGGGGTGAGATCTTGCGTGGAGCCCCAGATCGAGGGAGATTATCAGTGGTCTTGTATGTCTTCCATTTCCTAATAATTGCTCCCACAGTTGATTTCTTCAAACCAAGCTGCTTACCTATTGCAGATTCAGTCTTCCCAGCCTGGTGCAGGTCTACAATTTTGTTTCTGGTGTCCTTTGACAGCTCTTTGGTCTTGGCCATAGTGGAGTTTGGAGTGTGACTGTTTGAGGTTGTGGACAGGTGTCTTTTATACTGATAACAAGTTCAAACAGGTGCCATTAATACAGGTAACGAGTGGAGGACAGAGGAGCCTCTTAAAGAAGAAGTTACAGGTCTGTGAGAGCCAGAAATCTTGCTTGTTTGTAAGTGACCAAATACTTATTTTCCACCATAATTTGCAAATAAATTCATTAAAAATCCTACAATGTGATTTTCTGGAGAAAGAAAATCTCAATTTGTCTGTCATAGTTGACGTGTACCTATGATGAAAATTACAGGCCTCTCTCATCTTTTTAAGTGGGAGAACTTGCACAATTGGTGGCTGACTAAATACTTTTTTTCCCCACTGTAAATGTAAAAATGTTTTGCCAACTCTGTTGTCATTGGCATGCTGGACAAGCTAAAGCAGAAACAGATCGGTATCCAGGACAGGTATGACGCTGTCCACTGACACACCTGTGGCAGGACCGTGATGACACACTGTGCTGGGAGGTGCGAGGCGATGCGAGCCACCATCTCCCACGGCAACGACAGCAAGCCGCTTCCTTCAGCAGACGGGGAAGGGCTCGGTTCAGCAGAGGGGAGCCGAGAGCCTGAGGGCAGCCTGTGAGAAAGAACAGTGTGGGATGGGACTGTTATACCCTTCTTACCCATCTGTGCCAACCCAAACGTTATAGGCTCTGGCATGTTCTTGTCACACTGTCCTTTCCAGCAGAGTTCCAGCTACTATCGTGGGCGCATCATAAGCAAGCCAGCAGTGCTTATTAGCGCACACCTAAGAATAATGGAACTTTTCTGAAAGCAGGAAGACTGTTGTGAGGGTCATCAGAGGTACCAACCTTAGCTGTCCAGGCCTGGAGGCTTCATTGGAGGGTTGATTCAGTGGTGCAGATTCAGCTTCTTTCTCCCCTCTCCTGGCCCCTGCCTCATCTTGCCCCACAGTGACCCGAGGCTCGGACATCCACTCCACTTACTGCAGGAGTGCATCATACATTTTAGTTTCATTTCAGATTCTCAGCTAAGGCAGTCAGTCATTGATGACTAGCACAATCAAATTGTCAATAGGGTCATGATTGTGCATTCATTGCTAACAAATGGAATAACTACAGTAATAAACATCCTAAAAACTATACACCATAATGGGAACGGAACTTTATAATTGCCCTTTAACAGATACAAGGAACAAGTGTAACATGCTAGTTAGATATGATACACTTACCCACAAGTCCTTCTGTCACTTATGGTGAGGTCTGACAGTTCATTTGACAGCAGTAGCCTTTATCAGTCCACGTATGACATTTTTTTTTACTGTATGCTGAATATTTTCAATATGAGCCCGGTGCAAGACGAAAAAGCCTAACAGCTAGCCAGCGACGGTTGCTACCGGGCGTTGGCTACCGGGCGTTGGCTGGTACTATCAGTGTCAAGCAAGCTAACTTGCAAGATAGCCTTTGTTTGCCAATCAAGCGAGTAATCCTGGAACTGAACACATGTAAAAGTTGACAACTGTGATAACCAGCTCCTCGACATTAAAAGAAAACAGTGACCGATTATTCTTTTTCAACTCGAGCTTTCAAAGAAATCGGATAGACATGACAGTTGCTAGCTACTGTACCGACAAGTTGCTCCTTCATTCAAATGAGGTTTCCACTAGCTAGATGTATCGTCAAAACAAAAACGAGCTTTTTGGTCTTAATTTAAGGTTATCAGTGTGGTTAAGGTTAGGTTTAAATCAGATTTTAATAAGATAAATTCTACAAATAGGCAGGGTTTATGACTTGCAGTGACGCGACGACCCTAACAAATGGGGTTTCTTTTCCGGCGCATTCCACATTTCGTCATTAACCTAAGATGTAAACAAACCAGCATCTGTTCATCTTTTGTATGGCTATTTGTTTGTACTGTAGCAGTTTGTTGGCTTTGTAAATTCTAGTGTTCATTTAACAAGAAAAACAGCATAGGATCAGTTTTGACAATGGTTTACAAATGTTGACATGTGTAGCTCAGTTGGTAGAGCGTGGCGTTTGAAACGCCAGGGTTGTGGGTTCGATTCCCTTGGTTTCTCAAATGACTGCCTCGCCTGGTTCACCAACTACTTCTCAGATAGAGTTCAATGTGTCAAATCGGAGGGCCTGTTGTCTGGACCTATGGCAGTCTATGGGGGTGCCACAGGGTTCAATTCTTGGGCCGACTCTTTTCTCTGTGTATATCAATGACGTCGCTCTTAATGACGTCGCTCTTGCTGCTGGTGACTCTCAGATCCACCTCTACGCAGACGACACTATTTTGTATACATCTGGCCCTTCATTGGACACTGTGTTAACAAACCTCCAAACGAGCTTCAATTCCATACAACACTCCTTCAGTAGCCTCCAACTGCTCTTAAACGCTAGTAAAACTAAATGCATGCTCTTCAACCAAACGCTGCTTGCACCCGCCCACCCGACTAGAATCACTACTCTCGACGGGTCTGACCTAGAGTATGTGTGGACAACTACAAATATCTAGCTAGGTGTCTGGTTAGACTGTAAACTCTCCTTCCAGACTCACATTAAGAATCTCCAATCCAAAGTTAAATCTAGAATCGGTTTCCTATTTCGCAACAAAGCCTCCTTCACTCATGCCCTCGTAAAACTGACTATCCTACCGATCCTTGACTTCGGCGATGTCATTTACAAAATAGCCTCCAACACTCTACTCAGCAAATTGGATGTAGTCTATCACAGTGCCATCCGTTTTGTCTCCAAAGCCCCATATAATACCCACCACTGTGACCTGTACGCTCTTGTTGGCTGGTCCTCACTACATATTCGTCGCCAAACCCACTGGCTCCAGGCCATCTATAAATCACTGCTAGGCAAATCCCCGCCTTATCTTAGCTCATTGGTCACCATAGCAACACCCACCCGTAGTCTGCGCTCCAGCGGGTATATCTCACTGGTCATCCCCAAAGCCAACACCTCCTTTGGCCGCAATTCCTTCCAGTTCTCTGCTGCCAATGACTGGAACAAATTGCAAAAATCTCTGAAGCTGGAGACACTTATCTCCCTCACTAACTTTAAGCATCAGTTGTCAGAGCACCTTACCGATCACTGCACCTGTACACAGCCCATCTGAAATTAGCCCGCCCAACTACCTCATCCCTATATTGTTATTTATTTTGCTCATTTGTACCCCAGTATCTCTATTTGCACATCATCTCTTGCACATCTATCATTCCAGTGTTAATACTAATTGTAATTATTTTGCACTATAGCCTATTTTATTGCCTTACCTCCATAACTTGCTAAATTTGCACACACTGTATATTATATGTATTTCTGTTGTATTTTTGACTTTGTTTTGTTTTACCCCATATGTAACTGTGTTGTTTTTATCGCACTGCTTTGCTTTATCTTGGCCAGGTCGCAGTTGTAAATGAGAACTTGTTCTCAACTGGTTTACCTGGTTAAATAAAGGTTAAATAAAAAAAAAATAAAAAAAATTCCCACGGGGGGCCAGTATGAAAATGTATGCACTCACTAACTGTAAGTCGCTCTGGATAAGAGCATCTGCTAAATGACTAAAATGTAAGAAAAAAATTACAATAAAGAATTGCATTAATACATTGAATGATAGGTCTGCACTTTAAGCGTGATCCATAGATTGTCAGGCAGAAGGTTGTAGAAAAAGATTAGTTCAGATCCTCTCATCTGATGGATACCATGGAAAAATTATACCAAATGTGACGGGGTGCAACATTAACTTGGCATTAAGTTGGTACATCTAAATAAAAACAGTTAACATCAGTTTATTCCCAGCTTGATAGAAAACCTTTTATTTCCCCATTCACAAAAGTAAACTAGAAAGTGATACATCAGTTAACATCCCACCTGCACCACAGTTGAGAAAAAGAAAAAAAACGGTACTACATAAAATTCATTCGTCAAGAATGATTTCAAGATTGAAACAACATTTATACAGGAGTTTTCACAATTCTTCCCTTCTTTCCCCAGGTATGCACCATGCTGTCTCCCACTCTCAGTACTACCACTTTACATTACATTTGACAAAATAAAAATGGTCCGCTATAAAACAACGAAAACAAAAACATTCTTTAAATAAAAAGAACTTTACAGGGAAAAAAACTTTTAAAGTCTAAAAAAAAAACTTTGTGCGCTTCCTCCGCACAAAAACAAAATATGTTAAAAAAAATTCTCAAGTCTTGAATGTTTTTTTTTTTTTTTTTTTAATGCCTCAACTTGTGGAAAATTGTTAAACTTGAGAATAAGAGTTGGTTTTGAGATCAATATTTTGCTACTACGATTTAAGAGGCGATTTAACCTCAACGTTTTTACCCAATTCTTCCTGATAGGACCAGTATCACATTGGTAGCATTGTACAAAGACTGTGGCAATTAGCCAGTAGATCTGTGCACACCTATCCTACTCTCAACCTTGATGGTGGACCGGACACCCATCCACCAACACTTGCATATCGGTTTACCCATTTAGGATATTATTAAAGTGTCACCCTCTAAGGGTGGAAGCGGTTAACAAAAGTGTGTAAAGATTCAAAACTGTCAAATCAACCACTTATGTACCAGTGGGTTGGTGTTAAAAATCCATGTTACATGGATAAATGCACATCTTACTTGAAATTGCATTTTCATAGGTAAGCCTGATGCTTAAGGCAGTGTTTTCTTCACATTTTGAATATCAATTTTCATTGTACGAGATAAAGATGGCCATAGTTTCATTATTGACTTGCTAAATCTCAGCAAAGCTTTGAAAGAGACCTGAGGTCCGACTGGCAATCACAAACTGAGATGGTAAAATATGAGAATACAAGTGTTGATGATACACAGGGTCTCTCCAACATCTCAGGTGTCAGCTACATGTCCATCACCTTGGGGGAGGGCCTGTGCAAAGTTAAGTCTATGCCGAACGCACGCTTACAGTAAAATACAGACAGACACACAATCAACAAGTCAGACGTGACAGAGACCTTCAGACACTGACAAAATACAAGACCATCACTCCCTCACGAATGTTAACGTATCCAATCTCAGGGGAAACAAAAAGAGAATTAGGATCTGTATAATAATACCCAGACATATCCTACACAGTATCAACGGGTTGTGGAAAACAGCAAATGGCGACAACAGCCACCAACTGGACTAGAGCCAGTTAACCCTGGTCTTCTCGTACTTCTTCTCAGCCTGACTAAAGATGGCCGCCCACTTTTATTATCACAGCATGCTTGGGCGAGTTGCAATTGATGTAGCTCTTAAAGACGTCCTCTTAGAACGGCATGTATCCGCCTTTAATGAGATAGTTGAATAAAACGTTTACGGAAAAGCATGCAACTCAAATTTGTTCGGGACCATGGACGAGATATGTATTATTAAGATAGCAGACTGACTAGTAAAGGTATTTTTCCATCTTTGCGGACTTATAGCAGTCTCCCCTACTACTCGCATCATTCTGCTCACGTAGAAAAGGCTGGGAAACATTCTGTTGGACTGTCTGGAAACACTGGTGGGATGTACACAGGATCCAAAATACTTGTCTGTCAGTCCTTCCCCTTTAAAAAGGGGCAATCTGATTGCTAAATGCATTTTTTTGACTGTCAAATGAATTATAGCCATTGATTCTTGAATATAACACATGCCTAATGATCTTAGCTCAACTGTTGTACCCCATCAGAACCCAAAATACAATTTTTTACTCCTTTGTTTGTAAATAAAATGTATACAAACACTATTGCCTCAAAACATGGTTAAAACAATCATCTTGATATCATGGACAGTCCAGTCCCTGCTTCCAGTCCTTACATTTCTCCAGCCACATCCCTCAGCTGTTAACCAAATCAGTGGCAGGTTTAGCTGTTTTGTATTATTCAAACTGCAGATTGACCCTTTAAATCTATGGTCCTCAATTTACCCTTTAAATCAATTCCATCCATCTGATTGGATGCCTTACTTATTAACCTAGCATATGAAAGGTGGCATTAGCCTTAACTTCTCATTTTGACCATTGCATATACAATATCTTCATTATATCGTGTCTTACTTCAACAAGCCATAAGTCCTAAAATCATTTGACAAAAAGAAATAGAGCCTATACCCTTAAGATTGGTATATTTACGGTCTATCATTTAAGTGAGATTCTACGTTCTTACAAATAAAAGTGCATAATATCAAATAGAACCAGCAACTGATGTATTATAAAGTTCTTACTGATGCCTTATCGCTCTTATCCATTGTAAATACTATAAAAACAAAAGTAGCAGCAGCAAAACGGATTATGATTGTTACTACAGTATAACTGGTTGCAGGGAGTTATTCTTCTATAAATCGATTTAACCTTGCGTCTCTGAACTATGGCATCACTGGATCGACACTAAAGAAACCCACCCGTCCGCTATGTGTTAAGTATGGCGACAGGGGAGGGCTGGTCACAGAATAGGTAGGGGGGGGGGGCGCAAATAACCTAGTGTTGTTACCTTAGAACGATAAGCCTACTATCATTGTTTCTAAATGTAAAACTATTTGTAACAACGAGATACGCACACGTCACTTAAGAGGTGATCATTGCCATGCAAACCAATCAACCCCTTACTAGAGCTAGTCAAAAGGAAAAAATGACATTTGTCAGCACTACAGTAAATGATTTCTGGAAGGATTGTGTCGGTCTGTTGTAGTAAGAACTGGGAAAGGAAAAAAAACAGACTACATTTAAATTACTATTTTTCTTAGAAGAGAAACAAATATTTCAAAAATAAAAAGAAATTCTGCAAGCAAGGGAAGAAAAATTGTCTAAATGTACCTGTGTTTTATTGAGATAAGTCCCAATATGAACAGGTACGGTAATGTACGGTCTATGAAAGCTTGTGTAGTATAGGTGTAAATTACTCTTCTAGAACTCTCCCCATTTTTATGTTGAAAAGCCTCTCATGCTTTCCCCTGAGGCTAGCCTTCAGGCAGCTATTATAAAACATTAGCGCTACATCTGTATCCCACCCACAGCCTTTGTATAGATTCTCAAATGACTATTGCAGAATGTATGCAATGTGCTTTTGCACCGATTGGTCGTTCGGGCCAGGGCAACTACCTTCCCTGCCTGAATTAAGTAAGTGTGCCAGTCTACATATTATGTGTGTTGTGTTTTTAAACTGTGGCTCCTGAGCTGGTTTTGAGATTTCTCCTTAATTTACTTATTCCGGGGTTGCTGCCACCCCGCTCGCCCTCCCACCACAGCTCTCCTCTAACCTTGGTTATCGAATGGATCTAGGGCCGTTCGTAGCCGGCCCGTGCATTTGCTTATCCTACCCTCCCTCCCCCTCTTATAGAACCCCTGTGGCTTTGGTTACATCGGAGTATGTCGTTGGATTTAAGTTTGGCGTTTGAAATCCAGAGGTTTTCTCCCCAGTTTCCCTCCCAGTAACCCTCCCTCCCACCCACCCTCACAGAGACACACAGGGTCGTGGGACTTGTAGTCTGAATGGACAGGAGCCAGGGCCAATCCCTCTCCTCCTCCCCCCACGATCAGGGCAGTGCAGTAACATAGATGGATGAGTTCCCCCAGTAACCCTCCCATAGATTAAACCTGTAGAGGGGACAAAGTGGGAGAGGGGGAGGGAGAAGAGGAGTGAATAGGAAGAGGAGGAGGAGGGAGAAAAGGGAAAACAAGAGTTAATTTTTTATTCAGGTGAACTGAGAGAACATGGACTAAACATAACATTAGGATTTGGGGAAAGGAAGCTGATCCTAGATCAGTCCTACCTAAAGTGAGTCAATACCTGACAGGCGTGTCCTGTGTCGGCGAGGGGAACTACACGCCATAGCAGGCCGACAGCCTCTCCTTCAGCAGAGGGGGGAATTGTTCTGAGAACTGCTGCCAGTTCTCCTCGCCCACCTGGTCCTTGAAGCCATGGAGGATCTACAACACAACATCAAACAAAGCTTGTAAATCAAGGTGGTGTATAGGGTCAGTGGTCTTCAGCGACTGGCAAAGCTGGTTATCTTTTGTTTTCTTGGCACCACACATCTCAGAGTCTAAAATATCCACAAGATATGTTCAGATTTCGAATGTCTGTAGATAAAGATCATCACAGGGTGTGGAGGAAGAGGAGCATGAGGTCTACTTAGAACCCAACAGTCTAGAACCTTTGTATCCTGAGGATCAAACGTATGGGTGAGATTTGTTGAGGTATATATCTCCCGAGTGCTTACCTTGTAGAACATGTCTCTCAGATCGTCCTTAGGACTAACCCAGGAGGCCACAGCATCACAGAAGAAGATGAAGTCCTGAAGAGACACCAAAGTTCATATGACAACATCCTCATCATCCACATTGCCTTATCACTCATTTAGGTTCCAATCATCCTTCAATGACACCAAACACGCTTGGTTGAATCCAATGTGCCTTCTCTCACCAGAGTTACCTCAGAGTCTAAATTACATCCACACTAGTTATTCAGATTTAGAATGTCTGTTTAGAGTTCATAATAGACAAGAGTGGAGAGGCAACACACTCGGGGAACAAAATTATTAAAAGCATTGGCCCCAGTAAATCCATATTTCTGTGTGGAACAGTGTTCACCTGAACCACTCCAGCGGGGTTGACGCCGATCATCATGCAGATTCCACGGAACGCAGAGTCTTTCTCCTCATTGTCCCTGATGTTCCTCAACGATGTGCACCAGGGTCTGATGAACTGTTGCAGCATGGGAGACACCTCCTGTGGACACACGTACCCCAGCCTGCCGATCGTAATGGCTGTCCCAAGAGAAACAGAGGAGTGATTATGTGTCAATAACTACAGGCCCATACCAATAGGGTTTAGAACAATAACTTCAAAGTCAGATCTCCTAGTCTCACATTCAGAGCTTTAAATTCCACATTGAACGTCTCATATTTCGAATGTATGTTAAAAGAGATCATAATAGGAGTGGACTGGAGCCTAAACACTTGTTTTGCATGGGGGTGGGGATTTAAACATGTGTGTGTGTGAGTACCGTACCTGTATTCTCCAGGAGGGTCTTGGGTGTGTTAGGTCTGTTGATGATCTCCACCAGGTTGTTGAGGACCAGCCCAACATAGGGTTGCATGTCTGATCCTACAGGCACCAAGGAAAACACAACACAATCAACCAGATGGAAATTATGGCATTGCTCTCCATACCTGGGTTCAATTACTATTGGAAATCTTTCAGATACTTTGAGCATTTTCTCTAGCCTGCCTGGAGTGGCAAATGGACAGGGTTTAAACTTTGGGGCCTTTTCTATTGGTTCCTTTCCAATACAATCAAGCACAGCTTAAGTATTTCAAATATAATTTGAAGCCAGGTCTACAGTCAACTCCAAAATCAGCGCTATCAAGTATTCACTGTCATTTAGAGTATTTATAGTGTCATCATTAAAATCACTTTTATCAAATCACCATTACCAACATGGATTACTGATGGAGTGAATCTGGTGGTGTTGCTACAAAAATAGGGTTCTCGTGATTTCTGGCCAATTTCCCAAAATGGCCACCATCTTTAGGCATGGTTCCCCCTAGCTCACCTGAGCAATCTCCTTCATCCTTCTTGTCAGTTCTCCCTGTAGAGGTATTTTAGCACAATGTCACTACACTGTACTACTGCTGGTTGGCCTGCCATGCTTGCACACACCTGCAGGCCTCACTGTTAGAGTCCAATGGCAAACCCTAGCAGCATACACCATAACACACGTGACACCATTACAATCTGTGTGTTCATCCCTACGTTGGGACCTCTGTCACACACTCAGACCTTTAACTTCCACATAGAACATTTCAGATTTCGAATGTCTGTTAGAGAGATCATCATAGGTGCAGACTGGTTGTTGGTTGTATGTGTGTGTTATTATGAGAGTTAGTAAGGGAGGGAGAGAACGAGGGAGGGAAAGCAGAGATAGTGAGAGATGCATTTAAGAGTGGTTGTGAGGTAAAGAGTGCAGGTGTGTAAGAAATTAAGACTGCAGTCAGGACACACAGCAAGCAGTAACTCACCCATCTGCATGGCGATCTCTCCAATGGCCCAGGTAGCGTTGTTACACACAGAGATGAACTCTGGGTTCAGGTTCAGGCCCAGGATCGGCATGAACTCAGCTGGATGGGGGAGACACAGGTTTATATACAAACACTACACACAATTTGTCACACAATCCCTGCTATACACACACTCCAACAAACACAGGTTAATTAAACAGTACACTCAACTAGTCACACAATCACTGGTATACACACAACAATATACAAATAATACCTAAACTAGTCACTCCAACACACATACCTCCTCAGCGCCAGTAACTGGTGATCTAGTCCTGATTATGAATCTACTTTTTCATGACATTGACAGGTAATTTCTTCATTACTATGGTCGACTCACCAATGCAGGGTTTGACGTGAGTGAAGCAGGCCTTGGTCAGGTCTCCCAGTAGAGCAAAGGAGCTCTGTCTCACCTCTGGCATAGGGTCCTGGAGGAACGCACAGTTAGTCTCAAAAACTCAGGCACGTCTGGTTAAAACAAATATTTTGAACTTTTAACACTCCAAACAGCAAGAATACCAACTTTCATACAAACCAGTTTTTTTTTTTTTTTGCGAACGACAGAGCAGCACTGTATAAACTATACGGCAACTTATCCTCCTTCAAATGGACTAATTTAACATTTTCAAAATGGCCACTGACAGTTGGCACTTGGATGCCCCTGTGTACCTGCATGCACTGGAAGAGCAGGGTCATGATGTTGCTGCGGGCCACCAGCTGGTCCACACTGCCCCCCAAGCCCTCGGCCAGGCCACTCAGCAGGTCCAGGGCCACAATCATAAAGTCCTTGTCAGGGGCTTCGTACTGGTCAGGGTGCTGGTTGTACATCTGGAGAGAGAGAGGAGACGGACAGAGAGTCATCAGTGGGTTGTTGTTCACAGTTAGGATATGAAGCTAAAACGCTGTACGATGTTTAATAAATTGCTGAATAAACGCAGTTTGTTTACACTAACTTATGTTTTGTGGTGTAGAATAAATTGACAATTAACATGTTTATATTCTAACTTATAATTAATATCTGAAACCAGGTTTCAATCCAACCTTTTCATGCGAGTAAAGTACATGTTGGATAAAAAAAATTCACGACAGGCATGATGGAAAGAGCAAATTTGTCTGTAAACTTTCCAAACGTCGACAAAACAAAATACGCTAGACAAGGTGGAATCCTTTTGCTTCGGTAAAATGTATTATGCAAAATGTATTATGCGAGAAATGGCAGTGGAAACACTTATGCGCAAATATTGATATTACCATCATACCGAAGAGTCACACGATGGCATGTGTGGTCCTCCCACTACGACGTGGGAAAGCATGCAGTTTATTAGGCTACAGATTAAATAAATGATTAACTTCACAGGGTGGTGAAAGTGCAAGGTGATGAGCTTGATGCTCCTTTCAAATAAATATCAAGGGTCTTATTCGGGTGACATGATGATCGATGCTTGGCTGCCGTTTGAAAACTAAAATAAAACATAATAATCTCATCATGTAGGCCAACGGTCACCACCAACCTTTTCTGAGTCAAGATCACTTTCTGAATCAAAATGGAAGCCGAGATCTACAGCTCAGATTCTTTTTTAAACATGACTTAAAAACCTAAGCCTATGCAACATAAACCAAAAAAAACAGTTCTGTAGCAATTAGATTTGTGCAGTAGGCTATAGGCCCAATACATTATCACTGCATATTGGCTATGCTTGAATTACCCTGCCAATTCTGACCATAAAAAAAAAAAAAAATGTAGGTATATGATCACACTGGCAATATATCATTTGTTGTATTACTTGTGAGGCACAGCTAAGTGAGCATAATTTGTATAATTTTTTTTACTGGAATGATGGCCTGCATCTGATGGTCAGTCTGAGGGGAGGAAGGAGCAGCGGTAAGGCTGCCTCTCACCCGACTCACCATCTCTCCCTCCCTCCGCTGAGAAAAGGGGACAGTCTTCCAGCTGATGGCAAAACTCAAATCGCACTGCATTATTTCTGCCTCATGCACCAATTTGTTGTTACTGCTATGACCAGAGAAAGTGAAATATTCCTCGATAATAAAAAAGACAAGCCGCTAATAATAACACAAGCTTATCGGCACACATGGCTTATACAAGTTTTGAACAAAGTGTTGACAGTGATTAATAACTCAAACATTTTTTTGTTCACCTTTATTTAACCAGGTAAGCCAGTTGAGAACAAGTTCTCATTTACAACTGCGACCTGGCATTAACTTACTTAAAAAACCAGTAGCTCTATTCATTGAGTCTCTCTCTAGTCATGGTTTTAAACCTTTGCTGTGAGTTCGCTTCTTTTTGCAGTCTATGGCTCGAGGAAACTGTGCAGACACAGTGATCTGAGCTATCTAATGGCCAGCGATAGGCCTATAGGTGCACTTGATTTGCTCTCTGGGCCTGCCGGGTAGGCGTAGTTCTACCTTCAGACACATGAAATGGTTCAAAATGGGAACACTGCCTTCCCGACGCTAGGGCTGCTGAATCAAGTGCACCTACCGCCAACAGCGTGAAACGAAAAAAACAAAAACAAAATCAGTAGAGTTGAACACACGATGGAAACAATTTTTATACTTTTTGGGGGGGTATATGGGAATTTAACCACAAAAGTAATTTTTATGTGCACTACATCATCACGCACAGCCTTTTATTTAAATGTTTTTACATTTTATTCATTTAGCAGACGCTCTTATCCAGAGCAACTTACAGGAGCAATTACAGTTAAGTGCCTTGCTCAAGGGCACAGAGATTTCTCACCTAGTCGGCTCAGGGATTAGAACCAGCCACCTTTCGGTTACTGAACCCAACAATCTGGGAAAATGCGCATATTGTTTTTATGCAGATTCGAATATTTGCATGAAAATCTGTCGCCAATTAGAAGGAAACCTAGCTATATCTAGCTTATTTGTAACAGTTTTTGTTGCCATACATTAACATGGTTCTTCACTGAAGGCATGTCTGGTGATTTAATATGTATAAACTGTATAACAGAGTACTATAGAGAGCAATAGTAATGGCGGCTTTTTGTAGGTACCAACTCCACCATGGCTCGTTTGACAAAGCCTATGGGAAAAATCGTTTTTTGGGATAACCGCCGAAAATAAGGTCTGTAGTAAACACAGGCTTAGGAGATATTATACATTTTGTTCTAAGACTATCTTCATCAGCTAACGTCACTTTTTTGTGAATTGAAGCATTTATGTAATCAAAACAAGCACATAAAGGCTTCATAATTCATAAAGGTCATGTTATTAACCGACTGATATCTCAGAACAAAACGTATAATATCTAAGCCGGAGTTAACCTCAGACCTTCATTTTGCCGTTCATCCCAAAATCCCATTCTTTCCACATTAATTTCCCCCATAGGAATGGCTGAACAAACCAGAGGTAACTCATTTCCAGTTTTTAGGACTACAAGCTGGCGAGCTCTATAGGTTCTTACCATGGCCTGAGCGAGGGTCTTCTGGACCAGGGTGACACAGCGCTGGTAGACAGGCTCACAGTAGGGCAGGAAGCCACTCTGCAGGGCCGTGGCCACCGACGACAGACACTGGGGGGCCACAGAGAGACAGGGTTAGTTTGGTGGGTGGGGGACGGCAACAACTAAAACACAGGCTGCATATCAATAGGTCAAAGTGGTGTCCTGTCAGTGTGGCCTTTCACTCACTTGCACCGATCTTAAAGGGACAGTTCACAAATGTGAAGTTTTTTTCTTATTTTCTTTTTAAAACTTCATAAAAGTTCATAAAAGTCCCTTTAAGATTATGCATTCTTTCACCGTTCCTGTGATTTCACTGCATATCAACGAAAGGAGTCAAGGAGAGGGACTGGCTTTATAACTTTTCAGATACAGAAGTCGGTCAGTCCCCGTTTCGATCTCATGAGCCAATGAAAATGGAGTAAAAGTGCGTAGGGACATCAACTTTTTAAAAAAAAGAACAAATGCAAGATCGACCAGAGCCTGTCGTTTCCAATGGGAGGATATTAATCAGTGGGCAGAACAAGCAAGGAGGGGCAGAGCCAAGCACCAGCTAGTGAGATCCTATTGGCGCGTTCTAGCATTTATTTGCATATGTCCGTTAGGGAACGTGTACTCTGAAGTGTGCAATAACTCAATTCTCCCTTGTACTCCTTCTAAACAACACATTTTAATTGTTTTACTTCGGCAAAGGGTAAAGTCTAGAAAACGCAGTCTACTCTGTTACAGATTCTAGTTTTAGAAACAGAAAACTGTACGGAGATCAAATGTTTTGTCGATGAGAAGATTTGCAGAATGTCGGCCAAAATCCATCTCGCTCCATCTTCTCCCACTGCCGGCCACTGGGCTTCCTCTCATCACCATATTTGGTAGTGAGTGGAAATGCCAAGGGGATACTTCACATTTATACAGCCGGTGAAATATCTGGCTCATTGTTCTATCCAACGCTTCTTTCATTAAGAGGTGTAGTAGTGCTTTTCTTCCATCAGGGGGCAGTATAATACAGACCATTGGAAGCACAACAGTCACCCGTTTCCATTTATGCGCTTTGAGAGGCTCTAAGAGCTATAGACCTACAATAAAAACACTGCCTAGTGCATGACCTCCGGCACCAGTTATTGTTGTCAGCTGAAGAGGTTAAGGAGACCAGTCCTACCAATATCCTGCTGTGGATCAGCAAACGATCTCTAATTAGCATCATATATGTTCAGATGAGAACGTGTCATCATTTCCACAGCAGCAGCTAAACGCAAAGTCATTCTGCAGTCGGCACGCAAACACAGTCACACACACTAGCAACAGCCTACACTCCACTTCAGCCGTTCTAGATTTCCCCCCCAACAAGCCAGATTCTCCATTCACCAGAATATCATTATTGTTGGTGTCTGGCTCACAAGACTAGCAACTGCCCTAAAGCAATGACGTACATTTCCACAAAATCATGTCTAAGAATGATCCACCTTGTGATGCACCAAACATGATTCATGTATATAATAATGTATAACCTCCAGAAGTGGAAAGAGATCCTTGTCCTCGTCCTTCAGCTCATTCCATTTGGCAATGAGGGGAGGCATCAGCTTCTGGATGTACTCCTGTGGGGGGGAGCAGACAGTACAATTACAATTTAGTAATATTGTGTCTCTTCACCATAAAGATGAAACCTGTGTAAACCCACCAAGTTGAGCTTGTGATGTAGCGACAATCTACAGGTGACATAATAGAACATGATAATGGCAAACAGATGATTTATACACGTGCCATCTCTCGCTAAACAATCGCAGTCTAAAATGCATTCACACTGGTGATTCAGATTTCGAATGCCTGTTTGAATTCATCATAGATGAGAGCAGAGAGGCAACAATGCAACAATCTTCACCATAAAGATGAATGAAAAGTAACCAAGGAGGTTGTGATACAACAACAATGCACCACAATGAACAGAGGATGTTGTACATCATAAGACGGTACGGAGTTGTTGGCCGTGAAGCTGATCCAGCTTTCTGATTTTTCTAAGTGCTAGTTTGCCAACTAAGTGACGATATTTTGAGGTCCAGACTCACAGGCTGGTTGAGGTGGTGTCCTACGGAGTCAGCGAGCGTACCGATGGCGTCGTAAAGGATGAGCAGGTTCTTGTGCTGGTACTTGCCAAAGGCGAACACCAGCGTGTCCAGGATGAAGCTGAGGTAGGGCACCAGCTCTGTACACGCCTCCTCCTCCAGGGTGGCAAACGCACTGAGGGCCACAAAGGCCAAAGGGTCAGAGTAGGAGAATGGACACATCACACACACACGGACATCTGCTTTGAGAGAACGCAACCAAGCTGGCCTATACACATACAGTGAGGGAAAAAAGTATTTGATCCCCTGCTGATTTTGTACGTTTGCCCACTGACAAAGACATGATCAGTCTATAATTTTAATGGTAGGTTTATTTGAACAGTGAGAGACAGAATAACAAAAAAAAATTCAGAAAAACGCATGTCAAAAATGTTATACATTGATTTGCATTTTAATGAGGGAAATAAGTATTTGACCGCTCTGCAAAACATGACTTAATACTTGGTGGCAAAACCCTTGTTGGCAATCACAGAGGTCAGACGTTTCTTGTAGTTGGCCACCAGGTTTGCACACATCTCAGGAGGGATTTTGTCCCACTCCTCTTTGCAGATCTTCTCCAAGTCATTAAGATTTCGAGGCTGACGTTTGGCAACTCGAACCTTCAGCTCCCTCCACAGATTTTCTATGGGATTAAGGTCTGGAGACTGGCTAGGCCACTCCACGACCTTAATGTGCTTCTTCTTGAGCCACTCCTTTGTTGCCTTGGCCGTGTGTTTTGGGTCATTGTCATGCTGGAATACCCATCCACGACCCATTTTCAATGCCCTGGCTGAGGAAAGGAGGTTCACACCCAAGATTTGACGGTACATGGCCCCGTCCATCGTCCCTTTGATGCGGTGAAGTTGTCCTGTCCCCTTAGCAGAAAAACACCCACAAAGCATAATGTTTCCACCTCCATGTTTGACAGTGGGGATGGTGTTCTTGGGGTCATAGGCAGCATTCCTTCTCCTCCAAACACGGCGAGTTGAGTTGATGCCAAAGAGCTCGATTTTGGTCTCATCTGACCACAACACTTTCACCCAGTTCTCCTCTGAATCATTCAGATGTTCATTGGCAAACTTCAGATGGCCCTGTATATGTGCTTTCTTGAGCAGGGGGACCTTGCGGGTGCTGCAGGATTTCAGTCCTTCACAGCGTAGTGTGTTACCAATTGTTTTCTTGGTGACTATGGTCCCAGCTGTTTTGAGATCATTGACAAGATCCTCCCATGTAGTTCTGGGCTGATTCCTCACAGTTCTCATGATCATTGCAACTCCACGAGGTGAGATCTTGCATGGAGCCCCAGGCCGAGGGAGATTGACAGTTCTTTTGTGTTACTTCCATTTGCGAATAATCGCACCAACTGTTGACACCTTCTCACCAAGCTGCTTGGCGATGGTCTTGTAGCCCATTCCAGCCTTGTGTAGGTCTACAATCTTGTCCCTGACATCCTTGGAGAGCTCTTTGGTCTTGGCCATGGTAGAGAGTTTGGAATCTGATTGATTGATTGCTTCTGTGGACAGGTGTCTTGTATACAGGTAACAAACAGATTAGGAGCACTCCCTTTAAGAGTGTGCTCCTAATCTCAGATCGTTACCTGTATAAAAGACACCTGGGAGCCAGAAATCTTTCTGATTGAGAGGGGGTAAAATACTTATTTCCCTCATTAAAATGCAAATCAATTTTTGACATGCATTTTTCTGGATTTTTTGGTTGTTATTCGTCTCTCACTGTTCAAATAAACCTACCATTAAAATTATAGACTGATCATTTCTTTGTTAGTGGGCAAACTTACAAAATCAGCAGGGGATCAAATACTTTTTTCCCCTCACTGTATCCCTTCAGGAGACCATTCCTACCAATATTCTGCTGTGGATCAGAAAACGATCTCATATTAGCATCATATGTTCAGGTGAGAAACATGTCATCATTTCCACAGCAGAAGTCAAATGCCCGGTCATTCTGCAGTCTCTGCTTTCCTTCAAATAGTTTTGAGCGTTTGATTGAGCCTGCCTTGAGTTCCAGATGGTCGGGTTGAACTTTTGGGACTATTCCATTGGTTCCATCGCAGCGGGCAAGCTCATACAAGCACAGCTTAAGTAATTTTAAAAAAATAACCCAGGTCTGACTGTCATAGCTGAAACACATGGACAATGCCAAAAGAACCCTCCCACACACACAGTACACACCTGCAGGCGGCCTCCTGCACCCTCTTGTTGCCGTCCAGTATCCTCTTGAGCAGCTCGGTCATCAGGGGTTTGAGGTGGGAGTCTGGGGGCTGGCTGACCACCCAGTGGGCGTAGCGTGACAGGGTCCAGCAAGCGATGGAGCGCACCAGGGCCTTCTTGTCACAAAGGCACGCAATGAGATGGGGGAGGAGCTCCGGAAGGTAGGGCACCATGCCCTGCATACAGCCTGGAGGAGAGGAGGGGAGAGAGAGAGGGTGTTTTTGTCACAGACACAGGATGAGGTGGGGAAGGAGCTCCGGGAGGTAGGCACCACAATGCATGGAATTTTACTTTACCTTCTATAACGGTATTTTAATATTTGGTTTGTGATTGGGGGGGGGGGGGGGGTCTGTTTACTAGAGAGGTCATGAGTTCAAAGCACAGATAGGAGATAATCTGTTCACTTAATATTATTAGCAGGTTTTAACCATGACACATTGTCTTTACCTGGTGTATTTGTGAAGTGATTCAAATTAATATTACCATCTGTGTATCGCTTAGGCAACATTCAATTCCTCCTTTCATGCCGATAAAGTTAGATATAATTTGAATCAACACTCAATTGTAGGCCAAGTCTATTATCAACACAGAGCCACGTGAAGGACAGCCAGTCATCTGGCTTAGTGTTTATATGTTTTAATATAAAATATACTCTCAAATGGAATCCAATTAGTGTACATCCTATTAGTGACGTGTTAACTGGGTCAGCGCAGTGGAAGACATATGGCATTACAACTACGCTGCATTAGGACAGCGACACGTCTCCATACACTGTCAACATCTTCTGGGAGCCTATATTAGTGTGTCATGGACCAACACTGACAGTGGGGTCATAAAGGGCTGAAGAGTGAGAGAGAGAGAGAGACAAAGTGTAGCAAATTCACAGTGGAGAGAGAGAAAGTAGACAACTCGAGTGACAGGGGAACCAGACATTGGCGTGAGCATCCACTGACAAAAATGAATGGCGGCACCACTGCTAAGTCAATCTGAATTGATATAATGCAACAAGGAACTAGAGCGATATTAAAGAGTTCCATTAGCAGAGAAAGAGTCTGCAGGGACAGAGAGCCATGTTAATTCCGTCAACAAAAATATTCAAACCCCTATTTTTCAGTGGCAATCGACGAGACGATAACTGACTAAACAGACCCAGAAAAAACTACAACTAACCAAAATTATTTTTCTTTTTGGTTCATGAAAATGAGACGAAATTATCTCTGACTAATATCTGACTCGTTTTTTTTATCTGTTGCAGAGTAATGTGTTCTTCTGCCAATTTGGCTGTTGGGAAGAGAATTCGTGAGATAGGATGTTATGCAGAAAGATATGTTGGTAGGACAAGGATATGTATATTTGTGAACATGGAAGTCAGTGATTTATGTTTACTATAGGTTTATGAGGCAATACAAATGTGATGTGCCAAAATGTGACTAGAATGAAAGGGCATTTAGTGGACTAAAATGGCCCACTGTTTGTCCTTTTGACAATAATTAGACTACGGTACATCATTATTCAAATGACAAAAATCTGGCTTCATGATATTTTAGAAAAAATGTCTAAGACTAGCCTAAATTTAAAGAGTGGCAAAATTAACAGTATAGGAATATGACTGTATGAGAGACCTCTGGATCAGACAGTATGAATACTAACACCATCATTAACAGTCAGGAGTTACATAGAATGCATCATATCCAGAGGGACAGTCAACTCTCAATGGAGTGATAGAGAAAGAACCACTGTGTACTGTACATCACAGCAGAGAGGAGAGCAACAGCGCAGAGAGATGGAGAGTCGAGAGAATCAGTTGAGAGAAAGAAAGAGTCACACAGATGAGACTGAGCAAGAGAAGGAGAGAGCTATGTGAAGTGTAAACAGTGTGACTGATTGATTTCCTAGTCCTTACCCTCAGCGATGGCTCCCAGCACCAGGATGCCAGACTCCTTGATGACCCAGTCAGGGGAGAAGAGAAGGCCCTTGAGCAGGGGCAGCAGGTGGGGCAGCAGCTCGTCCCGGAACACGTTGGCCAGCACGTCCAGCGCCGCCGCCGAACACTTACCTACAGGGAGATAATAGGGATAGTTCACTCAGAAATATGATGAAAAACATCTTTACAGCTGTACTGAAAGTGCTCCATCTTGAAAACTTGACTGCTGGGACATGTGCAATTTGGGGGATGTTATTTACAGTGGACTAATGAACAAAATACTAAGATGGCTTTAGAGCGAACTAGCCATTTAATATCATACCCTTTTCACAGTACTGAATCTGGGCCAAGCCATGTTGTACTGGTCTGAACAGTAACAGATTCTTCAAATTAAAAAAACACGCTGGCCTATACACCCATTCCTTTGAGGTTAAGGAGACCAGTCCTACCAATATCCTGCTGTGGATCAGAAAACGATCTCTAATTAGCATCATATATGTTCAGATGAGAACATGTCATCATTTCCACAGCAGCAGTTAAATGCAAAGTCATTCTGCAGTCGGCAAACACGCAAACAGTCACACACACTAGCAACAGCCTACCCTCCACTTCAGCCGTTCTCGGTTTCAGATTCTCCAGTCACCAGAATGTCATTGATGTTGGTGTCTGGCTGACGAGACTAGCTACAGCCCTGAAGTAATGACACAGCAATTTCCATAAAAATCATGTCTAAGAATTATCCACCTTGTGATCTAGCTATGACACCAGTAAAAAGCTATATCATTTCAGTAACGGTTACGTGAACTAACACTCAGATACAGAATAACAATTCTATGTCGTTTTGTTCTATGCAGACACCATTGTGATAACAGTGGTCTTCCACCTTTCTGGCGCATCTCTGCATGGGAATGGCTCCATTGCCAGACAGCAGCAGGGAGCATCACTGATGCCAGTAATCACTACTCTGGCTGTGCTGTTCAGTGTTCACACTGTCCAATTACCACCTCTAGCTTTACTGCTAATGAGACGCTGGGGAGCAGTGCACTGACAGTGGAGAGCAGAGCAGCCAAACAGGGAAGTAACTGAATCAGTGTACTGTTTAGATGGTGAGAGAGTACCTCTGATCTTGGCTAGAAAAGCAACACTAGGGACCTAAAGAGTCTATAGAAAGACTTAACAACTTTCCACTTATATTTTCACAAATACAGAAAGAATATCCACTTAATTGTTTTTGTTACTTTTGCCACCATATTGTCCCACAGGAATGACTATCAAATGTAGTTATATTATGCTGCTTTAAGCAAGCATACACAGACAAGCCTCATGTAGACTGCAGCAGATACAATCCTCCTGCTCTATCCATCGACAGTATCAGTCTGTTTTCTAATTCTTCTCCCATCCTGGCTGTGGTGGTTTCAGTAACAGTTGGCTTAAAGTCATGTCAGACTCACGTAGGTTCCAGTCAGATAACGTATCGTCATCATCATCGTCATCTTGGTCAATGTCCTCTCCCTCCTCTCCCTCTCCTCCCTCGTGCTGCAGGGTGACGGTGCGTGACTTATGGAAGCGGGGCTTGATGTCCTGCTCACTGTCCGGCACTGCCTCGTCCTCCTCCACATCACCCTGGAGAGAGAGACTACATTAATCATTGCTATATTTTATTTTTCTGGTCCGAGGTCTGTGCTGTGAAACATGACAGCAAGCATAAGAGATGGCTATACAGCACAAAAATATCTGGGACCAGGCTAATATTTTATAACTTGGGCAAGGAATTTTTCCGGGAACGCGTGACCTGACTAGGAAAACCTCCAGGCAATAGTTCTAGGCAATACCTAGGGCCGAGACTGTTTCCTAGTATAGCAGGACCAAATGAGGTTTCAGTTCAGGAGGCCAAGACCTTCTCATTCTAAAAAGCATGCTGTAGCATGGACATACAGTGGGGAAAAAAAGTATTTAGTCAGCCACCAATTGTGCAAGTTCTCCCACTTAAAAAGATGAGAGAGGCCTGTAATTTTCATCATAGGTACACGTCAACTATGACAGACAAAATGAGGAAAAAAAATCCAGAAGATCACATTGTAGGATTTTTTATGAATTTATTTGCAAATTATGGTGGAAAATAAGTATTTGGTCAATAACAAAAGTTTCTCAATACTTTGTTATATACCCTTTGTTGGCAATGACACAGGTCAAACGTTTTCTGTAAGTCTTCACAAGGTTTTCACACACTGCTGCTGGTATTTTGGCCCATTCCTCCATGCAGATCTCCTCTAGAGCAGTGATGTTTTGGGACTGTCGCTGGGCAACACGGACTTTCAACTCCCTCCAAAGATTTTCTATGGGGTTGAGATCTGGAGACTCCAGGACCTTGAAATGCTTCTTACGAAGCCACTCCTTCGTTGCCCGGGCGGTGTGTTTGGGATCATTGTCATGCTGAAAGACCCAGCCACGTTTCATCTTCAATGCCCTTGCTGATGGAAGGAGGTTTTCACTCAAAATCTCACGATACATGGCCCCATTCATTCTTTCCTTTACACGGATCAGTCGTCCTGGTCCCTTTGCAGAAAAACAGCCCCAAAGTATGATGTTTTCACTCCCATGCTTCACAGTAGGTATGGTGTTCTTTGGATGCAACTCAGCATTCTTTGTCCTCCAAACACGACGAGTTGAGTTTTTACCAAAAAGTTATATTTTGGTTTCATCTGACCATATGACATTCTCCCAATCCTCTTCTGGATGCACTCTAGCAAACTTCAGACGGGCCTGGACATGTACTGGCTTAAGCAGGGGGACACGTCTAGCACTGCAGGATTTGAGTCCCTGGCGGCGTAGTGTGTTACTGATGTTAGGCTTTGTTACTTTGGTCCCAGCTCTCTGCAGGTCATTCACTAGGTCCCCCCGTGTGGTTCTGGGATTTTTGCTCACCGTTCTTGTGATCATTTTGACCCCACGGGGTGAGATCTTGCGTGGAGCCCCAGAACGAGGGAGATTATCAGTAGTCTTGAATGTCTTCCATTTCCTAATAATTGCTCCCACAGTTGATTTCTTCAAACCAAGCTGCTTACCTATTGCAGAGTCAGTCTTCCCAGCCTGGTGCAGGTCTACAATTTTGTTTCTGGTGTCATTTGACAGCTCTTTGGTCTTGGCCATAGTGGAGTTTGGAGTGTGACTGTTTGAGGTTGTGGACAGGTGTCTTTTATACTGAAAACAAGTTCAAACAGGTGCCATTAATACAGGTAACGAGTGGAGGACAGAGGAGCCTCTTAAAGAAGAAGTTACAGGTCTGTGAGAGCCAGAAATCTTGCTTGTTTGTAGGTGACCAAATACTTATTTTCCACCATAATTTGCAAATAAATTCATTAAAAATCCTACAATGTGATTTTCTGGATTTTCTTTTCTCAATTTGTCTGTCATAGTTGACGTGTACCTATGATGAAAATTACAGGCCTCTCTCATCTTTTTAAGTGGGAGAACTTGCACAATTGGTGGCTGACTAAATACTTTTTTTCCCCACTGTATGGACACAGCTTAGTGCCAGAAATAGCCAGTAGGGTATTAATGCACTGAAATGAGTAAGTGTGTGGCTTCTATGACAGAGGACTATGAGTTAGGGTAAGGAGTGTCTAGCAGGCAGAAATCCCCTGTGGGTTAGCCTAGGTGATGTGTCATGGAACTGTGTAGACAGTTAGCGGGGGGGGGGACGGGGGGGGACGACACTGCTACACCATTAACTGGCATTAACCAGATACAACGCCTTAGGTCAGAGAGTACGAATACATCAAATATCAGTAAAGTCTCAAGCGTAAAGCTGTCATCACAACAAGAGTACCAGTAAGGACAGGGTGGGAGGAAAGACGTCTGGGTCGTGTTCATTAAGCACGACACTGAACAAATGGTCCGAAACAGGGAGGTAGTATCTAAACTGGTCCAATAAGAAATTGCCATTTTCCGTTACAGTGTGCCCTAATGAACACAACCATGGTGGGGAGAAATAGGTGTGGTGTCATCATTCACACCCAGAACAGATAGGCAGGCTCACCTTCAGCAGGATAATGTCTATCTCAGAGTACTTCATGCCGTTCACCAGGATAGGAATGAGCCTACAGGAGGGGAGAGAGACAAGGCACCATTAGTCAAGCAGTCTTTCCATTGTTGGTCAATCAACAACACTGCATTTCTTGGTTCCATATAATATAATAATAATAATAATAGATTGAAGTTATACAGCGTCAGATGTGGCAAGTGGGCTGCAGCTGTCTGGATCAGACAGTATGAATACAACAAGCATCACTGACCATCACAGTTAATGTGTTATGCATCATATCCAGACAGCATGGGAAGGGGAGAGGGTAAACGTCATGAGAGGTCTTATACTACAGCTAGCCAACACTACTGAAATGGAATCAACATTCTCTGTTCCTCTGAACTTCCTTCTCTTCACATCACACCTAATAGAACACAGTACAGTATGTTGACAGAATTAAATACACTATGAACTATAGGAGCTCTATGGGTATGTTACTCTTACAAGCTGTACTATTGACTAACCTCTGTTCCCCTCTACACCTCTGACCTGACCGTCCCCCATCTCTCTACATCACGTACAACCAACACAATCCAGGTGATGCTGTATGTTACAGGTATGTTTAGGATTACTCACTGCACCAGGTGTCCAGAGAGCACCTCCTTGCAGATGGGCTGCTCGGCCAGGGTGAGCCAGAACTCACAGGCCTCCAGAGAAACGTTCTCATCCGGGTCCTGTGTGCGCTGCAGCATGTACTGGCGGGAGAGAGATACAGACACAGCAGTGTCAGGGGTTGGGATTGGCTGATGAGGTATGACAGTGTCGGACGTGCTGATTGGTCTGTGGGAGTGTAAATAAGGAAGTGGTGGTGGTCTCACTTGTATGATGCTGTGCATGTGAGGGATTAGCCGGTCGATGCGGACCTCCAGCAGCATGACCAGAGCGCGGCACACGTTCTTCCTCACCTCCGAGTCCTCGTCTGTAGCCAGCGCAAACAGGCTCTGAGACAGAGACACGAAGAGAGAGAGGGAAAGAGAAGGAAAGAGTGGTGCCAGAGAAGAAAATAAGAGAAACCGATGTCAGTCTTGAATCTACAGCTATCCTCAACACCATTGATTACAGTTCACACCGTTGCCTAGACGATGGACATGTAAGAGGCTGTAGGGTTTGGATCAGACAGTATGAATACAACAAGCATCACTGACCATCACTGTCAAGGTGTTCTGCATCATATCCAGAAGAGCTCAGTGTTCTTCAGTGTCACCACCATAGAGGTAGAACTACTAGAATGGGCATAGCCCATCAGACCACAACAATTATATTTCTATGGTCAACATAGTGTTGTGTGTTGCCTGATGCTCACCTCGATGAAGGTGTCGATGTTGTCCATCAGGGCCTGGGCTCTGCCGATGATGAACTGGTTCACACAGGCGATGGCATGAGATCTACAGGCAGAGAGAATATCACCATGAGTCACAGCAAATTAATGTATTTGAAAACAGTGGGATAGTAGGAGGGAAACTTTTTGAAACCGACTCAAATGTTCCATGCAACTACCTAAGCTGGTCCAATAAGAACACAGATGTGTAATCCGTTGCAAAACGTTTTGCTATGGTGTGCTATGCTCTACTGAACACAACAGTAAGAACAGAAACAGCCAATGGAGTCTGGAGGCAGCCTGTTCTCAGATCCGTTTGTGCTGTCTTGCCAACTCCTCTAGTCACTGGCATAACTATGACCACAGGAGTTGGCAAGACAGCACAAACTGATCTGGGAACAGGATAGTCTGGAGGTACAGGGGACCTCGGACTGACCTGATCTTGGGGCTGCAGTGCTTGAAGAACTGCAGGAACTTGGGGATCATGATGTTGAGAGGGCGGTTGAGCGCATCGCTCTCCAACAGCTCCGACGAGTCCTCGCAGATCTTCTGCAGGGCGCCAAATGAGCCCTGATCAAGAGAACACACGCAGACAGACAGAGTCAAACTCAGCGCAACAGAGGGGGATGACGTAGGATGATTTGAGACAATAGGCTACAGGTCTGGATCAGACAGTATGAATACAACAAGCATCACTGGCAATCACTGTCAAGGTGTTCTGCATCATATCCAGATGGCATGGGATGGGGAGAGAGAACGCTACTGAAAACATTTAGCAACGAGTAAAATAACTCTTAGGAGGTACAGAGAGTTGTGGAGAGGTAAAGAGATGTGGAGAGGTAAAGAGAGTTGTGGAGAGGTAAAGGAGGGGACAGGGAAGGAAGACCGAAGGAGAAGGGATATGAAGACATGGAAGGAAGGGGAAAGAGAGAGGGACAGGGAAGGAGGGGAAAAAGAAAAGGGAGATGGGGAAGGAGGAAGAAAAAAAATGGAGAAGGGCGACAGATGGAAAAGAAAGGAGGAAGAGAAAGGGAGAGTAGAAAAAGACAGATGTGAGTGTGGAAGGCAGGTAGCTCCTGACCTCGCAGGTGTTGTAGTCCTCAGAGTTGAGCAGGTTACACAGCTGGGGAAGCAGCTCCGGCCATGTCTGCAGCTCCCCTTTGGAAGTGATGGTGGTGATCAGGATACCTGAGAGAGAGATGAAGAGAAAGAGGTTAGGAAGCAACACTCACACGGTGGTTTCCTCTTAACACTTTAAAATAGCAGTCTCTTGGAGGTGACACTGCCATTCTCACTGGGCACGTTGGTTTTGAATTGCCCGGTAACTAGGGTGGGCAGAGTTTGCACATTTTAGACCATCGCATTGGTCCTTAAGTGAAATCTCCACCCACCCGGGGCACAAGGCGAAGCAAAACAATTGAACCCACTGATCTGGGAGAAGTGGACAGGTGAAAGTAAACACTCCTGAAGGGTTCCACTACATTGCTTCCACCTATGCTGTCTTGTCAGACCAGACATGTGGGGAAACAGGGATGTACAAGAGAGAGTTAAGGTATAGAGAGACCTCTGGATCAGACAGTATGAAAACTAACACCATCATTAACAGTCAGCAGTTATATAGAATGCATCAAATCCAGAGGGCAGGATGGGGGAAGAGAGAGATGTGTGTTGGGGGGGGGAGTGAAGATAGCTACTAAAGGGAGGGACGGTGAGAAAAATGAACCACATTAAAGCCACAGGACAGCAGTTACCCGAGACACAGACAGACGCAATGCATGCCAAGACACACACAGACAGAACCATGTCTGTCTCACACCCCCCCCAGACCTAACACACACACCCACCCAGACCTAACACACACACACACACACCCCCAGACCTAACACACACACACCCCCAGACCTAACACACACACACACACACCCCCAGACCTAACACACACACACACACACCCCCAGACCTAACACACCCACCCAGACCTAACACACCCACCCAGACCTAACACACACACACACACACACACCCAGACCTAACACACACACACTGACTCACCGATGGTGGCACGGATGAGGGGTGACGGGTCGCCTATGTTGTTGAGGCATTCCTGCTTGATGAAGTCAGCCACGGCCGGGGGGAAGTTCTGGTAGTGGGCCTTCACATTGTTCTTCAGGATCAGACCACTCAGAGAACGAGTGGGCTCATCTGGAGAGAGAGAGCAGGAGGGAGGAATGGGAGAAGAGGATGAAGTTGGGCGGTCATGGGGTAGAGGAAGAAAAAGAGGAGAATGTCAGAGATGCAGACGAAGGCCACAGCAACGTGCGTTCCAAATGACACGCAGCAGTCTGGAGAACCACTAATAACAAGGCAAGTGGATAATGACGGCATGCTGACCAAAGAATGGATACACACAAAGAAACCCAAAACTCATTTGAGCTAAGAAGTAATACGGTGTGCCCTAATGAACACGACTCAGGCTACTGGACGCTCACCTACAACATATCAACTCACTCACACAGACAGAGGGCTCTCACCTTCAGTTTTCAGTCTTGTGAGCACAAAGATTAGATAGTTGTTGAAGTCAGGGAACTGGTTGAGCTGTTCAAGTTTCTGACAGCATGGTTAAGGGCGATTTCACATCACAGACAACTCAACAACTCACATGATGCTAAACTCAAACAAATAACTAGAAGTACACTTTCACTGCAGCAGTGTAATCTACTGGTGACATTTAGACAGAGGAAAAATACCACCAGTTGAAATACTAAGTGCAGCGCTTATTTCAGAAGGAATTTGACAGAGTTTGGAATGCAACGGATCTGTGATTGTCACATACCAGCTAAATTTAATTCTAAAGCTGCAGAAATGGTTGCCACCCCTTTGTATAGGTTGTACCATATGAATGGTTTTGAAATAACTGCTGCTATAAGTAGCCTTACCTATGGTTCCTAATGAGGACAAGGGTTTAAGTAAGTAATAAGTAGGCTAGTGGGAGTTATGGATTGGAGGGTTAGGATTATATGCTATACTAACAAAGGCAAACTCTAAAGGACCAGACAGAGTAGTATGAGAGACCTCTGGATCAGACAGTATGAATACTAACACCATCAGTAACAGTCAGGAGTTCTATAGAATGCATCATATCCAGAGGGACAGTCAGAGTGACTGTCTTATAACACTATCGCCACTGTGATACATTGTCAATACAGGCCCCATAGACTGAGATCCCTGCAAACTGAACTAGATGATGCAATAACCATAGAATAATATGCCATTTAGCAGGCACTTTTATCCAAAGCAACTTACAGTAATGTGTGCATACAGTTTACGTATGGGTGGTCCCAGGAATCTAACCCACTATACTGGTGTTGCAAGCACCATGCTCTACCAACTGAGGACCACAGAAGTACCACTGCCATACAGGTGCCCATCCCACTAACCCCCTCTCCAGTCAGTGTCTGTACATGAAGAGGATACTTGTTGCACGGCTCTCTGTGTGGCCGTGTTGGGGGACTGGGAGTCCTTGAGGAGCTGGAGGACCTGCTGGAGTCCCTGTTCATCCGGCTGCCACTCCATCCTGCATGGGGACCACACCCACACACAAAGTTACAGATATGAATTACGTATGTCCCCATTACTGATATAAGATAATACAACAAGGAAAATTAGTGATATAATAGAGAGTTCTACTAGCAGAGAGAGTCTGCAGGGACAGAGAGAGAATATAGGAGTATGACTGGGGCGGCAGGTAGCTTAGTGGGTAAGAGCGTTATGCCAGTAACCGAAAGGTCGCTGGTTCGAATCCCCGAGCCGACTAGGTGAAAAATCTGTCGATGTGCCCGTAAGCAAGGCACTTAATCCTAATTGCTCCTGTTAGTCGCTCTGGATAAGAGCGTCTGCTAAATGACTAAAACGTAAATGACTGTAAGAGAGACCTCTGGATCAGACAGTATGAATACTAACACCATTTTAAGTTGGGAATTATAAAGTGTGCATCATATCCTGTGGGTCTGGTGGTCTATTACTTATTGGTGCATTACTTTTGACCATGATCCATAGGGTTCTGGTCAAAAGTAGTGCACTACGGGGAATAAGGTGCTATTTGGGAAGCAACCATGGGCTGACTGGCCTTTCTATAGTTTTAATAATTGATGAGGGCTTATAAACGGATGCATCTTGTGATGTGGCACGGATTGGCACTGGATTATATGACAATACAAATCAATAATTTGATATATAGAGCTAAGAAACAGGCTACAAAATTGACATGCTCTTGCAGCCGGCTTCCCAAAGTGAACATTCGGGGATTCTATTATTAAAATATCGACTGCCAGACTAAACGCCATATGCTCACTAATGATAGGGAATGCAGTGGCATTATGCGACCGAAGGTGAGCCATACACATGGCCAGAGCGGGACATGCAAAAAAAGGCCTGCAAAAAAGCGCCGCTTGCGTGGTTTCGTTTCATGAGCTTGTTTCTACACGGAAACGGGTCTGTAAGGCCGGGTAAAGAGAGCAGCAAAGTTTGCGGGAGCTCGAAGCTGCAGTTGAAATTGGGAATCGGATTGGGTCAAATAAAAGCTCTGCTAAAGACAATGAGTAAAATATATCGGTGACCCAGCTTAACCGCCCTAATCCTGCCCCACCCCCCACGACACCCGGTTCCCTTCTGTCGGTGTGCTGCAATATAGCTAGAGATCCCTGGACCGGGGACGACATGAAACAATAGCCGCCCTACAACTTTCTTTGGTCACAACACAATGAACTAGCTGTTATGTAAACACCACAAACTATCTTCTTGATAGTTGTCTAGTTTATGTTACACTTCCTACTATCTGACTAACGTTGGCGCTATGGTAATATTAGTTCCGACGATCGAACTATATAACTAGTCACGAGAAAACCCAAAGTACCGGCCACGGTAGCTAGTCGGGTCAACGCCGTAAACTTAACCCTTCTCACCACGGCAGTCCCCGGCTTCACCAGCCACACACATGTAGTATAAAAGAAACAAGGCCAAATATGCGGCCTCGACACTAACAAGCAGTACAAACATGGGTTAGTTAGCTAACGTTAGTTTCATAAGACAGTCGATATATTATTCGATTGAACATGGCAGACAAATAACGCCAACTGAGAAGTAATCTAGACAAAGTTACTATCTCGCAAGTTTAGCTAACGTTAACTGTTAGCTATTCTACTGCTAAACATGGCTACTAACGTTAACCTAACTAGTTAACGAGCTAATAACACAAATATTTTCACATTTGGCCAGTAGGCTACTGGCAACTTGGCGTTTGTTAGTAGCCAACTTTATATGAATCGCTAGCTAAATCCTACCGAGTATCGACAAATGGTCAATTTATTTGATGTTGCGTTTGCTTGCTATTGTGGCCCAATGCATTCATGTGCTCTCGCTAGCTAATTAGCTAGCTCGCTAGCCGAAATTGTCAGTTTGTTAGCTAGCTAATGCTAACTAAGCTATTTCCTTTCCCAGCGCTTAACGTTACCTGCTTGCTAATGTCACCAATTATTCAGCTATCAATCCAATTTCGTCTTATTTTGTTTAATATACCTAGATAACACATCACATGCTACGTACAATATTGATTTGTAGACTGAAGTTTCTCGACGGGGCAGCTTCTTTCTCGTGCTCGTCCTCGCTTGTACTACAGGTTTGAAACGAGCACGCCGATTCTGTAGGAAGCACTGACCCTTTCCGGTTTCCGTTCACTTTCTTCTTCTTCCGTAGGGTTTAATGGCGGTTGGCATCCAATATAATGTTGCATTACCGCCTCCAACTGGACCGGATAATAAATCCATTCTACTTTGTGATATAACAAAAAACAAGTACCCTGCTAACTACACATTATTTTTTAACACCCCATTCCACTAATTTAACCTTATTTAATCCTACACCAGGCCAATGGACAGGACACTACCATTCAACACCCCCAGTAACTCTTCTGCAGTAATACATTTACATTTTACATTTTAGTCATTTAGCAGACGCTCTTATCCAGAGCGACTTACAGTTAGTGAATAGATCTTTTTTTTTTTTTTTTATACTGGCCCCCCGTGGGAATCAAACCCACAACCCTGGCGTTGCAAACTATAATATATTGTAATCCCAAGTACTTCTCGGCAGCTGCCACCACAACACCTATTTTCTGTGATTTTACGTTCCATACCTGTGGTACAGTGAATAACCATAGCAATGAATGCTAAAAAGCCAACCTTACTGAAGCACATTTCGTTCGTATGCCTATCACTCTGTACTGGCAAAATTCTACTACTCACTGGGAGCCTCTAAGTATCCCTCACCCTTGACCCATCTTCCTCTACTTTCTCCACAACTCTGACCATGGCAACCTCAACCTGCCTCTCTCACACCGGACACTTCTGATCCCCAGCAACATGGGCACCCCTACAGTTTACACACACCACTTCTTTCACTGATATTACACACTCCTTTGACTCATGCCCTCCTGTACACTTCTCACATCTAGGAATCTTCCTCCTACACACTGCTGCAACATGACCATACACTTGGTACCTGAAACAGCGTAGTGGGTTCGGCACAAAAGCTCGTACAGGAGAACTGATATATCCTACCATTACTTTGTCGGGTAAAGACTCAACATCAAAACTCAAAAGAACAGACAGTGACTCTTCTGTTTCACCACGCTAGCCACCGGGTCTGCGTCGCTCCAGATGGCGGGTGTCACAGACACCAGGAATCTTTCACTTCAGCTGACCCATCCCATCTTCACCCCTACCCCAGTAATCACTCCTTTCAATGGTGCCCTGTTCTTGAGAGCAAAGCAAAGCAAGGACGAAGATGTAATATCTCTTGCCCCCATCTGTGTGGTGCGGAGCGCACACTCCCTCTGGGCGGAAGAAACACAAAAAATCATCACAAGACCACTTCGGGTTACCTTCATCGATTCAACAGCACCCAACTCCTTTCCCACCAGTGGTGTAAAGTAATTAAGTAAAAATATTTTAAAGTACTACTTAAGTAGGTTTTGGGGTATCTGTACATTACTATTACAATTTTCTACAACTTTTACTTTTATTTCACAACATTCCTAAAGAAAATAATGTACTTTTTACTCAATACATTTTCCCTGACACCCAAAATTACTTGTTCCATTTTGAATGCTTAGCATGACAGGAAAAATGTCAAATTCACACACTTATCAAGAAAACATCCCTGGTCATCCCTACTGCCTCTGATCTGGCAGACTCACTAAATACAAATGCTTCGTTTATAAATTATGTCTGAGTGTTGGAGTGTGCCCCAGTCTATCCGTAAATAAAACAATCCAGAAAATGGTGCCGTCTGGTTTGCTTAATATAAGGAATAAAACATTATTTATACTTTTACTTTTGATACTTAAGTACAGTATCTCACAAAAGTGAGTACACCCCTCACATTTTTGTAAATATTTGAGTATATCTTTTCATGTGACAACTCTGAAGAACTGACACTTTGCTACAATGTAAAATAGTGAGTGTACAGCTTGTATAACAGTGTAAATTTGCTGTCCCCTCAAAATAACACAACACACAGCCATTAATGTCTAAATCGCTGGCAACAAAAGTGAGTACACCCCTAAATGAAAATGTCCAAATTGGGCCCAAAGTGTCAATATTTTGTGTGGCCACCATCATTTTCCAGCACTGCCTTAACCCTCTTGGGCATGGAGTTCACCAGAGCGTCACAGGTTGCCACTGGAGTCCTCTTCCACTCCTCCATGACGACATCACGGAGCTGGTGGATGTTAGAGACCTTGCACTCCTCCACCTTCCGTTTGAGGATGCCCCACAGATGCTCAATAGGGTTTAGGTCTGGAGACATGCTTGGCCAGTCCATCACCTTTACCCTCAGCTTCTTTAGCAAGGCAGTGGTCGTCTTGGAGGTGTGTTTGAGGTCGTTATCATGTTGGAATACTGCCCTGCGGCCCAGTCTCTGAAGGGAGGGGTTCATGCTCTGCTTCAGTATGTCACAGTACATGTTGGCATTCACGGTTCCCTCAATGAACTGTAGCTCCCCAGTGCCGGCAGCACTCATGCAGCCCCAGACCATGACACTCCCACCACCATGCTTGACTGTAGGCAAGACACACTTGTCTTTATAAACCAAATACGTTTATCTTGGTCTCATCAGACCACAGGACATGGTTCCAGTAATCCATGTCCTTCGTCTGCTTGTCTTCAGCAAACTGTTTGCGGGCTTTCTTGTGCATCATCTTTAGAAGAGGCTTCCTTCTGGGACGACAGCCATGCAGACCAATTTGATGCAGTGTGCGGCGTATGGTCTGAGCACTGACAGGCTGACCCTCCACCCCTTCAACCTATGCAGCAATGCTGGCAGCACTCATACGTCTATTTCCCAAAGACAATCTCTGGATATGACGCTGAGCACGTGCACTCAACTTCTTTGGTCGACCATGGCGAGGCCTTTTCTGAGTGGAACCTGTCCTGTTAAACCGCTGTATGGTCTTGGCCACTGTGCTGCAGCTCAGTTTCAGGGTCTTGGCAATCTTCATATAGCCCAGGCCATCTTTATGTAGAGCAACACTTATTTTTTTCAGATCCTCAGAGAGTTCTTTGCCATGAGGTGCCATGTTGAACTTCCAGTGACCAGTATGAGGGAGTGTGAGAGCGATGACACCAAATTTAACACACCTGCTCCCCATTCACACCTGAGACCTTGTAACACTAACAAGTCACATGACACCGGGGAGGGAAAATGGCTAATTGGGCCCAATTTGGACATTTTCACATATGGGTGTACTCACTTTTGTTGCCAGTGGTTTAGACATTAATGGCTGTGTGTTGAGTTATTTTGAGGGGACAGCAAATTTACACTGTTATACAAGCTGTACACTCACTACTTCACATTGTAGCAAAGTGTCATTTCTTCAGTGTTTTCACATGAAAAGATATAATCAAATATTTACAAAAATGTGAGGGGTGTACTTATTTTTGTGAGATACTGTATATTTAAAACAAAATACTTTTAGACTTTTACTCAAGGAGTATTTTACTGGGTGACTTTCACTTTGACTTAAGTCATTTCCTATTAAGGTATCTTAACTTTTTCTCAAGTATGACAACTCGATACTTTTTCCACCTCCGTTTCCCACCCACCCTGAAACCACATATGGGTCCACTAAAAAACAGGGGTCCACTTTCTCCAAAAATGTCAGTCTTACTGGATCAAATTCATCCATATCCTGAACATCGGTGTGAGGCTCAGGCTCCAAGATCTTCTCCGTTCACTTTCCAAAGACATTTGTCGAAGTAAAGGAACTTCCAGTTGACCGTGGTGAGAGGCCAGTTGAATTTTTTTAATGGCCTCTCAAAAGGGACATAGTTATTATTTAGCTAGATATAAAAATATGTTTAATAAATCAAACAGCAATTAACTTTCAAAAACATTGTTTTATAAAAATAAAGTCAAACATAAAAACAGAGGATTTCAGGCAACTCAACCTTTATCGAGATCCAAGCTTCCAGAAACATCCTGAAATAGCATTTAATCTGACCTAAAGAGCAGACATGATTGGCAGTTGTAGTTCAAAATTAACAATGTAGACAGTGTGTACACCGTAGGCAACGTGGTTTTTCACACAGGTCTACATTTGCTGTAAAAAATGTTTACTGTTCCCAAACAACATTCCTTGTAGTCGGAGCACGGAAAACAAACGGTCGACAACATCCCTTTTCCTTTCCTTGAAAACAACAAGACGAGTGGCGTACTTCGACTTGTGCACTCGTGTTGTTTTTAGGGCAACCCTTTCCCATGAATCAGCGATCTGCATCTAGATCAACAAGCACAATAGCCCACAATTGACCTGTTTGGCCCTTGGGGTTCCGACTGAACAATGGCTGTCCTGTCTTGTCGTTGGTATGAGGAGATTATACACACACCAAAAGAGATGATGGTTAGCACCACACCAGACAGACAATAGGGTCATACATCCAAAGGCATGAAATGCTTCTCATAGTCCGAAACAAACTGATCGTCCCCCGACAAGCTCCCGGACTCTCCCCCGTCCCTCTCCTCCTCGTCAGTGTCAATAATTTTACTGTAACCCTTGTCAGCAACCTCCTCCTTATCCCCCTCTGTGTCAGTCCTTGTGTGGGTGCATTCCTCTCCCAATATCCCCTCTGTCTGTCCATCAGGGCTGGACCTTTTCCTAGGGCAGGCCTTGGCATCCCAGAAAAGGTTTTCCACCACCTCCAGCTCAGAGATCTTTGGGTTAGACTCCAGAGGAGAGCATATCACCGTCAAGGAGCTGTTAAACTAGAGCAACGACAGGCAGGGAGTCAGACACATTCATTTAGTCCTCTATGGTTGTATGTTATGCCTCTGACTGGTGATAATATAACTCAAGGGAATGGTATATTACTAGCCCAATACAGCCCCTGCTACTGTATGTGGTATAATCAATATGTAGGTTCATATAGTACGCACATTCTATATTCTACAACAGGTTCTTACTGGAACACTATAAAGAATATACCATCTATCTATAGGTAGTTACCATCTATCTATAGGTAGGTAGTTACCATCTATCTATAGGTAGGTAGTTACCATCTATCTATAGGTAGGTAGTTACCATCTATCTATAGGTAGGTAGTTACCATCTATCTATAGGTAGGTACCATCTATCTATAGGTAGGTAGTTACCATCTATCTATAGGTAGTTACCATCTATCTATAGGTAGGTAGTTACCATCTATCTATAGGTAGTTACCATCTATCTATAGGTAGGTAGTTACCATCTATCTATAGGTAGTTACCATCTATCTATAGGTAGCTAGTTACCATCTATCTATAGGTAGCTAGTTACCATCTATCTATAGGTAGGTAGTTACCATCTATCTATAGGTAGTTACCATCTATCTATAGGTAGGTAGTTACCATCTATCTATAGGTAGGTAGTTACCATCTATCTATAGGTAGTTACCATCTATCTATAGGTAGGTAGTTACCATCTATCTATAGGTAGCTAGTTACCATCTATCTATAGGTAGTTACCATCTATCTATAGGTAGGTAGTTACCATCTATCTATAGGTAGGTAGTTACCATCTATCTATAGGTAGCTAGTTACCATCTATCTATAGGTAGGTAGTTACCATCTATCTATAGGTAGCTAGTTACCATCTATCTATAGGTAGGTAGTTACCATCTATCTATAGGTAGCTAGTTACCATCTATCTATAGGTAGGTAGTTACCATCTATCTATAGGTAGGTAGTTACCATCTATCTATAGGTAGCTAGTTACCATCTATCTATAGGTAGGTAGTTACCATCTATCTATAGGTAGGTAGTTACCATCTATCTATAGGTAGGTAGTTACCATCTATCTATAGGTAGCTAGTTACCATCTATCTATAGGTAGGTAGTTACCATCTATCTATAGGTAGGTAGTTACCATCTATCTATAGGTAGGTAGTTACCATCTATCTATAGGTAGCTAGTTACCATCTATCTATAGGTAGGTAGTTACCATCTATCTATAGGTAGCTAGTTACCATCTATCTATAGGTAGCTAGTTACCATCTATCTATAGGTAGGTAGTTACCATCTATCTATAGGTAGGTAGTTACCATCTATCTATAGGTAGCTAGTTACCATCTATCTATAGGTAGGTAGGTAGCTCCCAACCCTAAATGGCTGGAGGAAGAAAAACCAGGCAGGAAGACATGATGAACTGGGCCTCTGCCTGGGGCTCTGTCCACCACTAACTAGAATACTATAAGACTAACTAATATCAGACTAACTGATAGTAGATCAGTTAGTCACAGCCACATAGTGATAGTCTGCTCTGATCTCACCTGCAATGTCATCTGTTGGAACAGTTTGCTGTTGCTGGGGTCAGGCCCTTTCTCACAACACCACTCAGGAACCAAGAAGCAAGTCTTCATTTGTATACTACAGAAAATAAACAACACTATCATTCACATACTTCACACCAAAAGGGCCTAAAGAGTTCACAATTCCTTGAATTGACTTGTCCATTTGTATATCACCCTAAAAGTGGTAGAAATATATTATCCAGTATGTTTTAGTTGAAAGGGGTCAAACATATTGTTTGTTTTATGTTTTTGATCAAGACCACTTGTTACGAATGGAGGGCACAATTGAAAGCCCAACTCAACTGCCCGTTCGGATTTCCACTTCCTCAAGCGTTTCCCCTTTTGTAATCCTATTTCTGGCATGGGTGAACTTTCAGAGGGTTAGAGGAAGGAGACATGAGAGAGCACCAAACCCTATAATATAATATGCCATTTAGCAGACGTTTTTATCCAAAGCGACTTACAGTCATGCGTGCATAATTTTATTTTGGTGTATGGGTGGTCCCGGGGATCGAACCCACTACCTTGGCGTTACAAGCGCCGTGCTCTACCAGCTGAGCTACAGAGGACCACTAAAAAACACCCTGTATGTGTTCAGTCGGCACGAAATGTTACAAAGCCTTTAAAAACATTTTGCATCAGTGTGCCCTAATGAACATGGCCCTGGTTCAAGACAATGAGAAAATAATCAGAATCAGGCTATTGGGGTTGAAGTATGGGAATCCAGTCTCTCACCTTAAGATGATGACCAATGGCAACAGTATTAATATTAATATTAATGGCAGCAGATATCTGAGGTAACCTGTGACAACAAAGGGAGAGAGATGGGGGAGGTCAGAAGGCAAAATGACCAATTAGATCGCAATCCATGTTCATAATCACATACTGTAGCACAAAGGTCTTTGGCATACAAGGCATGCATTCAATATTAGACTGTTATTACTTTCTAAGGAACTTCAGGACCCTTTTCTGTTTTAAAGGTGATGTTATATACAGTATTATACACAACATACAATAATATTTCTAGGTTGTTTAATAATAAATAATAATTACAGTGTTATACACAACCTCAGTGTCACCAGTTAGGGCACATAAACACTTAATACATCTCATCACGGTTGTTAGAGAACCTATAACAGCTATACACTATCAAATTACTACATGGCAGAGTGAGGCCAGTCCAGGAGGACCACAATCAAACGACAAGTGGTAGAATACCATGGCTGTTCTTGGTGGAGAAGCTGATGGTTTCACTGGGTCCCAGTCCAGCCTTAGTCTCAGCCCTGATCCAGACCTGGTGGTGACCCGGTGTAAGTCCTAACAGATGGAAGCTGCTCTGGTCCGCACTCACGTTGTACACTGCAGATGGAGGAAAGGTTGAATGATTGTGAGCAAGGCCACTGATGTGTGGGAACTAGAGTGTGCAGTACGGTAGCCTGTGGATAGTCTGGTCCCAGATCGGTTTGTGCTGTGTCTGTGTGACAATGACTATAGGAGTTTGCAGGACAGAACAAACAGATCTGGGAACAGGCTTAAATATTTAATACTATTTAATCTACTACAATTTAATGCTGTATTTTATGCTAATGTACACAATGAACAGTGGACACTGTACTTTTATTATAACAACAAAAGATAGCTCATTTATCCCAGATGGTCCTCCAATGTCTTTGTGTTGTATACCTGTAAAGTTGTTTAGTACCAGCTGATAGCGCAGTATGAGCCCCTTACTCTGGTTCAGGGAGATGTGTTGCCAGGACAAAGTCACATCAGAGTCAGCGATTTGCTGGACATTGAACACAGGCACTTTGGGTGGGACTGAGGAGTGATAGAGAGAAGAAAAGATGGAGGTGAAACGGAGTGAGGAATAAACAAAAGGAACACAAATGTAAACAATAAAAAAATTAATCATGTTTTACAGGGAGTTAAAAGACCGGACAAATTAACATTAGGTAAAGACTTTATATTTCAAGTTCGTTTACTCCACTGAAAATCGGTCATGTGCACTAATTGCACTGATTACATACTGGCAAGTACATTATAAAGACTTGTATTTCCATGCTCTAATATACTTACGTCCATGAAGTGAATACCCAATTGTAGATGCAAGCAGGCAGCTACTGTTGATGAACACCGCAAACAATGACACATTGTAAGCAGTGTGTTTCTCAAAGTCACCTGTAGGTGGAGACAGAGACAAAGGTGATGCTGTCATCTTGAAATCAATTTGAAACACTACAAAATATCTTATAATAATATAATAATATGCCATTTAGCAGACGCTTTTATCCAAAGCGACTTACAGTCATGCGTGCATACATTTTTGTGTATGGGTGGTCCCGGGGATCTTGAAATATGTTCAGAGAGAAATGGTATTATTGATCAATTTAAGCCACACAAACCTCTTAAAATGATTGATGTATTTTTTTGGTGTACTTTTATCCAATCAAAACCCTTTGTCAGAGGATGTCCCATCTTCTTGTACTGTACCACATACTCCTGCATGTTTTCAATGGCCTGGGGTGGCAGAGACCAGGATACATTGAGGCTCAATATATCCAGGTTCACAGTGAAGGATAGCTCTGGCACCTGTAGACCTGAGCGGAAGAGAAAACGTGTGAATATGTGAAGACAGAAACATACAAACCTTCACTCTATTATCCCTCTCTCTTTTTAACAACTCCCTTTATTTCTCTCTTTCTCTCACACACAAACACACACACACTCACACCCCATTCCCTTACCTAATGTGGGTAGAGCTAGGGGAGCAGGTTTGCTGGCACCCTGGGAATTGTAGACTGACACATCCACCCCTGATACACCCCGCAGAGAGGGAGTGAAGCTGCATCTCTTCTCTTGACAGACACACGGGCCATCAAGCTCTGACGTGGACATGTTCACAACCTTCACTGTCCCATTACTGTGTGATAATGTCACCACGTACCCCAGCACCTTCCCCTGAGCCAACCAGGTGGGCATCTCCTGAGGATAGATACCAGACAGGGGTATTAGTTATAGCAGGCTGTAGGGAACGGGGTGTTTTGGGGCGGCATGTAGCCTAGCGGTTAAGAGCGTTGGGCCAGTAACCGAAAGGTTGCTGATTTGAATCCCTGAGCCGACTAGGTGAAAAATCTGTCGATGTGCTCTTGAGCAAGGCACTTAACCCTATTTGCTTATGTAAGCCGCTCTGGATAAGAGTGCCTGCTAAATTATGTAAATGTTTTGAAGTTCTTATGATTAGAAAATGCATAATCCTTTGAAACATGAATCACTTGTCTAACCTGATTATATGGTACAGAGTTTGCTATATATGTACAGTCCCAGTCAAAAGTTTGGACACACCTACTCATTTAAGGGTTTTTCTTTATTTTTACTATTTTCCACATTGTAGAATAATAGTGAAGACATCAAAACTATGAAATAACACATATGGAATCATGTAGTAACCATAAAGGTGTTAAACAAATCAAAATATATTTTATATTTGAGATTCTTCTAAGTAGCCACCCTTTGCCTTGATGACATCTTTGCACACCCTTGGCATTTGCTCAACCAGCTTCACCTGGAATGCTTTTCCAATAGTCTTGAAGGAGTTCCCACATATGCTGAGCACTTGTTGGCTGCTTTTCCTTCACTCTGCGGTCCAACTCATCCCAAACCATCTCAATTGGGTTGAGGTCGGGGGATTGTGGAGGCCAGGTCATCTGATGCAGCACTCCATCACTGTCCTTCTTGGTCAAATAGCCCTTATACAACCTGGAGGTGTGTTGGGTCATTGTCCTGTTGAAAAACAAATGATAGTCCCACTAAGCGCAAACCAGATGGGATGGCGTATCGCTGCAGAATGCTGTGGTAGCCATGCTGGTTAAGTGTGCCTTGAATTATAAATAAATCACAGACCGTGTCACCAGCAAAGCACCCCCACACCATCACACCTCTCCTCCATGCTTCACGGTGGGAACCACACATGCGGAGATCATCCGTTCACCTACTCTGCGTCTGACAAAGACACGGCGGTTGGAACCAAAAATCTCAAATTTGGACTCATCAGCCCAAAGGACAGATTTCCACTGGTCTAATGTCCATTGCTCGTGTTTCTTGGCCCAAGCAAGTCTCTTCTTCTTATTGGTGTCCTTTAGTAGTGGTTTCTTTGCAGAAAGTCGACCATGAAGGCCTGATTCACACAGTCTCCTCTGAACAGTTGATGTTGAGATGTGTCTGTGACTTGAACTCTGTGAAGCATTTATTTGGGCTGCAATTTCTGAGGCCGGTAACTCTAATGAACTTATCCTCTGCAGCAGAGGTAACTCTGGGTCTTCCTTTCCTGTAGCGGTCCTCATGAGAGATAGTTTCATCATAGCGCTTGATGGTTGTTGTGACTGCACTTGAAGAAACTTTCAAAGTTCTTGAAATTTTCCGGATTGACTGACCTTCATGTCTTAAAGTAAGGATGGACTGTCCTTTCTCTTTGCTTATTTGAGCTGTTCTTGCTATACACACATTAAGAAGGAAAGAAATTCCACAAATTAACTTTTAACAAGGCACACCTGTTAATTGAAATGCATTCCAGGTGACTACCTCATGAAGATGGTTGAGGGAATGTCAAGACTATGCAAAGCTGTCATCAAGGCAAAGGGTGGCTACTTTGAAGAATCTTTGTTTAACACTTCTTTGGTTACTACATGATTCCATATGTGTTATTTCATAGTTTTGATGTCTTCACTATTATTCTACAATGTAGAAAATAGTAAAAATAAAGAATGAGTAGGTGTGTCCAAACTTTTGACTGGTACTGTACAGTATATATGATATATTATGATATATTTCCTATTATGATGGGATGTTGCGTTAACATACCTTCCACATAAGGGCACATTGAGAAAGCTCAGAGGTGACTCCACAGTCACTCCACACATCCAATGCTTTCACAGGCGCTGAGAGAGAGAGAGAGAAATAGTTTGATCATCTATCACCACAGAATAAGTGCACACATATTTTCAAGCTGTGGAGACCACAGGACTACATTACCCATCAGCACCCACTGACAGACCTGACTCAGAACTCTGTGCTGTGTAGACTGAGCTCCAGTCACTCATCAGGGCCTCAGGGCCCTCACAGGCACAGCGCACCTGGAACTCATACACAGTGTAGGGCCGTGGAGTCAGGAGCAGGAAGTTGCGTAGGAGCTGGTCTTCCTGAGCAGGACATGAAAGAATGACACACAAAAGAACAGGGATGGGAAAGAGGCGGTCCCAGGGATGGGGGATTATTTTGGATTAAAAAACAACTCCAGGCTACACTTTCACATTTAAAACCTTATAGAAAGTAAAATGATAATAGAGCTATATATATTTTGAAATAGCTGGCCTTTTCTGCCTGCAAATTGATTTTGACAAACAAATTGGTCCCCAAAAAATCTAATACTTCAAACATAAAGTGGATAGCAGAAAACATGATTACCGTTTACCCTCACTCCTATGGCAGACCAGAGCCTTAGATATGCAGTTTTAGAAACTGTTCTTCATTTTCTAAGCATTACATGGCAAAGTAGACAAAGTTGTCTATCAACTGCAAAAATGTAGAGCAACAGAACCAGTTACAACTGAAATATCAACAACCACATATCATCAGGTAGGGCTATATGCACTTGTATCTTTTCTTCGTTTGGGAAACTATCATTTTCTAATTTATTCTATTTTATTCCATAATATTGTTGTTACAAAATAGATTTGTGTTGACTGTGATTAGGGCATGGGAATATAAGAGTATCTGCTAGGCTAAATTAACAAACTAGGCATGCATAGCTCACTGCATGATCTTCAAACCAAAGACCGGCCAAACTCGTGTTCCTAAAAGTGAATTAAAAGGCAGTATAAAATGACTGTATGGCCTAATAAGGCATTTTTCCTTTCTTTATTATTTAATTCAAAGTATATTTTATTCTCATTTTATACAACCTAAATGTGAAATGTATAGTCATGTTGTTGAAGTGCTGTTGTTGATGTGTTGTTGAAATGCTGAGCGCTCCTGCCAGCCTGTAGCGTGGCACAAACGCTTCACAATTCATTTCTTAAAATGGCAGGCTATAGCCTTGTTATTATTATTAATAATAATAATAATAATAATAATAATAATATAGCCTAAATAATTCATTTTCGTTCCTTCTTAGGCTACCTGGTTTGCTACTGACTGATTTGGAGGTAGTGTGTTGTTTAATAGCCTGTTGAAATGTGGAACGTCAATTGATAGTGACAGAATCACACATTACTTCTCAAGCAAAGTACATGTTTTGTCTCCTTGACTATAGAAGGTTGTAGCACAGCCTTTGAATGTCATAGAGACAAACCAAAGATATCCCATATGCATCAGAGTTTCCCCAGCATTTTACAGCTTGTTTCTAGCATTGCGGACTAAAGCGTTGTTACAGATCACTTTATATAATCAGGTCCATTAACTGTTTTTCTAAATCTTAAGCTAACAAGGACTATGCTTTTAGCCATTTTCTCAATTCAAGCCCTGGTTTTAACTTAACTCACCAAGCCCTTCACTGACACTGAGATCTTTAAGGAGTGCATGGTGACTGAATGAATTGGCTGACAAAATCTATGGATAGTTGGCTATAATTGCATCTGTCAAACAGTTAGTCCTACCACTTATTTATTGAAAAGTAAGAAATAGGCTCCAACACAAAGCCCTCCTGTTGTTAGTAGCCTAAAGTCAAATTAAAATTAACTGTTTAAATGAATTAGGCCTCGAATTAGCCTACTTTCAGCACCCATGCGCTGTCCATCTCCGTGGCTGCCGGTTCATAGTAATGTAAGTCTTGAATATGGCTTATCGTGAGGTCAATAACTCTGATAAATATCTTCATTATGGGCAACGAAACATGATGTTTTTATTCAAATCAATTATAGCAGTAGCAAGCTTACCTCCAGTCCTCCTCATCTTCAGCTCTCCCTCTCAAACTGAACAGGACATCAGCAGGCCAACTCCGCGCGAACAGATATTGCAATTTTTGTCCAGGGCTCATGATTGGGATAGCCTATCCATTGCAGTGTGTAATGCAGTGTAGGCTAGTTTTATATACACCATCCGAGCAGCGCATAAACTCGGGAAGAAAGTAAATTTTCTTAGAAATATAAATTTGCCATGTGCTTCTCCAAGCATGCTTTTCGTATAGCCTTGGCCTATTGCCTATAGTATAGGCTATGGATCATTTGATTGAGACCACACTAGGCTGACTTGATATTGCGTGACCCTCCCCTGGACTAAATAAAAAAATACTAAACCCTCCCCAACTGAAATTGAAAAAACATAATTGGGTTTGTCTGCTAAATGGCATATTATATTTTTATTATATTATTATTATATTATTATTATTATTACATATCGACCGCTCCCAAAATACCCAGTCTTCTCTCCTGAAGTGCACACTCGCACAGTACTCCCCACATTGGATTGGTGTAGGTTTGGGCTAGGAGTGGGCGGGAGGGGGTTTCCAACATATTTCTTATACCAGTCATTGTATTTTAAATCCATGAATGGAAGTGAACAAGTGCGCACTTGGGGAGAAGGGTGGAGAATCGGTAGACAGCCATTGTATGGGGAAATGAAAAAAAAACCCAGCCATGCTCAGCTCACTCACCTGAGTCCAGCCCTGCTGGTCCTGGGTGCGATACTGGACCTCACAGTGTGGGTCAGAGCTGCCTAGATCATGACACTGCAATGTCCAGTAGATCTCCAGAGGCGGAGGACAATGGTGAGTGATGTTAGGGGTGGGTGGCTTTTCTGGTAGAGGAATGGATAGGGAAGAGAGGACAGAGTGGGAGAGAGTGGAAGAAAGAGGGAAAGAAAGAGAGAGAAAGAGAGAGAGAGATAGAGAGAGTGAGGGTGGGTGGGGGGAGAGAAAGAGCACGAGAGAGAGAGAGTGTGACTGAAAGTGTAATGTCTGTCCCTCTGAATGAATAGGGAATGTACAGAGAAGAGTCATCCCTGACTGACTCACTGATATCGCCAGAGTTGAATTCAACCGTTTTAGACTTGGCAGAGCCATGCTGGTTCTCAGCTCTGACCAACACAGTCATGAAACTGAAACTGGAGTAAAGGTCACGAGGGATCACGCCACTCACATTGGTGCCCTCCACGAAGCCGCTACCGCTGAAAAGGAAAAGGAAGATGCAAGACACATAAATACACACCCAAACACCACAGCTGACAGCACTGTGCAGACATACAGTCCTAGACCACAGACACAGACCTAGCTCCAACACACCAGGCATAACACACGGCAGCAGGTAGGGCTGTGATGGTCATGGAATTTTGGATGACAGCTATTGGCCAGTCAAATGACCGCGGTCACGTAACAACCGTTCACATAGCAAAGGAAAAGACTCACATTTTCTACTCTCCGCCGCTCCTGACTGCAGGCGCTGCCATAGAAATAGAATGAACAAAACGGGCGTCCCCATCAAGTCAATGATGGCATAATGGGTGGACTGGAAGCCATTGTGAGTGTCCCATAGGAGCAAAGCTAGGTTGAAGATGGGAAGGTTAAGACAACAGCGTTACAAGGATCTACCGCTCTGAGTCAACCATGGGACCAACTCAAGCGTTGTAGCTACGGTGCCTAGGCAGAAGGCAAGCGGTCTGAAGCAGATCATAAGGCTGGTGAAAACTAATGCCAGAAAAAAGACAACAACCATCTAGCCAGCTAGCTAACATCTAGGTTACAAGGTAAGACAACGGGGTTCTAATATCCCATAACTCTTTGCAAGTCATGGGACCAGCGATGCTAGTTAGCAACGGCGTTAGTAGTTATAAAGATTATGGATATACTGAAAAAATGCATCTCTCCACCCTATCAATGGGAGTCGTTGTCCACAAAGTGGCACGGCGGGCTGTCTAGCTCCCGCCTATCCTTTCTTTGTATTGGTGGATACATCACATTATTGTAATTCTTTTTTGACTATTCAAATAGGGTTGTTGATGTCAACCGCCTGTACTCAATGGAGAGAGATGCTATGCTACTAGCCTCATGCCATGCATATGCATAGCCATCTCGAGACAACTCCAATATAAAGTGTTTTTTTCTCAACGTTGCCGGGACGTCATGTGTCCTACTTATATCAGTACACTCATAACAACTTCAGCATTACGAAACTTCTATTCGATCAAATAAACCTCACGTAGCAAATAAGCCATACATTTTATGTTGACCAAATTCGACATTCTCATTAACCTCAGAAACCACAGAAAAACACCACCTACTGGAGGGAGACAGATTTTCTGCCGAGTTGAGCCTCTCTCATCCTCCTCGTCTCTGGTAGTTATTAATGGCGCTGGTCCCATGAATGTTAATTTTTTTCTAATGCAGTACAGTATGAAGATAGGCTAAAACTGCTTATCCAATAGAAATAACCTGGTCACACTTGTAGTTGATGTCATGGCGACGTTGGCTAACTTAGCTCATGTGTAGAAACACGGTTGTCTCGCGTCGAACTGCGCATGTGCAGGCCGTCAAATCAATGGCATTCCTTCAATATAAAGTTGTTTTTGACGAAAATGTAAACGTGTCATTTTATCACCTTCACGAGGTTTGACTAATAACAAGTTCAACTACTTAAAGCTACAATATGTCTCTCTCTCTCCCGCTACTCTCTCCTCTTCCATCCTATCATCTCTTCCCTCTGCTCAATCCTTCTCCCTCCAATCTCCTGATTCTGCCTCCTCAACCCTCCTCTCCTCCCTTTTTGCATCCTTTGACTCTCTATGTCCCCTATCCTCCCGGCCGGCTCGGTCCTCCCCTCCTGCTCCGTGGCTTGATGACTCATTGCGAGCTCACAGAACAGGGCTCCGGGCAGCCGAGCGGAAATAGAGGAAAACTAGACTCCCTGCGGACCTGGCATCTTTTCACTCCCTCCTCTCTACATTTTCTTCATCTGTTTCTGCTGCTAAAGCCACTTTCTACCACTCTAAATTCCAAGCATCTGCCTCTAACCCTAGGAAGCTCTTTGCCACCTTCTCCTCCCTGCTGAATCCTCCTCCCCCCCTCCCCCCCCCTCCTCCCTCTCTGTGGATGACTTCGTCAACCATTTTGAAAAGAAGGTTGACGACATCCGATCCTCGTTTGTTAAGTCAAATGACACTGCTGGTCCTGCTCAATCTGCCCTACCCTATGCTTTGACTTCTTTCTCCCCTCTCTCTCCAGATAAAATCTTGCTACTTGTGACGGCCGGCCGCCCAACAACCTGCCCGCTTGACCCTATCCCCTCCTCTCTTCTCCAGACCATCTCCGGTGACCTTCTCCCTTACCTCACCTCGCTCATCAACTCATCCTTGACCGCTGGCTATGTCCCTTCCGTCTTCAAGAGAGCGAGAGTTGCACCCCTTCTCAAAAAACCAACACTCGATCCCTCTGATGTCAACAACTACAGACCAGTATCCCTTCTTTCTTTTCTCTCCAAAACTCTTGAGCGTGCCGTCTTTAGCCAACTCTCTTGCTACCTCTCTGAGAATGACCTTCTTGACCAAACCAGTCAGATTTCAAGACTGGTCATTCAACTGAGACTGCTCTTCTCTGTCTCACAGAGGCTCTCCGCACTGCTAAAGCGAACTCTCTCTCCTCTGCTCTTGTCCTTCTAGACCTGCTGCTGCCTTTGATACTGTGAACCATCAGATCCTCCTCTCCACCCTCTCCGAGCTGGGCATCTCCGGCGCGGCTCACTCTTGGATTGCGTCCTACCTGACCGGTCGCTCCTACCAAGTGGCGTGGCGAGAATCTGTCTCCGCACCACATGCTCTCACCACTGGTGTCCCCCAGGGCTCAGTTCTAGGCCCTCTCCTATTCTCGCTATACACCAAGTCACTTGGCTCTGTCATATCCTCACATGGCCTCTCCTATCATTGCTACGCAGACAACACACAACTAATCTTCTCCTTTTCCCCTTCTGATAACCAGGTGGCTAATCGCATCTCTGCATGTCTGGCAGACATATCGGTGTGGATGACGGATCACCACCTCAAGCTGAACCTCGGCAAGACGGAGCTGCTCTTCCTCCCGGGGCAGGACTGTCCGTTCCATGATCTCGCCATCACGGTTGACAACTCCGTTGTGTCCTCCTCCCAGAGTGCGAAGAGCCTTGGCGTGACCCTGGACAACACCCTGTCGTTCTCCGCTAACATCAAGGCGGTGACCCGATCCTGTAGGTTCATGCTCTACAACATTCAGAGAGTACGACACTGCCTTACACAGGAAGCAGCACAGGTCCTAATCCAGGCACTTGTCATCTCCCGTCTGGATTACTGCAACTCGCTGTTGGCTGGGCTCCCTGCCTGTGCCATTAAACCCCTACAACTCATCCAGAATGCCGCAGCCCGTCTGGTGTTCAACCTTCCCAAGTTCTCTCACGTCACCCCGCTCCTCCGCACACTCCACTGGCTTCCAGTTGAAGCTCGCATCTGCTACAAGACCATGGTGCTTGCCTACGGAGCTGTGAGGGGAACGGCATCTCTGTACCTTCAGGCTCTGATCAGTCCCTACACCCAAACGAGGGCATTGCGTTCATCCACCTCTGGCCTGCTGTCCCCCCTACCTCTGCGGAAGCACAGTTCCCGCTCAGCCCAGTCAAAACTGTTCGCTGCTCTGGCACCCCAATGGTGGAACAAGCTCCCTCACGACGCCAGGACAGCGGAGTCACTCACCACCTTCCGGTGACACTTGAAACCCCACCTCTTTAAGGAATACCTGGGATATGATAAAGTAATCCTTCTACCCCCCCTTACCCCACCCCCCCCAAAAAAAAAATATATATTGTAAAGTGGTTATCCCACTGGTTATAAGGTGAATGCACAAATTTGTAAGTCGCTCTGGATAAGAGCGTCTGCTAAATGACGTAAATGTACTTTTTTGGGCGACCCGACCAAATTCACATAGAAATGTGTGGTATAGATCTGTCATTCTCATTGAAAGGAAGTTTAAGAAGAGGTAGATATGTTCTAAGTGCGCTATTTCTATGCTTCCCGTTCTTAAGTTGAGCTTTTGCTTCTTTTACTTTCGGTTTTGCACACCAGCTTCAAACAGCTGAAAATAAAAAAATGTGGTTGTGGAAAAGATATTAGATGGTACAATGATTCTCCACACTATACTTGCTTGTTTTGTCACAAACTGAAATTAGGCGAACTATTAGAATTTTAGCAACCATAGAGCATCTTTAAGACATTGGCTCGAATCTAGGTTGTGCCTTTAGATTTCAAGAAAATGAACAACTAAGGAAAACATTTTCACTTCTCTCATTGACTTCTCAAACCCCAAATCCCGGCCTGGTCTCAAGCGTTCCCGGATGTCTCGCGATGTTGCGCCTCTGGGTTTAGTAACTCTGTGATTGTATTTTTTTAACCTAGTCTTCAGTCTAGGTAAAAGAAATACAACGTTAAGACCACGTAATAATTCCATGCAGAAGCATTCGAAAAATAAACAAATTCATGGGACCAGCACCATTGATAACTACTAGTGCCATTGCTAACTAGCAATACTGGTCCCATGAATTGCAAAGAGTTATGGGATATTAGAACACAGTTGTCTTAACCTTGTAATCTTCAACCTAGATGTTGGTTAGATGGTTGTTGTCTGTTTTCTGGCATTAGCTTAAAATGCATTATTTTTTTCACCAGCCTAGTCACCATAGCTACAATGCTTGAGTTGGTCCCATGGTTTATTCAGAGTGGTAGAACCTCCGCATTATTGAGACGCCGTTGTTTTAACCTTCCCATCTTCAACCTAGGAGCAAAGCAGGAAGTAAAAGCGTGAAGCGTACCCATCAATATGTGCTGTGATTTGTTGATTCAACTCAACTGACATTACAAAAAATACATTATATTACATGAGCCACATCAGTTAACGTCATTAGAATTAACATTTACAATTGAAGTTGGAAGTTTAGTCCCCTGTAGCTCAGTTGGTAGAGCATGGCGCTTGCAACGCCAGGGTTGTGGGTTCGTTTCCCACGGGGGATTATACAGTATGAAAATGTATGCACTCACTAACTGTAAGTCGCTCTGGATAAGAGCGTCTGCTAAATGACTAAAATGTAAATGTTTACATACACCTTAGCCAAATACATTTAAACTCAGTTTTTCACAATTCCTGAGATTTAATCCTAGGACAAATTCCCTGTCTTAAGTCAGTTAGGATCACCACTTTATTTTAAGAATGTGAAATGTCAGAATAATAGTAGAGAGAATGATTTATTTCAGCTTTTATTTCTTTCATCACATTCCCAGTGGGTCAGAAGTTAACATACACTCAATTAGTATTTGTTAGCATTGCCTTTAAATTGTTTAACTTGGGTCAAATGTTTCGGGTAGCCTTCCACAAGTTCCCACAATAGGTTGGGTGAATTTTGGCCCATTCCTCCTGACAGAGCTGGTGTAACTGAGTTAGGTTTGTAGGCCTCCTTGCTCGCACACGCTTTTTCAGTTCTGTCCACACATTTTCTATAGGATTGAGGTCAGGGCTTTGTGATGGCCACTCCAATACCTTGACTTTGTTGTCCTTAAGCCATTTTTCCACAACTTCCTGACTGATGTCTTGAGATGTTGCTTCAATATATCCACATAATTTTCCTTCCTCATGATGCCATCTATTTTGTGAAGTGCACCAGTCCCTCCTGCAGCAAAGCACCCCCACAGCATGATGCTGCCACCCCGTGCTTCACGGTTGGGATGGTATTCTTCGGCTTGCAAGGCACCCCCTTTTTCCTCCAAACATAACGATGGTCATTATGACCAGAGGACATTTCTCCAAAAAGTACGATCTTTGTCCCCATGTGCAGTTGCAAACCGTAGTCTGGCTTTTTTATGGTGGTTTTGGAGCAGTGGCTTCTTCCTTGCTGAGCGGCCTTTCAGGTTATGTCGATATAGGACTCGTTTTACTGTGGATATAGATACTTTTGTACCCATTTCCTCCAGCATCTTCACAAGGTCCTTTGCTGTTGTTCTGGGATTGATTCACACTTTTCTCACCAAAGTATGTTCATCTCTAGGAGACAGAACGCGTCTCCTTCCTGAGTGGATGAAGGCTGCGTGGTCCCATGGTGTTTATACTTGCGTACTATTGTTTGTACAGATGAACGTGGTACCTTCAGGCGTTTGGAAATTGCTCCCAAGGATGAACCAGACTTGTGGAGGTCTACAATCTTTTTCTGAAGTCTTGGCTGATCTCTTTTGATTTTCCCATGATGTCAAGCAAAGAGGCACTGAGTTTGAAATACATCCACAGGTACACCTCCAATTGACTCAAATGATGTCAATTAGCCTATCAGAAGCTTCTAAAGCCATGCCATCATTTTCTGGAATTTTCCAAGTTGTTTAAAGGCACAGTCAACTTAGTGTATGTAAACTTCTGACCCACTGGAATTGTGATACAGTGAATTATAAGTGAAATAATCTGTCTGTAAACAATTGTTGGAAAAATTACTTGTGTCATGCACAAAGTAGATGTCCTAACCCACTTGCCAAAACTATAGTTTGTTAACAAGAAATGTGTGGAGTGGTTGAAAAACGAGTTTTAATGACTCCAACCTAAGTGGATGTAAACTTCCGACTTCAACTGTACATTACCATGGAAATTATTGCGTCACAATAGAAAGCAGCCATTGCGAGTGTACTCATGAGTTTACCAGTCAAATTGCCAGGGTCAGAGGTTCTAAGCCTGTTTTATTCATTCTACAGTATTTCTATGTGTGCTGCTGCTGCAGGGAGAGAGGTTTTGCCTAGGCAACCGGAGACTTGTTTGCTACAACACCTTGCTTGTTTCAGCAAAGAGCAACAAAGTTTTATCACGTTGTTAAGAGTCCATGTTACCGCAGAAACGGACTCAACCACAAGAATGCCCAGCCGTCCCACCTTCAGTCAGCTGTTCATTCCACACCACGGTTATGACAGTTATTTTATTTTCATGACGGTTTTCATCCATAACCGTCGGTTACACGGTTATACAGTAATTGTGCCAGCTTTAGCTGCAGGTTAACATTGTGAATGCGCATTACCCCACCACCGCGGAAAAGAAAGCCAAATTCCCACTTGGTTACGAACGCAGCATAAGAGCTCGCCTCTTATGCTGCATTTGTAACCAAGTGGGAAGTGGGAATTTACCGCCATAGGGTTGGATAGAGAACTGTAGATGCATAAAACCCATTTTAGCATGGACATTGCCATTGAGGGCTTCCACCATTTTAAAGTAGTCAACTGGTTGGGACTTCTTATGGGTGATGGAAGGATCACATGATTCCATTCGGGTCATCAAGAGGGATCAGACAATTAATTATACTCGTGAACAAACATTCCAAATTAAATAAAGATGTATTCGTCACATGCTTCCTAAACATGTGTAGACTAACAGTGAAATTCTTACTTATGGGCCCTTCCCAACAATGCAGAGAGAAAGAAAATAGATAAATAATAGAAAAGTAATAACAGGTAATAACGAAAGTAATAATAAATATACAATGAGTAACAATAACTTGGCTATATACACGGGGTACCAGTACTGGGTCGATGTGCAGGGGTACAAGGTCATTGAGGTAGATATGTACATATAACTAGGAATGAAGTGACTAGGCAACAGAATAGATAATAGACAGTAGCAGCAGCGTTTCTGTGACGAGTCAAAGAAGTTAGTGCAAATATGGTCAATGCAGATTGTCCGGGTAGCTATTAAACTAACTATTTCGCAGTCTTATGGCTTGGGGGTAGAAGCTGTGTTGGTGTGTGTGGACCATGATAGATCCTTAGTGATGTGGACATCGAGGAACTTGAAGCTCTCGACCCACTCCACTACAGCCCTGTCGATGTGAATGAGGGCGTGCTTTGCCTTCTGTTTCCTGTAGTCAACGATCAGCTCCTTTGTCTTGCTGACTTTTGAGGGAGAGGTTGTTGTCCTGGCACCACACTGCCATGTCTCTGACCTCCTCCCTATAGGCCTACATCGCTGATCATGCCTACCACCGTCGTGTCGTCAGCAAACTTAATGATGGTGTTGGAGTCATGCGCGACCATGCAGTCGCGGGTGAACAGGGAGTACAGGAGGGGACTAAGCATGCACCCCTGAGGAGCCCCCGTGTTTAGGGTCATTGTGGGGGATATGTTGTTGCCTACCCTCACCACCTGGGGGTGGCCCGTCAGGAAGCACAGGATACAGTTGCAGAGGGAGGTGTTCAGTGCCAGGGTCCTTAGCTTAGTGATGAGCTTGGAGGGCACCATGGTGTTGAACGCTGAGCTGTAGTCAATGAACAGCATTCTCACATAGGTGTTCCTCTTGTCCAGGTGGGAGAGGGCAGTGTGTGGAGAGCAATAGAGAATGCGACATCTGTGGATCTGTTGGGGCGGTATGCGAATTGAAGTGGGTCCAGTGTGTCTGGGATGTTGGTTACCTTGGTGTTCTTGGGCACAGGGACTATGGTGGTCTGCTTGAAACAAGTAGGTATTACAGACTGGCTCAGGGAGCACTTGAAAATGTCAGTGAAGATACTTGTGTGGAGTAAAGGTGATCTAGAGTTTTGTCGTCTGTAGTTGCACAGGTGACATGCTGGTAGAAATTAGGTAAGACAGATGTCAGTTTCCCTGCATTATAATCACCGGCCACTAGGAGCGCCGCCTCTGGATGAGCATTTTCTTGTTTGTTTATGGCGCTATACAGCTCGTTGTGTGCGGTCTTAGTGCCAGCATCGGTTTGTGGTGGTAAATAAACAGCTACAAAAATATTGATGAAAACTCTCTTGGTAAATAGTATGGTCTACAGCTTATCATGAGGTATTATAACTCAGGCGAGCAGAACCTTGAGACTTCCTTAATATTAGAGAATGCACACAAGCTGTTGTTAACAAAGAGACACACACCTCGGCTTTAAACCTCTTCGAACAACACAAACAACGCAGTATGCACCCTTTCAGTTTGTTTGCCAACTCATAGAAGTAGTAGAAAAAGAAAACAGACTACTTCAAAATGGAGATGGTCTCAATGGCGCTGCCTGTGCTCTTACATATGCCATAATGGGACAGATACAAAGATGATATCTCTATCATTCTCTGTGTTTACCACACATGACTGGGAAAAAATTATAATTTGAACGGCCCTCCAACTGGTAATTACTAGTGGGAAACTTGTCTGTTTCGCTCGCTTGGATGCTTTATCTGAGATTGATACGTCTTTCTGTCGGTGCGCCTCTGTGTCAAATAAATGATCACTATTTCAATATTTTATTTGGACCGACAAGGAGGTACGTTAGGGCACATAAGCCCGGCCCTGGCACGGGCAGCGCCATTGAGCCATCTCCATTTTGAAGTAGTCCATTTTCTTCTTCTACTACTTCTATGAGTTGGTAAACAAACTGAAAGGGTGCGTACTGCCATCTAGAGTGTGTTGTTTTAACAGGTATAAAGCCAAGGATGGCGATTTACTACCACCTACAGTATTGTAATGCTTACTCACAAGTATAATTCATTGGCTGATCCCTCCTGATGACCCGGATGGAATCATGTGATCCTTCTTTCACCCATAGGAAGTCCCACCCAGTTGACTACTTTAAAATGGTGAATCCCTCAATGACAATGTCCATGCCAAATGGGTTTTATCCATCTAGAGTCCTCCATCTAACGCTATGGTGGTAAATTCCCACTTCCCACTTGGTTACAAACACAGCATTAATCCATCGGTTTCTAAACACCACGAGTCACCGCAGGTTTCCAAACACAGCAAATAAACAGCTATTCTTGCATCTGTGTAGGAACAGTATACAGTGGGGGGAAAAAAATATTTAGTCAGCCACCAATTGTGCAAGTTCTCCCACTTAAAAAGATGAGAGAGGCCTGTAATTTTCATCATAGATACACGTAAACTATGACAGACAAAATGAGGAAAATAATTCAGATTTTTAATGAATTTATTTGCAAATTATGGTGGAAAATAAGTATTTGGCCAATAACAAACGTTTCTCAATACTTTGTTATATACCCTTTGTTGGCAATGACACAGGTCAAACGTTTTCTGTAAGTCTTCACAAGGTTTTCACACACTGTTGCTGGTATTTTGGCCCATTCCTCCATGCAGATCTCCTCTAGAGCAGTGATGTTTTGGGGCTGTCGCTGGGCAACACGGACTTTCAACTCCCTCCAAAGATTTTCTATGGGGTTGAGATCTGGAGACTGGCTAGGCCACTCCAGGACCTTGAAATGCTTCTTACGAAGCCTCTCCTTCGTTGCCCGGGCGGTGTGTTTGGGATCATTGTCATGCTGAAAGACCCAGCCACGTTTCATCTTCAATGCCCTTGCTGATGGAAGGAGGTTTTCACTCAAAATCTCACGATACATGGCCCCATTCATTCTTTCCTTTACACGGATCAGTCGTCCTGGTCCCTTTGCAGAAAAACAGCCCCAAAGCATGATGTTTCCACCCCCATGCTCCACAGTAGGTATGGTGTTCTTTGGATGCAACTCAGCATTCTTTGTCCTCCAAACACGACGAGTTGAGTTTTTACCAAAAAGTTATATTTTGGTTTCATCTGACCATATGACATTCTCCCAATCCTCTTCTGGATCATCCAAATGCACTCTAGCAAACTTCAGACGGGCCTGGACATGTACTGGCTTAAGCAGGGGGACACGTCTGGCACTGCAGGATTTGAGTCCCTGGCGGCATAGTGTGTTACTGATTACATTTACATTTACGTCATTTAGCAGACGCTCTTATCCAGAGCGACTTACAGGAGCAATTAGGGTTAAGTGCCTTGCTAAAGGGCACATCGACAGATTTTTCACCTAGTTGGCTTGGGGATTAGAACCAGCGACCTTTCGGTTACTGGCACAACGCTCTTAACCACTAAGCTACCTGCCGCCCCTACTGATGGTAGGCTTTGTTACTTTGGTCCCAGCTCTCTGCAGGTCATTCACTAGGTCCCCCCGTGTGGTTCTGGGATTTTTGCTCACCGTTCTTGTGATCATCTTGACCCCACGGGGTGAGATCTTGCGTGGAGCCCCAGATCGAGGGAGATTATCAGTGGTCTTGTATGTCTTCCATTTCCTAATAATTGCTTCCACAGTTGATTTCTTCAAACCAAGCTGCTTACCTATTGCAGATTCAGTCTTCCCAGCCTGGTGCAGGTCTACAATTTTGTTTCTGGTGTCCTTTGACAGCTCTTTGGTCTTGGCCATAGTGGAGTTTGGAGTGTGACTGTTTGAGGTTGTGGACAGGTGTCTTTTATACTGATAACAAGTTCAAACAGGTGCCATTAATACAGGTAACGAGTGGAGGACAGAGGAGCCTCTTAAAGAAGAAGTTACAGGTCTGTGAGAGCCAGAAATCTTGCTTGTTTGTAAGTGACCAAATACTTATTTTCCACCATAATTTGCAAATAAATTCATAAAAAATCCTACAATGTGATTTTCTGGATTTTTCTTTCTCAATTTGTCTGTCATAGTTGACGTGTACCTATGATGACAATTACAGGCCTCTCTCATCTTTTTAAGTGGGAGAACTTGCACAATTTGTGGCTGACTAAATATTTTTTTCCCCCACTGTATGATAGTTTATGGTCCTCTGTAGCTCAGCTGTGGTCCTCTGTAGCTCAGCTGGTAGAGCACGGCGCTTGTAACGCCAAGGTAGTGGGTTCGAACCCCGGGACCACCCATACACAAACATTTATGCACGCATGACTGTAAGTCGCTTTGGATAAAAGCGTCTGCTAAATGGCATATTATTATGTTATTATTATTTATGATAGCCTATGTCTGTGTCATTTGTGAATGTGATTATAGGATGTCCTGTATATATTCTATTAAGATGGGATGTATACAGACTATAGTAGACATGTGTTTACCCCTCCGTAGAGTTCCAGCACAGTCTGTAGGAGGTGGGGATCTGTGGGTCCTGTCCTGGCTCCCAGAAACAGTGGATACCTGCCTGTTGACCCTCCGTATAGGGGATGTGACACTGGGGAACGGAGGGAGGAGATGGAGGGCCTGCAGAGAGTGAGGGAGAGAAGGGGGAGGGAGGTAGAAGTGAATTTCAATTGATAGAGAAAAAGAGACCGACAAAAAGAGACACAGTTTTGCTGATGTTATCGCAGATGTTATCGCAGATGCAGCAAAATGCTTCAGTTTCTAGCTCCAACAATGCAACGATATCAGGCAATACAATAATAATACACACATAATCAAAAGGTTAAAAAAAGAACAATAAATTAACACAAATCAGAACGAGCAATGTCAGAGTACGGAATATAAATAATATATACAGTACCTGTCAAAAGTTTGGACACACCTACTCATTCAAGGGTTTTTCTTTATTTTTACTATTTTCTACATTGTAGAATAATAGTGAAGACTTCAAAACTATGAAATAACACATATGGAATCATGTAGTAACCAAAAAAGTGTAAAACAAATGTCAAATTCTTCAAAGTAGCCACCCTTTGCCTTGATGACAGCTTTGCACACTCTTGGCACTCTCTCAACCAGCTTAATGAGGTAGTCACCTGGAATGCATTTCAATTAACAGGTGTGCCTTGTTAAAAGTTCATGTGTGGAATTTATTTCCTTCTTAATGTGTTTGAGCCAATCAGTTGTGTTGTGACAAGGTAGGAGTGGTATACAGAAGATAGCCCTATTTGGTGAAAGACCAAGTCCATATTATGGCAAGAACAGCTCAAATAAGCAAAGAGAAAGGACTGTCCATCCTTACTTTAAGACATGAAGGTCAGTCAATGCGGAAAATTTAAAGAGCTTTGAAAGTTTCTTCAAGTGCAGTCGCAAAAACCATCAAGTGCTATGATGAAACTGTCTCTTGTGAGGACCACCACAGGAAAGGAAGAATGAGAGTTGCCTCTGCTGCAGAGGATAAGTTCATTAGAGTTAACTGCACCTCAGATTGCTGCCCAAATAAATGTTTCACAGAGTTCAAGTAACAGACACATCTCAACATCAACTGTTCAGAGGAGACTGTGTGAATCAGGCCTTCATGGTCGAATTGCTGCAAAGAAACCACTACTAAAGGACACCAATAAGAAGAAGAGACTTGCTTGGGCCAAGAAACACGAGCAATGGACATTAGACTGGTGGAAATCTGTCCTTTGGTCTGATGAGTCCAAATTTGAGATTTCTGGTTCCAACCGCTGTGTCTTTGTGAGATGCAGAGTAGGTGAACGGATGATCTCTGCATGTGTCTCAACGCAAAGGGTGGTTACTTTGAAGAATCTCAAATATAAAATATATTTTGATTTGTTTAACACTTTTTTGGTTACTACATGATTCCATATGTGTTATTTCATAGTTTTGATGTCTTCACTATTATTCTACAATGTAGAAAATAGTAAAAATAAAGAAAACCCTTGAATGAGTAGGTGTGTCCAAACTTTTGACTGTTACTGTATATGTATGTGAATGGTGTGTATAGACAGTATGGACAGTATGTGAATAGAAAAGGTATGTACAGCAGTAGTTATATAGGATGAGCCTTGACTAGAATACAGTATATACATATAAAGTGGGTAAAACAGTATGTAAACATTATTAAAGTGACCAGTGTTCAAAAGACTCTGTGTACATAGGGCAGCAGTCTCTAAGGTTAAGGGTAGAGTACCGGGTGGTAGCCGGCTAGTGACAGTGTCTAAGGTTCAGGGCAGGGAACTGGGTGGAGGCCGGCTAGTGATGACTGTTTAACAGTCTGATGGCCTGGAGATAGAAGCTGTTTATCAGTCTCTCGGTCCAAGCTTTGATGTGCCTATACTGTCTCCACCTTTTAAATGGTAGCGGGGTGAACAGGCCATGGCTGAGGTCCTTGATGAGCTTCTTAGTCTTCCTGTGACAATGGTGCTCTAGCTGTCCTGGAGGGCAGGCAGTGTGCCCCCAATGATGTGTTGGGCTGACTGCACCACCCTCTAGAGAGCCCTGCGATTGCGGGTGGTGCAGTTGCTGTACCAGGAGGTGATACAGCCCGACAGGATGCTCTCGGATGTGCATCTGTAGAAGTTTGTGAGGGTCTTAGGGGCCAAGCTGAATTTCTTCAGCCTCCTGAGGTTGAAGAGGTGTTGTTGACCATTTCAGGTCCTCAGTGATGTGCACGCCGGGGAACTTGAAGCTTTTGACCCTCTCCACTGCAGCCCCGTCAATGTGGATGGAGGCGTGCTCTCTCTGCTGTCCTTCATTTTGTTGACGTTGAGGGAGAGGTTATTTTCCTGGCACCAGTCTGCCAGGGCTCTCACCTCCTCCCTGTAGGTCGCCTCGTCCTTGTTGGTAATTAGGCCTACCGCTGTTGTGTCGTCAGCAAACTTGATGATTGAGTTGGAGACGTGCGTGGCAGATTCACGCAAACAGAGAGTGAGAGAGAAAAAAATCCTGATGACATTCACCTTTAAAGGAACTGTGCCAGTTTAGCGTCCCCCCCCTCCCCCTCCCCCCCACACACACACACACAAACATAACGTTGAAACCATAAGCACACACTGAGAGCGTTTCAAGGAACATGAAGCACGTAGCCAAGAAGGCATCAAAAGCGCAGCCACACAACGGAGCGCAAGCAGGAAATGAAATGACAGAGAACTTGCGAGGTGGTGACATCCTTCCTCTCTCAGAGTTCCTCTCCTCTGCTAGTATCAGTATGAAACATAAAATCACAACCATGGAAACATCAAGGGTCGTGTTCTTAAGGCACCAAACAGACGAAAACCAGCTGAAACCGGGAGGAACTACCTGTACTTGTCCAATAAGAAACACTCAGATGCGTTTTCCATTGCAAAATGTTTTCCGTTGCATTCCATAATGAACACAACCCGTAATGAACCATTTACCTCCTGGTCCCCTGTGCATGAGTTTTTAAGACTGATACTGATATGAGCTCTATGGAATGTTGTGTTGAATTAAACGAAGGAAAGGGGGATGCATAAACGGATGCGTAACATAACATACCAATCAAATCAAATCAAAGTGTATTGGTCACGTACACAGTTTAGCAGATGTTATAGTGGGTGCAGTGAAATGCTTGTGTTACTAACTCCTAACAATGCAGTCAAACAAGTACAGAAATAATAATCAAAAACTAGAAACAAGAAATCATGAATGTCAGAACGAACCCAGTTAACAACCCAAATAACACTGTATCAGTAATCCAAATACAATCTATGCATATATACACCAAAAATATATATTACAGTGAGCTATGTCAAGAATCCAGTATATAAATTACACAGTGTGAAAAACAGTATAAAAGAAACAGTCCAGTGTTTAATAATAATAATTAACTAATAATATAGACATACGATCAGACATATAGATCAGCATCAACGGTTTAGTCCAAATTATTTGAAGAAACCCCAAAGCTGATCAGAGAATGGTGGATCTGAGGGTGTGTCAAATAGAGATTATAAATAGTGCCAAGGAGAATTTCCTGGTCACATGACTTTACCAGGAAAAAGAACTGGGATCAGTCCAGTGTGAAGTACTCACCTGGTTGAGGTAAGCAGGTTTGTAGTAGGAGCAGCAGGATCAGCAGAAGGCATGGGACTCTGGGCCATGCCATTACTCATACCACTATGCCTTCAGCACCTATGGAAAACACACACACACACACACACCAAATAAGTGGTGAATGGCAGGTGTATGAATGTCTCAGAAGTCTCACACACACACACAGACAAAACATTTACATACACACACACACACCCTTAAAGGGCCAATGCAGACGTTTTTATCTCAATATCAAATAATTTCTGCGTAACAATTAAGTACCTTACTGTGATTTTTTTCAATTAAAATGATCAACAACAAAAAATAGCTTCTTAGCAAAGGGCGATTTATCAAGCAATAATTTTGCTAGGACTGTTTGGGAGTGGTCTTAGTGGGGAAGGGAAAACTGAAAACTCTCCTTCTTATTGGTCTATTAACTAATTTAACAGCAGGTGATGTCACCAGGCAGGTAAAAAGCTCCTACACTAAAAGGGCATTATCATAATTTTCACAATTTCACAGTATTATTCCAACCTCTTAGTGTGGAAATATATATAAAACACAGGAAAATCACTGCACTGGGCCTAGAGTCCTTAACTGAAATAATAACAAAGTGGGCACCCCGCCTCTGTTTTGGTAAAAATCTGAGGGAGGGAGAAATGTAACCATTCTCAAATTCATAGACAGTGCTATGGATGCAAGGACAGACCATCCATGATATCAACATGATAGTTTTAACCATGCTTTGAGGCTAGACAGTGTTTGTTTACATTTACATTGTTTACAAACATTGGAGTGTAACAAGCTTATATTTTGGTTTCTGATGGGGCATGACAGTTGAACTAAGCTCATGAGGCATTTTGAAGTTATATTCTTCAAGAATCAATGGCTATATACCATTAATTAATAAGTCCAAAAATTGATTTAGCAACTAAGGATTCTAGCTTTAAAAGTCATAACTTTTTGTCACATTGTGGTGAGCAAAGTGACATGATCTTGGGTGATAGGTGTTGTTCACACAGTAACGTACAAACATTTTCAGTGTTACATCCAATGATTTATATATACACTAAATGAATACTATGGGGCGATGTGTTGAAGCCACCGTGCCTCCATCTTGGCACTCCCTGACGTTGTAAAAAAAATATTTTGGAAGCTATAGAAATTAATTTATTAATGTCTACATTCGTTTTTGCCACATGTATTCTATTACAGACACCTTAATACATACTTTTACATTATATTGTGTGCTTAACATAAAAATAGAAAAATTATATACAAATATTTTCCTTTATCATTTTTAGAGATGACTAATGTTACTGGCCCCACTACAACAACAAAATACTTAAATACATGTAATTTTGTCCTTGAAACATTTAATTGAAATACTGTAGATTTCCATTCCTTCCTTTGGAGGACTGTTCCTACTGGGGAGAAGAGCATGTTGAGCTGTTGGAAACATGCGCTCCATGTTCTTTCCAACCACTCTGCTAAAAACCACTCAGATCTCACAGGAAAAATTACTTAAAATCACAATTTAACCAACACTCATCTATTTTTGTGACTACCTGGACCTACCATTTGAAAAGTATTTGAATAAACATGAAAAGGTGAATGTAAGAAGCTCAAATAATTTCAAATAGGCTACATGTCATATTAAACAACATATAAACACTCTAAATAGGTCAGGAGCCAGACAGGGAGGCTAAGAAGGTACGAAAATGAATTATTTAGGCTATATTATTTATATTATTTCAAGGCTATAGCCTACAAAGAAATAAACTGTGAAGTCTATAAATTGCGCATATAGGCTGTGACTTCCTTAAAATTAAATAAAATTAATTTGGTAATGTGGCTTCAGGCTCATGCGATGGTGCATGGAGAGCAGGCCAGCAGCGGAGAATATCCTCTCCACGCCTGCAGAGCCACTGGGGAAGCTAAACACCCTTTTGGCCACTCTTGCCAGGCTGGGCAGGGATGTAGAGATGTTGAACGTGGGAATATGCCAAGCCTATTGGACCAAAATCAATTATGGCCTATTATATAGATATTAGAACAAAAATGAACGAAACGTTTAAGAGATCTGATTTTTTGTTTATAAATACTTTGCTACAATGACACACTTAGTTATCTACCCACCTCGTTCCTATTTTTTTGCATGTGCACATAGTAATAAGTACACTATCATTGTAAAAAAAAAAAAGGCCGTCCTGCTCCTCTCCTCTCCTCTCCACGTAACTTCCCCTCACAGTCCCTTCAGTTTCACTTAAATCCCGTTAGTTTGGCTGCTAAATTATCCCTCAGTGAACATTCAAAGTCTTGTATTATTTGAAGTCTAAAACCGTTATACTGGTAGGCCTAATGACGAACATGATTTCAGCAAGCTGTAAGTTTTGTTGAAAAACAAGTAGTTCGAAAAATAAGAGCCATTACCTCGTCGTCAAGGAAAACATCGAAATACTGGGACTTCCATCTCTCGCCAGCATTCTATCGTACGATGAATGAATGTTAGCGATGTTTACATGCTCAGAAGTTTGGGTGCTTTCTGCAGCACACTAGCTGTATTTGTTTCGAAAAAGCGTTGCTTCCTACCTTGCGCCCTCGCTCACTCCCTTTCGCCGATTTGATCAGACTGAATAGGTGAAAGCAGAATTATCCACCCTGTCCAAAGTCTCTACTTGGTCTCAGTTCTCCAGTAAACTTGTGATTATCAACAATCTGGCAGAAACTAGATTGGATGTCTGTCGGCCTAGCTATCGCTCACACGCACAGTCTTGTCTATGATCCGCAACGCGGAGTGAAATGAGCCCAGAAGCGAGTGGACAACTGTCTAAATTAAATGTAGCCATTGACGCTCTGTGATCAGTCTATGACTCGCCTACTTTGTTTGACGGACATTTCCTTTGGCAGCGATCCCCTATAGCCCTGGTTTGGACAATTAATAACATGACTCTTTGCCCTTTTCCTTTATGGTTGATATTAACGATGAAAGGAGATATTCTCTTTCTCTCTCCAATTGTGTACCGCTGTTAAATACTGTGGCAAAATAAAAACTTAAGGAAAGGTCAAATAAGTACTCAGAACTACCAATTATTATAGATAAACATTAAAGAAAAGGGTAAACACAACACTGGACTGAACCCCCTAATTGTCAAACTAATATTAATGTACAACAATATACAGTTGAAGTCAGAAGTTTACATACACCTTAGCCAAATACATTTAAACTCAGTTTTTCACAATTCCTGACATTTAATCCTAGTAAAAATTCCCTGTTTTAGGTCAGTTAGGATCACCACTCTATTTTAAGAATGTGAAATGTCAGAATAATAGTAGAGAGAATGAATTATTTCAGCTTTTATTTATTTCATCACATTCCCAGTGGGTCAGAAGTTTACATACACTCAATTAGTATTTGGTAGCATTGCCTTTAAATTGTTTAACTTGGGTCAAACGTTTCGGGTAGCCTTCCACAAGCTTCCCACAATAAGTTGGGTGAATTTTGGCCCATTCCTCCTGACAGAGCTGGTGTAACTGAGTCAGGTTTGTAGGCCTTGCTCGCACACGCTTTTTGTGTTCTGCCCACACATTTTCTATAGGATTGAGTTCAGGGCTTTGTGATGGCCACTCCAATACCTTGACTTTGTTGTCCTTAAGCAATGTTGCCACAACTTTGGAAGTATGCTTGGGGTCATTGTCCATTTGGAAGACCCATTTGGGACCAAGCTTTAACTTCCTGACTGATGTCTTGAGATGTTGCTTCAATATATCCACATAATTTTCCTTCAACATGATGCCATCTATTTTGTGAAGTGCACCAGTCCCTCCTGCAGCAAAGCACCCCCACAGCATGATGCTGCCACTCCCGTGCTTCACGGTTGGGATGGTGTTCTTCGGCTTGCAAGCAGCCCCCTTTTTCCTCCAAACATAACGATGGTCATTATGGCCAAACAGTTCTATTTTTGTTTCATCAGACCAGAGGACATTTCTCCAAAAAGTACGATCTTTGTCCCCATGTGCAGTTGCAAACCGTAGTCTGGCTTTTTTATGGTGGTTTTGGAGCAGTGGCTTCTTCCTTGCTGAGCGGCCTTTCAGGTTATGTCGATATAGGACTCATTTTACTGTGGATATAGATACTTTTGTACCTGTTTCCTCCAGCATCTTCACAGGGTCCTTTGCTGTTGTTCTGGGATTGATTTGCACTTTTCGCACCAAAGTACGTTCATCTCTAGGAAACAGAACGCGTCTCCTTCCTGAGTGGATGACGGCTGTGTGGTCCCATGGTGTTTATACTTGCGTACTATTGTTTGTACAGATGAACGTGGTACCTTCAGGCGTTTGGAAATTGCTCCCAAGGATGAACCAGACTTGTGGAGGTCAACAAATTCTTTTCTGAGGTCTTGGCTGATTTCTTTTGATTTTCCCATGATGTCAAGCAAAGAGGCACTGAGTTTGAAGGTAGGCCTTGAAATACATCCACAGGTACACCTCCAATTGACTCAAATTATGTCAGTTAGCCTATCAGAAGCTTCTAAAGCCATGCCATCATTTTCTGGAATTTTCCGAGCTGTTTAAAGGCACAGTCAACTTAGTGTATGTAAACTTCTGACCCACTGGAATTGTGATACAGTAAATTATAAGTGAAATTAGCTGTCTGTAAACAATTGTTGGAAAGATTACTTGTGTCATGCACAAATTAGATGTCCTAACCGACTTGCCAAAACTATAGTCTGTTAACAAGACATTTGTGGAGTGGTTAAAAAACGAGTTTTAATGACTCCAACCTAAGTGTATGTAAACTTTCGACTTCAACTGTAGAAGATACATAACTAGAGGTTATACAATATGGGTATATATCCACTGCACACTTCTTGGGTGTGTAATTGACATGACCAAGGAGTTATTGAAATTCAAAACTATGAAAAATGTACGTAACACCGCGTGAGATTACAGTACACAAACAAGAGTGTGCAATATATAAGGCTAGTCCGTGGACATTCTGAACCTTGTTTGAGTCCAGTAGGTCACATGACCAGAGAGTTATTGAAATTCGAAACAATGAAAAACATAGAAAATTCATGTAAAATCACCTGAAAGTAGTTTGAGGGTTGTAGGTCACATGACCAAGGAGGTATTGACATTTAAAATGTTGATAAATTCATGTAAAATCACCTGAGATGAAAATGGACAAACAAAAGTGAGTGCAATAAATAAGGCTAGTCAGTGTGTCACGCCCTGGCTCTGGGGACTCTAGTATGTTGAGCCAGGGTGTGAGTTTTCATTTGTTTTCATTCTAGTTTAGTATTTCTATGTTGGCCAGTGTGGTTCTCAATCAGAGGCAACGTGTATCAGCTGTTGCTTGTTGTCTCTGATTGGGAACCATACTTAAGCAGCCAGTTTTCCCACAGTGTTGGTGGTTTCTTGTTCCGTGTTGGTTTGTGTATGTAACCTTTGGACGTCACGTTATCATTCTGATTAATAAAATATGTTCACCTTCAACGCTGCGCCTTGGTCCTCTGTTCCCGACGATCGTGATAGAAGATCTCACCAACACTGGACCAAGCAGCGTGTCCAGGAGCCAGCGCCAGAGGTATCGCTAAAGGACATCAACCTCGACTGGGCCTGGCCCACGGGGAGGAGAGACCCACAGAAATTTTTTAGGGGGGGGCTCACGCCGTGGACGACGGGGCAGCAGGAGGCCGCGATAGAGCGGTCCAGCGGGTTTGCAGAGGAGGCCGCCAGGTTAAGGGGGCCACTGGTCACAGAGGAGAGGGAAAGTGTAGAGGCACGGCGAGAGGTACTGGGGTGTGTTCCTGTTCCTCGCATCGGCCTGTTCCTGTTCCTCGCATCGAGCCTGTGGTGTGCGTCGTCAGCCCGGCCCGGCCTGTTCCTGCTCCACGCACCAAGCCTATGGTGCGCATCGTCAGCCCGGCCTGGCCTGTTCCTGCTCCACGCACCAAGCCTATGGTGCGCATCGTCAGCCCGGTTCGGCCCGCTCCTGCTCCCCGCACCAAGTCAGTGGTGCGCTTCGTCAGCCCGGTCCGGCCCGCTCCTGCTCCCCGCACCAAGTCAGTGGTGCGCTTCGTCAGCCCGGTCCGGCCCGTTCCTGCTCCCCGCATCAAGTCAGTGGTGCGCTTCGTCAGCCCGGTCCGGCCCGCTCCTGCTCCCCGCACCAAGTCAGGGGTGCGTTTCGTCAGCCCGGCTCGGCCCGTTCCTGCTCCCCACACCAAGCCAGTGGTGTGCGTCGTCAGTCCGGCACAGCCCGTGCCTGTTCCACCGGTGCCTGGTTCGGCACGGGTCAGCTGCTTCACGCCGGAGCTAGAGCAATCCGCTCCACCAGTGTGCAGTCCAGCTCCGGTCAGCAGGGCCAGGGGTACTTTGGGGGGTTAGAGAGGGAGTGGGGATCATGCCCGGAGCTGGATCCGCCGCCAAGGCGGAGTGCCCACCCGGTCCCTCCCCTGTGGTGTTTGGTTGGCGCGGTCGGAGTCCACGCCTTTGGGGGGGGGGTACTGTCACGCCCTGGCTCTGGGGACTCTAGTATGTTGAGCCAGGGTGTGAGTTTTCATTTGTTTTCGTTCTAGTTTAGTATTTCTATGTTGGCCAGTGTGGTTCTCAATCAGAGGCGACGTGTATCAGCTGTTGCTTGTTGTCTCTGATTGGGAACCATACTTAAGCAGCCAGTTTTCCCACAGTGTTGGTGGTTTCTTGTTCCGTGTTGGTTTGTGTATGTAACCTTTGGACGTCACGTTATCATTCTGATTAATAAAATATGTTCACCTTCAACGCTGCGCCTTGGTCCTCTGTTCCCGACGATCGTGACACAGTGGATATTCTGAAAGTAGTTTGAGGGTTGTAGGTCACATGACCAAGGTGCTATTGAAATGTGAAAGTTTGAAAAATGTATGTAAAATCGTGTGAGATGACAATGGACAAAAAAAGGGTGTGCAATATATAAGGCTTGTGAGTGGATGTTCTGAAAGTAGTTTGAGAGTTATAGGCCACATGACCAAGGAGCTATTGAAAATAGAAACATTGAAAAACATTGAAAATGAATGTAAAATCGCGTGAGATGAAAATGGACAAACAAAAGTTTGTGCTACATATAAGGCTACTCGGTGGATATTCTGAAAGTAGTTTGAGGGTTGTAGGTCATATGACTAAGGAGCTATTGAAATTTGAAACTTTTAAAAATTAGCGTAAAATCTAATGAGATGCAAGTGGACAAACAAAAGGGTTTGCAATGTGTAGGCCTAATGAGTGTACATTATGACCAAGGCACTATTGAATTTCAAAAATTAAAATAAATAATTTTAAATAGAGCGAGATGTAAATCGACAAAAACAAGTGTGTGCAATATGTGTCTCTGCCATCGGGTTAGCTAGAACCAGTTTTGAACGTTTTAGGAGTAATGGTTAAAGAGCTATTGATATTAGAAAAATTAGATTTGTCACTATGTTGACGGTCCCTAACTGCTGTTGGTGGACGTAAAGAAAACTACAGGCGAATATCCTTCGAATATCCAACCTGAATCTGTCTTTACCTCGGTAGATAAAACCGATCTCAGTCCTCTTTAAAGTGAACTCTGGGGTAATAAAAAAGTACATATCTCAGTTCTCTTTGTATTCACACTGCCCTTGCCTTTTGAATGAGGACTCAGCTCTTTTGTCAGTTTACTTCACCTATTTTGTGACCCGATTCCTCTTTGCATTCACATTTCTATGTTTATAAAGGAACCAAGATCTTTTTCCAACATTCACTCAATGCACTGTGGGTGTTTCAAAGTGCAGGCCAAGCCATTCAATCAGAATGTGTTATCGGACAGCTAGGTATATCATATACCTACTTACATTTTTGGAAGCTAATAGATTGCATTTAGTGAAAAGATGAGGCGTAATAATTGTAATCAGAAGATACTTTTAACATGTAAATAGTATCGGTAACATAATAAATAGCAGAAGAATAACTTCAGATTAAATAATGTGTAATTGAAAATTGTACACCCAGTGTAGACTACTGCCCCTTCCAGATGGTAACAGTTTTGTTTTGTTCGCTTCGTTTAGTTCCCTTCAGGGGATCTTTTGAGGGGTCTGAGTTCCTTTGGAGTGCTCACACTGCACAAAAAATTAAGCGAACCGCACTGAGTTCACAAAAATTGTCTGAAAGGGACCAAGTGTGAAAACACCCCAAAAATCGGCTTAACCCTAAATCCGTTGCAGCTGCCAGGAACATCTTGTGTAGTGTCTACAGTGCATTCGAAAAGTATTCAGACCGCTTGACTTTTTCCACATTTTGTTACATCTTATTCCAAAATGGATTAACTAAAAAAATGTCCTCATCAATCTACACACAATACCCCATAAAGACAAAGCAAAAACAGGTTTATAGAAATGTTTGCAAATGTATTACAAATTAAAAACAGAAATACCTTATTTACATAAGTATTCAGACCCTTTGCTATGAGACTCGAAATTGACCTCCGGTGCATCCTGTTTCCATTGATCATCCTTGAGATGTTTCTACAACTTGATTGGAGTCCGCCTGTGCTAAATTCAATTGATTGGTCCCGTGTAGCTCAGTTGGTAGAGCATGGCGCTTGCAACACCAGGGTTGTGGGTTCGTTTCCCACGGGGGGCCAGTATGAAAAATGTGTGCACTCACTAACTGTAAGTCACTCTGGATAAGAGCGTCTGCTAAATGACAAAAACATTTTTTTTAATGTACATTGGACATGATTTGGAAAGGCACACCCCTGTCTATATAAGGACCCACAGTTGACGGTGCATGTTAGAGCAAAAACTAAGCCATGAAGTCGAAGGAATTGTCTGTAGAGCTCCGAGACAGGATTGTGTCGAGGAACAGATCTGGGGAAGGGTACCAAAACATTTCTGCAGCATTGAAGGTCCCAAAGAACACAGTGACCTCCATCATTCTTAAATAGAAGAAGTTTGGAACCACCAAGACTCTTCCTAGAGCTGGCCGCCCAGCCAAACTGAGCAATCGGTGGAGAAGGGCCTTGGTCAGGGAGGTGACCAAGAACCTGATGGTCACTCTGACAGAGCTCAAGAGTTCCTCTGTGGAAGATGGGAGAACATTCCAGAAGGACAACCATCTCTGCAGCACTCCACCAATCAGGCCTTCATGGTAGAGTGGCCAGACGGAAGTCACTCCTCAGTAAAAGGCACATGACAGCTTGCTTAGAGTTTGCCAAAAGGCACCTAAAGGACTCTCAGACCATGAGAAACAAGATTCTCTGGTCTGATGAAACCAAGATTGAACTCTTTGGCCTGAATGCCAAGCGTCACGTCTGGAGGAAACCTGGCACCATCTCTACGGTGAAGCATGGTGGTGGCAGCATCATGCTGTCGGTATGTTTTTCAGCAGCAGGGACTGGGAGACTAGTCAGGATCGAGGGAAAGATGAACGGAGCAAAGTACAGAGAGATCCTTGATGAAAACCTGCTCCAGAGCACTCAGGACCTCAGACTGAGTGAAGGTTCACCTTCCAACAGGACAACGACCCTAAGCACATAGCCAAGACAACGCAGGAGTGGCTTCTGGACAAGTCTCTGAATGTCCTTGAGTGGCCCAGCTAGAGCGCGGACTTGAACCCAATCGAACACCTCTGGAGAGACCTGAAAATAGCTGTGCAGCGACGCTCCCCATCCAACCTGACGGAGCTTGAGAGGATCTGCAGAGAAGAATGGGAGAAACTCCCCAAATACAGGTGTGCAAAGCTTGTAGCGTCATACCCACGAAGACTCGAGGCTGTAATTGCTGCCAAAGGTGCTTCAATAAAGTACTGAGTAAAGGGTCTGAATACTTATGTAAATGATATTTCAGTTGTTGTTTTTGTACACATTTGCAAAACTTTCTAAAAACCTGTTTTTGCTTTGTCATTATGGGGTATTGTGTGTAGATTGATGAGGGGGGAAAACAATTTAATCAATTTTAGAATAAGGCTGTAACGTAACAAAATGTTGAAAAAGTCAAGGGGTCTGAATACTTTCCCAATGCACTGTATATGTATAGGCTATAGCCTAGTTTAGATCTAGTATGTTGCCTTATGTATAAAAGTACAATAGGTCAAATACTCCTGTCTTTAGCCTAACATTCATTTCTGGAGAAAATTGACTTGTATCAAGTGTGTTTTATTCCATTGGGATTGTACACCATTTGAATGAGTAATTTTTTCAAAACACAATATTTTTGTGCAGTGGAATTAAAAGTGCCTTTACACATGTCATAGGCCAACTCAGTGTTCCAAGTTTTGTGGTCCTCTGTAGCTCAGCTGGTAGAGCACGGCGCTTGTAACGCCAAGGTAGTGGGTTCGATCTCCGGGACCACCCATACACAAAAAAAAAAGTATGCACGCATGACAGTATGTCGCTTTGGATAAAAGCGTCTGCTAAATGGCATATTATTATTATGCCCTAAGGCCCTATGTTTTCCTGTGTCATGATTCTGGCATTGTCCGTATCTGTGGCTGGTGGGAAAACACACCAAAAGTCAGAATGTTAAGCAAATTAAATCTTTATTAAAACCTTTATAACAGGTTCATAATCCAAAATAAAACTGATTTGACAGATTTTTTTAAAATAAGGGCTATGTGAATGACGACAGTGCGTGAACTAAAAGTCTGAAGGATCCAAAAGCAGCATAACACATATATGAAACAATGTACAGTAATGGAGAAAGACGTCTGGAAACCACATTTCATAACAGGCAACCAATTCCACACATACAGAGACAGGCAGATATCGGTATTCAGTCCCAGTCGGTAATCACATAATAATAATAATAATAATAATAATAATAATAATAATAATAATAATAATAATAATAATAATAATAATAATAATAATAATAATAATAATAATAATAATAATAATAAGGAATTCCCCTCGACCACGCCCATAAATTGGGGAAAACCCTTCGTTTTTTTTGTTATACAGAAATAACAAAACATGACGAAAAGCTCCTGTGTTGTTCAATGTAGATGTAGCCAGGTCAAAAATCCCGACCCATGGTCCCACGTTGGGAAATAGAGCCTGCGAGAAGAGCCCTGTGGCTTCAGGCTATTCGGTGTGGGAAATGTGGGGACGAGGTGTCCAAGTAGGCTACACGTAGCTATGTGTGTGGAAAAAATTTCATCACAGTTAATACATTTAACTTGTTTAGCTAGTACTGTCCGTTTGTAGTTCCACTCACTACTTCTAGCTGGATAGTCAGATTGTTTGTGTTGTTGGTCTTGGCTAGTTTAATGTTCCGGTCGGTAGCTAGCTCTCACTCACTCAAGTTGCTGCTAGCATCGTTATGAAAAAGGGCATTATAATGGAAGCCCTACAATATTACGTTTTTCTAAGTAGTGAGAACGCTAGGGAGCAGGCAATATTGAAAAGTAATATTTAGACATGTTGTACTTTTCTTAAATGTAGTTTTGTAATTGACTAAAACAAGCAGACAACAAGAAAATTGCGTTTGAAAAAGGTCAAGTTTTTGCTGTGAGCCAATGGGGAAACAAATCACATTTTATTTGTCACATGCGCCGAATACAACAGGTGTAGACCTTACAGTGAAATGCTTACTTACAAGCCCTTTACCAACAATGCAGTTTTAAGAAAAATAAATGTTAAGTAAAAAATAAAATAACAAATAAAAATAAATAACAAATCATTAAAGAGCAGCAGTAAAATAACAGTAGCGAGGCTATATACAGGGGGTACCTGTACCTAGGTAAACATAGGTTGTTTTACAGGCAGGCGTTCTATCTAATACCGACTGGGTCTATATGGAGAATAAGGTTATATTCTCCCTGCACAGTTAACATGATACTTTAACTCGGAAACACTAGGAAGAGGGGAGAGCAGTTTGAAAAAAGGAGAGAGAGAGAGAGATATGAGAAAATACCATGTATGTGTAGGCCTATGTGTGTGCGTGGGAGGGGCGAGAAGGGGGTGGATTCTCAGCAAAGGGAGCTGATTTCTCCCTTGCTGCAGCCCCACTTGCAGCAGGCGTTGGACAGGCCCACCACCACATCACGGCCCTTACGGTCAGACATACGGAGAGCCTCCAATACCTCCTCTGAGATGAGGGAGCGGGCTGGCCTGCTGATGAACACTCCACCCTCTTGGACCTGCTGGAAGGGACCCTCGGGGACCTGAGAGTCTGGGTTCCAACCTTCAGATAAGGCCTCGTCATGGGAGCTGAAAGGGTCCTGAGGGAAGTCTCCTGAAATGCGGTTTATAATAGGATAGTTGAAATGTGATATTGACTCTCAGTGCTGCTCAATTTATACCTTCAAAAGTCAAAGAGTGCTGTGGTAATAAACATCAATTCATTTAAATGAAAAGGATGTAATCGACTGTGTGGATGTAATCGACTGTGTGGATGTAATCGACTGTGTGGATATAATTGACTGTGAGGATGTAATCGACTGTCTGGATGTAATCGACTGTGGATGTAATCGACTGTGTTGACGTAATCGACTGTGTGGATATAATCGACTGTGTTGACGTAATCGACTGTGTGGATGTAATCGACTGTGTGGATGTAATCGACTGTGTGGATGTAATACATACCAATGGACAAAGCCAGTGATACAAAAAAAGCCAACATAGTCCTTTCCCTTTACTCAACAAACCAGAAATCACTGATAAGTTGAATCAGGTGCATTACTGCTTGGCTAGAATGAAAATGTGCACAATTTAGAAACACAATGAGCCAAGAAAAGGCTTGTCCAGCCGGCATGCCTCACCTGCACTTCCGAGTGACCGTCTCCAGCGAGATCCTCCACAGGTGAAAATGACCGCCCGGATGAACTCCCGACCACAGAGCTTCACTCCATACGTGGGGCGCTCCATCCCCTGCACCCCAGCCACCAGCAGACACACAGCTAATACCAGTGCTTTCCACATCATGTCCCAGGAGGTGAAAGAACAAGTGAGCAAAAGAGGAGGAGATAGAATAGATTCTTCAATGGCTGACTGGGCTGTTTGGAGCAGGTGTTTCTCTCTGTCTCTCTGTGGTGGCAAGTGTTGTGTGACTTCCCCAGTGACCTGGTATTGGTTTATAAAGGGGTCCTCAGCCCTACGAGGTAGACGTGGAACTTGCACACACACACAGACCCTCCAACCCAGGACAGTCATAGATATAAGCGAGAGATAGACCCAGAGACCTTTATGGAGACAAAGCACTGACCAAAGGTGGCATAATTTGCCAATACTGCCCAAACGCGACGATGATGTCAGAGTAGTTTGTAATCTGATTGCGAGAAAAACTCATTTTCTGGATGTCAAACCCACGTTTCATTTGAATCCTAATTTTGCACCTCCCTTTTACGTGGTCATCACCCACCTCATACTCACTTGACTGACAGACATTTCTGCTCATGCAAAACGTGTTAATGTGCAGAGCCATGGTGTAGTGGTAACACTCCCTGGCACATTTTACATACAAATCCCCACCAGACACCAGGGTTCAATCCCTGCGTCCACTGTTTCTCCCACTTGCCTGTCTCCCCACTTAATTTCCTCACTATCTGAATAAAGTGTCAAAACACCTTACAAATACATATTTAAAGTTGCAGTTATCATTGGCCATTTATGGTCTCTAAATGTCAAATTAAAATTACCTTCTTAATTCCTGTAAATTAGCAGAGATGAAAATAAGAAAAATAGGTTAGGCAATAAACTAGTCATCCATGAATCTATAGCTCTGACCTACATATGTCTCTTGTGACTCAATGTAGGCTACCCAAAAAACATTATGTTCAAAGAGGACACACTAACATTATCAAATCTTATAAAGGGGTACAGTAGGAATATTGGGTATGATGACACAGTTCAGAAGTGTGATGCCACCATGTCAACATGTCGGTTTAGACAAGAACATGTTTTCTCAAACACAAATACCCAGTTTGGTACATACAGTATACTACAAATGTACATATGTGCTACATTTCAGTAGTGGAAGATCCAGCCTATCGACGGAGGAGGAGCTGTGACAATGGAAGACGACAAGGTGCCCATTGAGGAGCTCCGTGGCCTGTCTGTCAGATGTCTCTACATCTATGCTCCCTCCTCTCAAGATACTACCTTTCTGAACTGCCTATCATCTAAAGATGTGGAAGACCATCGCCAAAATAATGACAGATCCCTATATTTGTTTTGTTAAATAGTTTTTGGTTTATTTTGTTTTCAAAGTGACTGAGATTCTACTTGTAATGAAAAGCGCTAAATAAAATACATCTTATTATTATTATTATTATATAGAACTTACTTTCAAGTAAAACTTTATCTGTTCTCCTATACCACTTCACACTTTTTCAGTGCTGACTCTGTGTAACCCCAGCTACACTAATTATTCTCCTCCCATGACTGGCTTCTCCCCTCATATTTCTCCATCACTCTCTCTCTGAAAAAAGAGGGATGAGGTCACGGGTGGGGGGTTCACACAGCAAGGAGTAGGGGGTGCGTGCGACAGTATGAGGCAAAGCGGGTGACATTTCCAAAGGCAGATAACATGGAAGTCATCATCTGAGTCAAACAAAGGCTGGGGCCCTATCTGTGTCACTGCATAGTCAAAGGTCTCCCGTTTCAGAATTGACAATGGAATTGTGAATTTGTAATTAATGGGTTGATAACAATGCGAACAACATGGTTTTTCAGGGGGACATTTACTTGGAGACTCATTTGCACATTGGCTAGTGGTGAGTGACCAGGTGAGGAGGTTAAGAGAGCGACATCGATGGTGACTGAATGTATTGCTTTTTGAATAAATTGTTTGTGGCCAGTATGTAGACTTTGTCTGTATACGTGTGTGTGTGTGTGTGTGTGTGTGTGTGTGTGTGTGTGCAAGAGCTCATTCCCTCCCCAATATGCCCCCCTAGACATAACTACCACAAAACAACCAACAAAAATGGGTCACAACTCTTGCAGCTATGTCGCACGCTGGGTCTGTACATAGTCAATGGTAAGCTTCGAGGGGACTCCTATGGCAGGTACACCTACAGCTCATCCCTTGGCAGTGGTACTGTAGATTGCTTTATCACTGACCTCAATCCTGGAACGAATTGCATAAATCTCTGAAGCTGGAGACTCTTATCTCCCTCACTAACTTTAAGCATCAGTTGTCAGAGCACCTTACCGATCACTGCACCTGTACACAGCCCATCTGAAATTAGCCCACCCAACTACCTCATCCCTATATTGTTATTTATTTTGCTCTTTTGCACCCCAGTATCTCTATTTGCACATAATATCTTGCACATCTAGCATTCCAGTGTTAATACTAATTGTAATTATTTTGCACTATAGCCTATTTATTGCCTTACCTCCATAACTTGCTACATTTGCACACACTGTATATATATTTTCTGTTGTATTTTTTTTTACTTTATGTTTTTTTACCCCATATGTAACTCTGTGTTGTTGTTTTTATCGCACTGCTTTGCTTTATCTTGGCCAGGTCGCAGTTGTAAATGAGAACTTGTTCTCAACTGGCTTACCTGGTTAAATAAAGGTGAAATAAAAAATAAAAAAAATAAAAAAAACAGAGTCTCTCAGAGCATTCACAGTCAGCCCACTGACACACCTATCAGATCACAGGAAAATCACAGTCTAGTTGAAGAGCGCAATACTCAATCATGAGGCATCAAAGCCAAAGGAACTGCATAATACTAAGACATGCTATCGATGGAAGGAAAGTAGTGTAGAAACCTAGCAAAAAACTATTGGGCAACAACAAATTCAATCCCTTTTAGAAAACGTTTCACTGCAATAGTGAAAGTGTAAACTTGTCATTACAAAGCCTAAAGTACACTTGACTTTTCAGCTGCCTTATCAAACTTTAAAATGTCAAGCAGACAACCTAAGAAAATTAACAACAATGACAAATGGTTTGATGAAGAATGCAAAAACCTAATTTGAGAAACCTATCCAACCAAAACCATAGACCCATGTATTCCACTTGCTTTGGCAATGTAAACATACTGTATGCTTCCCACGCCAATAACAATGTAAACATACTGTATGCTTCCCACGCCAATAACAATGTAAACATACTGTATGCTTCCCACGCCAATAACAATGTAAACATACTGTATGCTTCCCACGCCAATAACAATGTAAACATACTGTATGCTTCCCACGCCAATAACAATGTAAACATACTGTATGCTTCCCACACCAATTAAGCCCTTTACATTAAATGAGAGAGAGAGAGAGAACTGAATCCAGATGGTTAACTACTCATTTTCATTCAGAGTTCACATACAACGTTGTTCTTTTAGGCTACTAAATTCACTGCTCTGGAATATAATAGTTATGTCACTTTCACTTAACCTTATTACTCTAAAAGAGCTTGTTACACTAGGTCTAGGCCTACACAATAATAAAGTGACATGCTTGCAGACCAGGGTGTCATTTAGGTGGCATTGTGTAACAAAATGTAACATTTTATTTCAACGTATTAAATAAAATAAAACGGTGATCAATCTGAGTTACAGTGTTACTACCAAATCATTAACCACACAAGTTCATTGACAGTAGAATAATCGAATTTATATCCCGGATATGGAAACCGCCTCAGTCGTTTAATTTCATGTTCATGCTGGACATGGGTTTCTCACAAATGGGATGAAGTGCTTTGTATCGCCCAATTATGTGATACTACCACTTTAAAACATGTTGGGAGTTGTCTGCCAATCAGCGCGAAGGAGGGGGAGGGAAGAAAGCGGGTGGGTAGCAACAGTTGCCCCGGTGAGGACGAAGCGCCATAGCCACGGTAGCCCTGGCGACAAGAACCCAGCAACGAGAATCAACAACAACAGCCTGAATCCTTGAAAAAAATTAAAACAAAAATACCGGTGGGAAATTCACTCGGAATCAGAGGTGAAACTCTAAACATATTAGATAGCTTACGTGTGCTTCTAACATTTCAAATGAAACATTATGTTGGATGCTGCTGTTTTTTTTGCCTGTTGTTTCAGGAGCCATTTATAGCAAACTGGTTGCCAACGTCGTTAGCTAGCTAACTTGCTTGTTGGCTCATCAGTAGTGTCTCTTGAAACGCGGTGTCTGAGTACATTATGCCTGACATGACGCTTTAATACCCAGGCCGTTGTTATGGCGATGTCAAATGCACGATATGGGTACAAAATGGCGGGTGTTATAGATACGCGAGACAAGCTAACGACCGTTAGCTAGCTAGGCTAGCTCAGCTGTTGACATGCAGCTTGCTGACCAGGTCGAAGCTAATGTTAGATAGCAGCCTACGTGCAATACCACAGTGCCGCGTGTCAAATATTGTACTAGTTTTACCTATCTAATCAGCTTCAACGCAAAATGTCCTTCTGCCTGGCTGAGACAGAGGTTGACTAGTTAGCCAACGTTAGCTAGCTAGTTTCTAGCCAATCTCACTGTGCGAGCTGATGGTAGTAGTTTGGATAGAAAACCAAAAGCTAAGTAAAGATGCATTGTCATTTGGTAAATAAAGAGAAATAGCCGGCCAGCTATGCGCCAGAGGGTTTAGTTTGAGTCGCTGAGGTTTTAGTTCTCAAGCTCGTGCAAAGGCCACGAAGGCAAGAAAGGTGGCACTGGGAAGTGAAGTCAAGCAAGCGATGTAAAGAGGGGCGTGTCAGTGAGGGGCGCAACTGACTATATTATGCAGGTGTACAGTGGCAAGGACCTTGAAATATGGGAAACAAAAGAGGCATTTGCGTTCATTCCAAACAGTAGCTCATTCAGCTGGATATATATAAACTGCATTTTGTCCAAAAAAGTATATCTTCGTCTCGTTTTGGCAACAGCAAAGGTCATATATAGTTATTTGCTGAGTATTGGCTACTCAGTGAAACCCATACTATTGAATAGGCTAAAAGTGGTGAAAATGGGAGTGTTCTTGAAAACATTTTGCTTCACATCTGTAAGCCTACTATACTGTTACAAATTCCACAGAGCAGTGTCTCTTCTGTAAATGAGAGAAAGAGAGTGAGCGAAGGGTTTGGTACTTTAGGGAGAAATAGACATGTCAAGGCAAGTCCCCTGTAGCTCAGTTGGTAGAGCATGGCGCTTGCAACGCCAGGGTTGTGGGTTCGTTTCCCACGGGGAGCCAGAATGAAAATGTATGCACTCACTAACTGTAAGTCGCTCTGGATAAGAGCGTCTGCTAAATGACTAAAAGTGTAAATGTGAAAAAAGCATTCTGGCCTGTACAGTTGAAGTCGGAAGTTTACATACACCTTAGCCAAATACATTTAAACTCAGTTTTTCACAATTCCTGACATTTAATCCTAGTAAAAATTCCCTGTTTTAGGTCAGTTAGGATCACCACTCTATTTTAAGAATGTGAAATGTCAGAATAATAGTAGAGAGAACGATTTATTTCAGCTTTTATTTCTTTCATCACATTCCCGGTGGGTCAGAAGTTTACATACACTCAATTAGTATTTGGTAGCATTGCCTTTAAATTGTTTAACTTGGGTCAAACGTTTCGGGTAGCCTTCCACGAGCTTCCCACAATAAGTTGGGTGAATTTTGGCCCATTCCTCCTGACAGAGCTGGTGTAACTGAGTCAGGTTTGTAGGCCTTGCTCGCACACGCTTTTTGTGTTCTGCCCACACATTTTCTATAGGATTGAGTTCAGGGCTTTGTGATGGCCACTCCAATACCTTGACTTTGTTGTCCTTAAGCCATTTTGTCACAACTTTGGGAGTATGCTTGGGGTCATTGTCCATTTGGAAGACCCATTTGCGACCAAGCTTTAACTTCCTGACTGATGTCTTGACATGTTGCTTCAATATATCCACATAATTTTCCTTCCTGATGATGCCATCTATTTTGTGAAGTGCACCAGTCCCTCCTGCAGCAAAGCACCCCCACAGCATGATGCTGCCACCCCCGTGCTTCACGGTTGGGATGGTGTTCTTCGGCTTGCAAGCCTTCGCCTTTTTCCTCCAAACATAACGATTGTCATTATGGCCAAACAGTTCTATTTTTGTTTCATCAGACCAGAGGACATTTCTCCAAAAAGTACGATCTTTGTCCCCATGTGCAGTTGCAAACCGTAGTCTGGCTTTTTTATGGCGGTTTTGGAGCAGTGGCTTCTTTCTAGCTGAGCGGCCTTTCAGGTTATGTCGATATAGGACTCATTTTACTGTGGATATAGATACTTTTGTACCTGTTTCCTCCAGCATCTTCACAAGGTCCTTTGCTGTTGTTCTGGGATTGATTTGCACTTTCCGCACCAAAGTACGTTCATCTCTAGGAGACAGAACGCGTCTCCTTCCTGAGCGGTATGACGGCTGCGTGGTCCCATGGTGTTTATAGTTGCGTATTATTGTTTGTACAAATGAACGTGGTACCTTCAGGCGTTTGGAAATTGCTCCCAAGGATGAACCAGACTTGTGGAGGTCTACCATTTTTTTTTCTGGGGTCTGATTTCTTTTGATTTTCCCATGATGTCAAGCAAAGAGTCACTGAGTTTGTAGGTAGGCCTTGAAATACATCCACAGGTACACCTCCAATTGACTCAAATGATGTCAATTAGCCTATCAGAATCTTCTAAAGCCATGACATCAATTCCTGGATTTTTCCAAGCTGTATAAAGGCACAGTCAACTTAGTGTATGTACACTTCTGACCCACTGGAATTGTGATACAGGGAATTATAAGTGAAATAATCTGTCTGTAAACAATTGTTGGAAACATTACTTGTGTCATGCACAAAGTAGATGTCCTAACCGACTTGCCAAAACTATAGTTTGTTAACAAGACATTTGTGGAGTGGTTTAAAAACGAGTTTTAATGACTCCAACCGAAGTGTATGTAAACTTCCGACTTCAACTGTAGTAGCAGCAGTCACATTAGAGATGACTGTGATCGCATTACAGGTAACGGGACACCAAATGCATGCCTTTCTTTCCCGTCAAGCCTTCTCCTCCCCCAAACCTCTTCTCTAGCTGTACCAATAACAGTCTTTGCAGGGGAAATCTCAGTCGTAAGTGAATTGACTCATTATTAGGGCCAGACAGAATATGCGTAAGGTAACAGAAGTTCCCCATGTGTATAGCAATTGAAATTATGGAATTAATTAGAAGCAGTGCTACAATGCATGAATTACTGAGGTATAATTGTTTAAAATGTGTATAATGTATGTAAACTGTGTATTCTGTCTCTAAATGTTGTCTATCACTAGCAGCACCATATCACCAAGTACAATTCTGAGTATGTGCGAATGTACATGGCGAATAAAGGTGATTCTGATTCTGGGACAGCTGTAAAACCTCCCCTGCTGGGTTCCATCTGGACTTACTGACTCAATCATTATCACATTAAGGAACAGTCTGGATGATGATGATAGGGCTCCATTAAAGATAAAGCAACGATTTAACAATTACTATCTATAGCTACACTGAACAAAAATATAAACGCAACATGTAAAGTGTTGGTCCCATGTTTCATGAACTGAAATAAAAGTTCCCAGAAATTTTCCTTACACACAAAAAGCTTATTTCTCTCAAATGTGCCCAAATTTGTTTACATCCCTGTTAGTGAGCATTTCTCCTTTGCCAAGATAATCCATCCACCTGACATGTGTTGCATATCAAGAAGCTGATTAAACAGCATGATCATTACACAGGTGCACATTGTGCTGGGGACAATGAAAGGCCACTCTAAAATGTGCAGTATTATCACACAACACAATGCCACAGATGTCTCCATGTTTTGAGGGAGCGTGCAATTCGCATGCTGACTGCAGGAATGTCCACCAGAGCTGTTGCCAGAGAATTGAATGTTCATTTCTCTACCATAAGCCGCCTCTAATGTCGAGAATTTGTCAGTACGTCCAACCGGCCTCCCAACCGCAGACCATGTGTAACCACGCCAGCCTAGGATCTCCACATCTGGCTTCTTCACCTGCGGGATCGTCTGAGACCAGCCACCCAGACAGCTGATGAAACTGTGGGTTTAAACAACCGAAGAGTTTCTGCACAAACTGTCAGAAACCGTCTCAGGGAAGCCCATCTGCGTGCTCATCATCCTCACCAGGGTCTTGACCAGACTGCAGACCGACGTCGTAACCAACATGGGCAAATTCTCACCTTCGATGGTCACTGACACGCTGGAGAATTGTTCTCTTCAAGGATGAATCCTGGTTTCAACTGTACCGGGCAGATGGCAGACAGCGTGTATGGCGTCGTGTGGGCAAGCGGTTTGCTGATGTCAATGTTGTGAACAGAGTGCCCCATGGTGGCAGTGGGGTTATGGTTTGGGCGGGCATAAGCTACAGACAACGAACACAATTGCATTTTATCATTGCCATTTTGAATGCACAGAGATACCGTGACGAGATCCTGAGGCCCATTGTCGTGCCATTCATCCGCCGCCATCACCTCATGTTTCAGCATGATGATGCGCGGCTCCATGTCGCAAGGATCTGTACACAATTCCTGGCAGCTGAAAATGTCCCAGTTCTTCCATGGCCTGCATACTCACCAGACATGTCATCCATTGAGCATGTTTGTGATGCTCTGGATTGACGTGTACGACAGCGTGTTCCAGTTCCCGCCAATATCCAGCAACTTCGAACAGCCATTGAAGAGGAGTGGGACAACATTCCACAGGCAACAATCAACAGCCTGATAAACTTTATGTGAAGGAGATGTGTCGCGCTTCGTGAAGCAAATGGTGGTCACACCAAATACTGACTGGTTTTCTGATCCACGCCTCTACCTTTTTAAAAAGATATCTGTGACCAACAGATGCATATCTGTATTCCCAGTCATGTGAAATCCATAGATCAGGGCCTAATTCATTTCCTTATATGAACTGAAATTGTTGCATGTTGCGTTTATTTTTGTTCTGTGTAGATTAGCCTGGACCCCGATCTGTTTGTGCTCTTGCCATCAACATTGCTGTCATTGTCAAGCCAAACATGACGATTCCGTCTCAAGCCAAACATGACAATTCCGTCTCAAGCCAAACATGACGATTCCGTCTCAAGCCAAACATGACGATTCCGTCTCAAGCCAAACATGACGATTCCGTCTCAAGCCAAACATGACGATTCCGTCTCAAGCCAAACATGACGATTCCGTCTCAAGCCAAACATGACGATTCCGTCAGGAATTGGCAAGAGAGCAGAAACAGAGTGGCACCCAGACTTCAGCTAGATCTCTTAGCTAACAAGATTGCATTTTATTTTTCACATATTCAGTGTCTGAGTCCCAGTTCTCGTGATGGCCACGACAGGCTACGTGGAGGAGTTGCAGCCCGTGACGACCCAGCCCCAAGGGGCAGCAGGTGGGAGTGTGACGGTGGCCGGACAGTCCTCCACCTCAGCCTCCGCTGCCCCACACACGGTGGTAGCTCCTACGCAGCAGTTCCTGGCCGAGCTTCAGACCACGGTGGTGGATCCTCCCACCGCTGCAGCCGCAGCAGGACAAACCACACCTCCTGCACAAGCCACTCCCACAGCGGCACAGAAGACAGCAGGTATTATTTCTGCCAGTATAATTTTTCATTTGATTGTAATACATTTATTGATTGCGATGTATAAATACAGATTTCTATAGTTTCATTGATACATTTATGTACTGTTACATCATTTTGAGTCATGTCTTACAGGTATGCATCAATTCAGCTGCTTATGACAATGCGTATCATGCAATAAATAAACCCTAATGTCTGTATCAGTTGTCCAGGTGGCACCCACACAGGGTCCTCCCCCCCAGACCCAGTATGTGACGGCTGAGATCCAGGGTTCCTCGTCACAGGCCAACAACGCCCAGAACATCCCCCAGTACATCGTAGTCACCGTCACAGGTGAGCCGGGCTCAGCGTCACATCACATGCTACTGACTGTAGACCTTATTTATTTGAAGTCATGACCGACACTAGCCTGGTCCCAGATCTGTTTGTGCTGTCCTACTAACTCCTATGGTCATTGTCACGCAGAAGCAAGCAAGCACAAACACATCTGGGACCAGGCCACATTATTGCTGCATTTCATTCAGAAACCTGACAACTTTAGCTAAGAATAGGTACGATATGCTTTATAGAAAATATGAATGATAAAAATAAAGAGGCATGTGCATTTATTGTAAATTACACTTTAGAATCAGAATCATTGGTGTCACGTTCCTAGATGGGACTGAGAGAGAGGAAGTAACAAGTCTCACAGCTTACAAGCTCTGTTCTAGATCTTAAGAGAGATGTTCTGATTCACAGTTTCTTCCAAATGAGACTAAAAACCTGCAATGAGTAGAATGTCGATGACTGCTGTGAACTCTCTCCCTGTGCTCTTGCTTATCATGAAGAGGTTGTGTACTGTAATATGTGGGTGTGGTGGCTCAGAGTGAAGTAACAGTTTCATATGAACAACTCTCTCTCTCCCTTTCTCTCTCTCTCTCTCTCTCTCTCCCTTTCTCTCTCTCCCTCCCTCACACTCTCCCTCACACTCTCTCCCTTTCTCTCTCTCTCTCGCGCTCTCTCTCTCTCTCCCTTTCTCTCTCTCTCTCTCTCGCGCTCTCTCTCTCCCTCCCTTTCTCTCTCTCTCTCTCTCTCTCTCTCTCTCTTTCTCCACAGAGGGCTCTCTCCATTCAAGTGACTCTGTGTCTGACTCCAGCTCTCCTGCAGCTGTGGTACAGCAGACTGGGGTTCCCACACAGGTGGTGCAGCAGGTGCAAGCAGCACAGCAGGTAGAGGTCCCTTCCCCTCCCTCATTCACACCTGGGTCATGTTCATTAGGTACCAAACAGAAGAAAACTGATTAAAACAGGGAGGTGACTATCTGGACTTTTTTTCTGTTTCATGCCCTAATGAACATGATCCTGGTAGACACATGATATTGCAACAATTACTCACTTGAAACCACACTGAAAAAAACAGTTTATTATTCACAACTCATAAGACTTGGTTCTGCCAAAATAGCGCTGACATAAAGTATTTATGCGTCCCTTTGATATTTGGTGTACAGCATTGGTGCACTATTATGTGGGAAATGAGAAGTGATGAAGAACATGACTTGATAGTCTCAGCAGTTGTTGGTTTTACAGCAACAACCTCTGGGCAAACCAAGAAGTGATGAAAAAGTTTATCGAAACTACCATTTGCTGTTCCCTGAGAGAACTTGGCCGGAAATAGCTCAAAATACTAGTCTCTCTAGCCTATGGCGTCTAACTGCTCTCAGATAGCAAAACAGTAACCAGATGTTTTATTGTCACATACAGGTGCAGTGAAATGTGTTGTTTTACAGGGTCAGCCATAGTAGTACGGTGTGGAGTATGTGTTGGACAAGTCAGGACATGGGAAGCATGAGGAAACATTTTCAGTTCTCGTCACACCCAGTTTGGGCTGATGTAACAGGGCTATTATCTTTGCTACCAGACGCTATTGTCTTAGCTACACACTGTGTGAATCTATCTGTGTTGTTTTTCCTGTCCTTAGAGGTCAGTGGTGCAGGCAACTTCCCAGATCACAGCCAAGACTGAACAGGGCACCACCCAGCTGAGTGTCACCAACCTGCAGCCTGTCCACCTCACTCAGGAGGTAAGATGCACACACACACACACACTCGCTCTCAAAAAGGCATAACACACACATGCACAAGACATAAACACACACACATAACCATCCTTTGAGCTAAAGATATTATCTATAATTCAATAACCACACACTGTGTTGCATTGTATTATGTATTCCTTTGATCCTGCTGAGCTAGATAAACCTCACAACATTTCCCTCCTGGTTGGTTGGTTCCAGAGTTCGCATAGCAAACAGAGTGAGAGGGATGAGGCAGACGTAGGGAGAGACCGAGAGGTAGAGGAGGAGTGGACAACAGCAGAGCAGAGCAGGACAGACACACAGTACTTTGCATGGGTGCCGTCAGACAGACACACAGACATGCAGACAGACGGACACAGCCTCCAGGAGTACCCCTCCTACATCCCCCTCTCCCTTCCCCTGGCCTTCCCTCCCTTCGCCTTGCCCCTGTCGGTGCTCTCACTGGGCTGGGAGGGGATGGAGATGGGAGGCTACCCCGCGGTCACCACAGCCCAAGGACAACCACTCCTGTTTGACGCAGCCTCTGCCCTCAGAGTAGGTCAATTAGGTAGAATTTCTGGCTTAGTCTCCCATTGATCAGTGCCCAACTAAGTGCAGTTTTAACTTAAAGATGCACTATGCAGAAATCGCTCCGCCATTTCCTGGTTGCTAAAATTCTAATAGTTCACCTAATTTCAGTTTATGTGACAAAACAAGCAAGTATAGTGTAGAAATTCATATTTTTTTTACATTTTATTTTTATTAACCTTTATTTAACTAGGCAAGTTAGTTAAGAACAAATTCTTATTTACAATGACGGCCTACACCGGACGATGCTGGGCCAATTGTGCGCCACCCTATGGGACTCCCAATCACGGCCGGTTGTGATACAGCCTGGAATCAAACCAGGGTCTGTAGTGACGGAGATGCAGTGCCTTAGACCGCTGCGCCACTCGGGAGCCCATCTAAACCACTGTGAAATATATTTTCCATAACCAAAAATATTTTATTTTCAGCTGAAGCTGGTGTACAAAACCTAGTAAAAGACGCAAAAAACGAAACTTAAGAACGGGTAGCAGAGAAATACATAGAACAGATTTACCGCTTCTTAGACTTGCTTTCAATGAGAATGGCAGATCCATAACACACATTTATATGTGAATGTAATCGAGTCACCCCAAAAATTACATATTGCAGCTTTAAATGGAAGTTAGGATTTGCCTCTATGTAGGGATCCTAGGGAGGCTATCAGTGGGTAACAGAGTGTAGTGGGAATAAGGCAGAGACAACACAGTAGGTAGGAAAGAGCGATGTGAAGGGGAAGAGGAGCAGCTTGCAAGTCAAGGTCATTTTCCTATTGAAGTGAATGAGCCTGTGATTGATGTGGTATCCCTCATGATTGACTACGGTTTAAATATTTGGACACACTTCAAAGGAAATTGGAGGAGGTGGAGTAGATTAGTGTTTTGACCGACTCTGTGTGTATACTCATGCCTGCGTGTGTGTGTGTGTGTGTCCCAGGTGCAGCAGCAGCTCCAGCAGGTGCCAGTGCAGCATGTGTACACCAACCAGGTGCAGTATGTTGAAGGGGGAGACAACAACTACACCACCAGCACCATGTAAGCTTTCCTCTCCACTACTCTCTCTGAACACTACCTGTCTATATTGATATAATGCTATGCTACTGCTTATATAGTTTGTTAACTGTTGCTAACTAGCTAGCTTGATCACCTCAACTTCTAAAACTAGACAGTGGAGTTGGCCAGACAGCACAGACAGATCTGGGACTGCTATTTTTGTGATGCAGTGGTTTAGCTTTCAAGACAACAGTTAAACTACCGAATTTGAAACTAACTCTCCCTCTCTCCTCCCCTGCTCCCTTCCTCCCTCCCTCCCCCCTCACCCTCCCTCTTTCCAGTCGTTCAGGCAGCTTCACCTACACAGACACCCCTCTGTACACCCAGACCACCGCTGCCCCTTACTACGAAGCCCCTCCCACCTCTGGCTCACAGGTCACCACCACCGGCACACCCCTGACCGTCTCCGTGACAACGGGCTCTGCCGGTGGTGTGTCTATGTACGTGGCTGGCACAGGCCAGATCGTGGCCAATCCGGCAGCTGCCGCTGGGGGCGGGGCGACAGTGGTGGCGACAGGGGGAACAGCCAATGGGGCTGGGGAAGGGGCGGGGGCTAATGGCAGCGGGGGCAGCTATGTGATCCAGGGGGGGTACATGCTGGGCGGCAACAGTCAGGGGGGCTACTCCTCCCACAACGCCCGCTCCTCTCCTGCCACCGTTAGTATAACAGAGGGCGAGGAGGGTAGCGGCGTACCGTCAGCAGACAAAAAGGTATGCAGAGATGCCAATCTCAACACTATTCTCTTACACACACACCTATCAGTGTTCTGCTAGTCTCAGTACTAGACTGTTGGAGGGACATGGCTGTTCTGCTAGTCTCAGTACTAGACTGTTGGAGGGACATGGCTGTTCTGCTAGTCTCAGTACTAGACTGTTGGAGGGACATGGCTGTTCTGCTAGTCTCAGTACTAGACTGTTGGAGGGACATGGCTGTTCTGCTAGTCTCAGTACTAGACTGTTGGGGACATGGCTTCATCATGTTTTCATGTTATAGCAGTGCATCTTATGGAAGAGCAACTTTGATTGAAATAAGTCGACTCTGTATTCTTATTCAAATTCCTCCTATTGTAAACTGTCTGTATGGCAAGCATCCCATCACTATTTATATTTGTAAATATGAATAGTGTGTGTTTGTTGACTAACCCATCCATCTCTCCTCTCTCTCTGTGTCTCCCTCTCTGCCAGGTGCAGTGGCTGCTAGATAACTATGAGACAGCTGAAGGGGTCAGTCTGCCTCGCTCCACCCTCTACTGCCACTACCTGCTGCACTGCCAGGAGCAGAAGCTGGAGCCCGTCAACGCTGCCTCCTTTGGGAAGCTGATCAGATCTGTGTTCATGGGGCTACGCACGCGCCGCCTGGGCACCCGGTGAGAGGGGTTATGTCATACAGACACACAGAAGCACACACACAAACAAATACACACAGATTAACATATCCATGCAAACGCACACAGGCACATGCATGTAGACACACACGTGTCGGTAGGCGCACACACACACACACACACACACACACACACACACACACACACAGTGATGCCCCCAAAAGCATAGGCTGAATCAGAGGCTGAGTTGTGTGTGTGTTCCAGGGGGAACTCCAAGTACCACTATTACGGCCTGAGGATCAAGGCCTGCTCCTCTCTGATCAGACTGATGGAGGACCAGCAGCATCTGGCCATGAGACAGCAGCCCTTTTCTCAGAAACAGAGGTGGGCTATCAACCTCTCTGTCTCACTTGCTCTCTCTGAGTCTCTCTCTCTCTCTCTTCTTTCACTCCCACAGTGCCTCTCAATCGCTGTCCCCCTCTAGCACTCTAACAGTTGCTCTCTTTCCTACCCTCTCACTCTCACTCTCTCTCTGTCTCTCTGTCTCTCTTTCCTACCCTCTCACTCTCTCTCTCTCACTCTCTCTCTGTCTCTCTTTCCTACCCTCTCACTCTCTCTCTCTCTCTCTCTCTGTCTCTCTTTCCTACCCTCTCACTCTCTCTCTCTCTCTCTCTCTCTGTCTCTCTTTCCTACCCTCTCACTCTCTCTCTCTCTCTCTCTCTGTCTCTCTTTCCTACCCTCTCACTCTCTCTCTCTTTCCTCCCCTCTCACTCTCTCTCTCTCTCTCTCTCTGTCTCTCTTTCCTACCCTCTCACTCTCTCTCTCACTCTCTCTCTGTCTCTCTTTCCTACCCTCTCACTCTCTCTCTCTCTCTCTCTCTCTGTCTCTCTTTCCTCCCCTCTCACTCTCTCTCTCTTTCCTCCCCTCTCACTCTCTCTGTCTCCCTTTCTCTCATTTCATTTCTGTATTTCTGGCCTTATTCCTATAACTTATTGTGTCATTTTGTTTTATCTCTCTCATTGAAGCCTCTGCTGTATAAAGGAACTTTATTGTTTTTATAATTAACTCCGCCTCCCTAGGTTGAAGCCGGTGCAGAAGGTGGAGGGGATGACCAATGGCATGGCAGCAGGCTCGGGCCAACAGCAGCAACAGCAGCAGGGGGCGGGGCTCTCTGACATCAGCGCCCAAGTGCAGCAGTACCAGCAGTTCCTGGGTGAGGGGGTGGGGGGTGTCAGGTCTGTCAACACTAGGGTTATTTGGGGTAACACCTTATTGTACCGTCCTGGTGTTTACATCATGTGATAACAATAAGGACTGGAGTCAATGAGTAACTACTTCACTTAGTGCTTGTTTAAATGATCCCCAAAGAAACAGAAGAGGGATTACAATGTACATACTATATAATAACATTTTACCATATTTTATCAAGTACAGTAGAGAGATACAAAAATACGAATCTCAGAGTTACAGACTGACTGGTTAACGGAATGGACAATATTGAACCTGGACATTTACTAAAAACTTACAAATTAATTTCAGTAGGTTACAGACTGTGCTAAAAACAGGTCAGACATTTACAGTATCTGGCTTGTGTAAATACACAATTCATATTGTCTTCTGTCCCCATTCAGACGCGTCCCGGACCCTCCCAGAGTTCCCTGACCTTGACCTGCAGGGGAAGGCCCTACCGGAGGGCATAGAACTGGAGCACATCAAGAGCTTCCAGCTGCTGTATCGGGAACACTGTGAGGTGCCTGTCTGTATGTCACACTGATTGTTTATATGTACAGTATGTTACTGTGTGTCTGTCTGTCGGCAAAGAGGCCTACTTCTGTCTGTATTTCTGTCTACACCGAGGCCTACCCCTGTCTCCCTGTCTGTCTACATAGAGGCCTACCCCTGTCTGTATGTCTGTCTGCACCGAGGTCTACCCCTGTCTGTCTGCACGGAGGTCTACCCCTGTCTGTCTGTACAGAGGCCTACCCCTGTCTGTCTGCACGGAGGTCTACCCCTGTCTGTCTGTACAGAGGCCTACCCCTGTCTGTCTGTACAGAGGCCTATCCGTGTCTGTATGTCTGTCTGCACCGAGGTCTACCCCTGTCTGTCTGTACAGAGGCCTACCCCTGTCTGTCTGTACAGAGGCCTACCCCTGTCTGTCTGTACAGAGGCCTACCCCTGTCTGTCTGTACAGAGGCCTACCCCTGTCTGTCTGTACAGAGGCCTACCCCTGTCTGTCTGTACAGAGGCCTACCCGTGTCTGTCTGTACAGAGGTTTACCCCTGTCTGTCTGTACAGAGGCCTACCCCTGGTGTATGTCTCATTGTTCATTAATCAGTTGTTGTATAGTCCTGTTATGTACATGTAATCTGTACGTCTCACTGTTGTTTCTGTCTGTCCAGCTGTCCTATGCATCCTTTGCATAAAGGGAGGAGCTAAGCTAGTTGATACTGATGCTGCTGGTGTTCCCTCTTTGTTTACAGGCTATTCTGGACGTGACGATCAACCTGCAGTTCACCCTGGTGGAGACCCTGTGGAAGACCTTCTGGAGGTTCGAAGAGAGCCAGAGTGGAGACACTGGCACACTGGCTGTGTAAGTCTTGTCCTGGGACTTCAATATGCTACTAAAGCAGTTGTCATTTTTTGATATCAAGTCATTTTTTAGAGACGCCTGTGTCATTTTCTAATGTATCTGTATTGTTGTAACAGACATGATGAGTCTGAGAAGCGCCTGCCCAAGGAGTGTCTAGTGATCCTGTGTAAGTACGACCCTGTGCTCCGCTGGAGCCGCGACTGTGACAACACCCTGTACCAGGGCCTGGTGGAGATCCTCATCCCCGATGTGCTGCGGCCCATCCCCAGTGAGTTATAGCGCACTACATAACACTACATAATACTGATAAAACTACATAGCAGTATAGAGTGCCTTCAGAAAGTATTCACACCTCTTTACTTTTTCCACATTTTGTTGTGTTACAGCCTGAATTTGAAATTGATTACATTTTAGATTTTTTGTCACTGGCTTAGACACAATACCCCATAATGTCAAATTGGAATTATGTATTTAGAAATGTTTACAAATTCATTCAAAATGAAAAGCTGGAATGTCTTCAGTCAATAAGTATTCAACCCCTTTGTTATGGCAAGCCTAAACAAGTTCAGGAGTAAAAATGTACTTAACAACTCACATAATAAGTTGCAAACACTCACTCTGTGTTCAATAATAGTGTTTAACATGATTTTTGAATGATCACCTCATCTCTGTACCCCACACATACAATTATCTGTAAGGTCCCTCAGTCGAGGAGTGAATTTCAAACACAGATTCAACCATAAAGACCAAGGAGGTTTTCCAGTGCCTCGCAAAAAAAGGGCACCTATTGGTAGATGGGTAAAAAAAAAAATACAGACATTGAATATCCCTTTGAGTTATTAATTACACTTTGAATGGTGTATCAATACACCCAGTTACTACAAAGTTACAGGCGTCCTTCCTAACTCAGTTGCTGGAGAGGAAAGAAACCGCTCGGGATTTCACCATGAGGCCAATGGTGACTTTAAAACAGTTACAGAGTTTAATGGCTGTGATTAGGAGAAAACAGAGGATGGATCAACAACATTGTAGTTACTCCACTAACCTAATTGACAGAGTGAAAAGAAGGAAGCCTGTACAGAATACAAATATTCCAAAACATGCATCCAGTTTGCAACAAGGCACTAACGTAATACTGCATTAAAAATGTGGCAAAGCAATTCAATTTCTTGTCCTGAATACAAAGTGTTATGTTTGGGGCAAATCCAACACAAAACATTACTGAGTACCACTCTCCATATTTTCAAGCATAGTGGTGGCTGCATCATGTTATGGGTATGCTTGTAATCGTTAAGGACTGGGGAGTTTTTCAGTATAAAAAAAGAAACAGAATGGAGCTAAGCACAGGCAAAATCCTAGAGAGAAACCTGGTACATTCTGCTTTCCACCAGACACTGGGAGTTGAATTCACCTTTCAGCAGGACAATAACCTAAAACACAAGGCCAAATCTACACTGAAGTTGCTTACCAAGAAGACAGTGAATGTTCCTGAGTGTCTGAGTTACAGTTTGACTTACTGTAAATCTGTTTGAAAATATATGGCAAGACCTGAAAATGGTTGTCTAGCAATGATCAACAACCAATTTGACAGAGCTTGAAGAATTTTGAAAATAATAATGGGCAATGTTGCACAATCCAGGTGTAGAAAGCTCTTAGAGACTTACCCAGAAAGACTCACAGCTGTAATCACTGCCAAAGGTGATTCTAACATGTATTGACTCAGGGGGTTGAATACTTACAGCATCTAATCAAGATATATTAGTGTTTTATTTTTGATGATTTGTTTTTTACAAATGTTAGAATTTTTCTTCCACTTTGACATTGCATAGCATTTTGTGTAGATCGTTGACAAAAACTGACAATTAAATCCATTTTAATCCCACTTTTTACACAACAAAATGTGGAAAAATAAGGGGTGTGAATACTTTCTGAAAGCACTGTATAACACTACATAGCACAACATTACACTATATTAAAGTACACATGACATGGCATTATGCTGCACTACATTATACTATCTGACACAACATAGCACTAAATTACACTAATTTATCTACATAACACAATAAAACACAGTGTCAGAGATCCTCAACTATCAAAGCAGGTTTGAGTTCAAGGACATACTGCTCACCACCACATAGGAGAGCACATTCAGTTCAGACCTGTTTCAACCCCTCTCTCTCTCCTGTCCACAGGTGCCTTAACTCAAGCCATCCGCAACTTTGCCAAGAGTCTGGAGAGCTGGTTGACCAACGCTATGATGAACATCCCAGAAGAGATGGTCCGCATCAAGGTGTGTGTCTGCTTGCATGTGTGTTGGGCAGCATGTGTTGGTTTCTGCGGTGTGTCCTTGGTGAGGTCACGCTCTCTTTTCTTACTTCCTCCTCTCGTCCTCCAGGTGACGTCGGCCAGTTCGTTTGCCCAGACGCTGCGCAGGTACACCTCTCTGAACCACCTGGCCCAGGCAGCCAGGGCCGTGCTACAGAACACAGCTCAGATAAACCAGATGCTCAGCGACCTCAACCGTGTCGACTTCGCCAACGTTCAGGTCCGTCTGACCTCTCACCTCTGGTTACAGTGTAAAGTGACAGTCAGACACTATCCAGACCATAGACATGTCATTATATTCATATGATGCAGACCAGCACTGATGGTGATCACTGTAGTGTTTGTTTGGTAGATGTAGTATAGTGTCCTAAAGCTCTGTGTGTGCTGCTGTTGTTGTTGTCGTGCTGACATAACACAGGTGGCCTATGTTACCTTGTCATTCAACTATTATATTTTACAATTGTGAAGTGACAATAATATAAGAGACTCTCTCTCTTTCTTTCTCTCCTCTTCCTCCCCTCTTTCTCTCTCTCCCCCTCCTCTCTCTCCCCCTCCTCTCTCTCTTTCCTCTTCCCCTCTCTCTCCCTCTCCCCCTCCTCCCCTTTCTCTCGCTCTCGCCCTCTCCTTCCCTCTCTCTCCATACAGGAGCAGGCGTCGTGGGTGTGTCGCTGTGAGGACCGTGTGGTGCAGCAGTTGGAGCAGGACTTCAAGCTGACCCTGCAGCAGCAGAACTCTCTGGAGCAGTGGGCTGCCTGGCTGGACGGGGTGGTCTCCCAGGTCCTAAAGCCCTACCATGCCAGCGCCGCCTTCCCCAAGGCCGCCAAGCTCTTCTTGCTCAAGTGGTCCTTCTACAGGTGAGAATGGTATTAGTCTCATCTAGTCCCATGACTGCTAAATACGGTTGAACATTTCTTGTAATTTCACACATTTTCCCAGGTTTTCCAGAAATCACGATTGGAGTATTACCAACTAGAATCAAAATGTGAATAAGCAGGGAGGGAATCCTCCAACTGGGATGTCTGGAAAACTGGGAAATTTGGGAAAGGTCCTGGAATTTTACAACCCTACTGCTCAGAGATGTTTTTTTCCTTGTTAGTCAGGAAATCCAGATTTGTTTTATCCATGCCAAACTCCTCCTCCTCCTCTCCATCCAGTTCCATGGTGATTAGAGACTTGACTCTGCGTAGTGCTGCCAGCTTCGGATCCTTCCACCTGATCAGACTGCTATATGATGAGTACATGTACTACCTGATAGAACACAGAGTGGCCCAGGCTAAAGGAGAGACACCCATCGCTGTCATGGGAGAGGTACACACACATATATACACATGCGCACACACACACACATACACACGCGCACACACACACACAGTGGTCCAAGCCAAAAAAGCTAATGTGCTGTTGATATTAGTTACCATTGTTCAATTGTTACCATTAGACACTAACTCATTTCCTGTGTCTCTCAGTTCGCCAGTCTTGGCAGGAGTTTGAACCCACTGGATCCAGACAAAGGTAACTACCGTCCACGTTGTTTGATACAAAGCACATGCAGCCAGACATAAAGCTACTTATTGAGGATTGCCCAATCCCAAATCAATCCCTACCCCTTACGCATTTGTGGAGATCTGAGAGCATAGGGGTTAGGGACTGATTTGGGATTGGGCAATCTATTCCCATAACCATGGTTTCTGATATTAACCCTCCTCCCACTTGTGTCTGTCTTCCAGAAGAGGAAGAGGAGGAGGAAGAGGAGAGCGATGACGAGTGTCAGGAGCTGTCTCTGCCCTCTGACGGGGCGGGGCTGGGGGAGGAGTCTCTGGAGCCGCCTACCAAGCTGGCTAGAACCGACCAGAGAGTACTCTTCACCACGGGCCAGGACTGATCACACACACACTGATACACACATGCACAAACACACATCCATTCACAGACGTACACACATGAACACATTGATTGATACACATTTGTATACACACATACACCAAGATACACTAATATGTACACTAGAGGTTGACACAGGAGTGAAAATTCATTCCTGTTCCTGTGGATTGTCGATCCTGTCCTGTCCCGAACATGACTCTAGAACTTGACTCCCATTCCTGACAGACCTGTTCCCGTGTCAACCTCTAATGTACAGTTTCTACACACATTTGAGTGTAGATAATGTACACACACACACACACAGTCCCAATAAGGTCTGTATGGCACAAATCTGCTGTAAGCACAGATACCACACATGCATGGATGGGCACACAATCATCGGTCCAGCGTTGCTGGACAAAGGCCACAGGGTGAACTTACACACACACACACCCGACCCAAGGACTGAAGAGAAAGTGTTTGTTGTCACTTGGATGGATCTGTGTGTTGAACAAGGACCTCCCATGTTTCTCTGTATTGGTGTCACTGAATGCCAAACAGGGCAGCGCAATGTACATGCCAACCTGGGCTACCCTTCCAACAACTGTCTGCTGTACCAAGGTGGTCCTGAAGATATGACTGTTAACAGTTCATCCTCCCTTACCCAACCCTTCAGTATAGGGAGGAACGGAGGGAGGAATAGGATGAAAGAGGAAATGGCTGCTTACGATTCTGCAGTTCTAGGTGGTCCATTTAGCTGTCAATCAAAGCCCAAGAGCCAATCAGAAGGAGATGGGGCCTGTGGGTGACAGCAGATAGACTGTAAAGGGAGTTGTTGTGTGTGTGTGTGTTTTTGATGCCGTGTGTGTGTGTGTGTGCACTGGAGTCCTACTGCTGTGCTATATTTGTAGTGTGAGAATGAACATGCGTTGATTTTTGTGATCGTGTGTGTGTGTCTTGTAACGTGTGTCTGGTTGTACGATAGTTGAGTCTGTGCTTCAGAAGAAGTGTTGACTGTATATTTGGTGGATATTTTCAAAAGCATTCAAAATCATTTGGGGCGAATTTTTTATTTGCTGTTTTCCTGAAAAAGAGTGTCAGGGTTTTGGGGGTTCCTGTCACAACCACTCACACACAAAAGATAAAACCCTGGTTTAAAGGCGTTTCCATGTCAACCCCATGGATGTGGAAAAGTAGTCCCATAATTTCTCTCACCTGCAGTGTCCCTCTGCCTCTGCTGAATGTGCAGTTCTGTAAAGGGCTCAGTTCAATATATATTCCTGTTTGTGTGTTCAAGTGCTTCATTGCCATCTGTTTTATTGGTTTCTGTTGAGACCTTTGTGGCCTCTTGTTGTCCACACGTCATTGCTCCAGCCTTATTTAATTTTTTATGTTTGTTTGTCTTTTTCTTTTCTGTGCCAAACATTGCTGATTTCAAATAATTACTTTGTTTGTTTGTTTACATGTTCCAAGAAGGACTGTGCTGGACTGAGTTAAGATGTGATAATATTGATAATATAATTATATATATGTGTGTCACTCTATTTCCTTTTCATTGTCACAAAGTGAACCTTCCTTTGTCTGGTGATGTGGAGTCAGTCTGTCACACACTAGGTATATTTTGTGTGTATGTGTATTTACTGAGATTCGTTATTGATTGTGTACGTTTGATTTCAGTTCTCCTCAAGTGAGCTCTCCATACATACACAGGCCTAGGGTCCTGCTTCGTTTGCCCAGTCACCGTCAATGACTGTCCTTTAGATGGTCAGATATCAGTAGCCTGGTCCCATATCTGTTTGTACTATCTTGCCAACTCCTGGTGTGACAATGACCATAGAAGTTGGTGAGACAGCACAAACCAATCTGGGACCAGGCTAGAATATAACAGTTCTGCCTATTTATCACAGACCGTCTCCACTTCGAGATCCCTATAGATCTCTTCCATGTACAGTACTGTATATCTGTGTCTGATGGAATCGCAGGGAACAGGTGTAAGGTACTCTGAGAAAGACCTTACAGTCGGTGTCATTGCTGTATGGGTTTAGCCTGGTCCCAGCACAAACAGATCTGGGATCAGGCTCGATGTGAAACGAGACAGGAGAACCACAGTCACCTTATCTTCCTCTACATGTCTCACTCGTTTCCTTCCTTCCTGCCAATGTTTTTCTGCTGTTTTTTGTTAAAGCCATTTTCTTAGAACATTGTCCACCATTATCGGTTCAGTTGTTGAACATGTATTGTTTGAACATTTCATTACATTTAAGTGTCACAAGAAAGTTTTCAAAGGCTGCAATGCATGTCTTGAGCACGCAGCGTGGACCTCTAAACCAGCATGTTTTACCCTCTGGGGCGTCTGCTGCTACCACAGCTGTTGACATATCACTCCGATGTCCTGCGGATCTCCCTATACACGATGGCCATTCTTTTCCAGACAAAAATGTTTTGTCATTTTTATAGTGTTCAGTTTCTTATTTCTAAAAACAAAAACGGTATTGTGTGGCAGTGTTTTATGAATTTGGTCAACTACAAGTATGACTGTGCCTTTGGGAGGTTGTAGAATGCACTTCAAATGTTTTTAATTTTAAAGATATAAAATAAATTAAGAATTTTTAAAATTGTCACGTTGTCACACCCTTGCCTTTTTTTCTCTTCACATTGTCAGACACTTGCCTTTGTACATTTCAGTGGAGAAAACAAACTAGTTTCCGTTTGAGCAGGGTATGAGGACTGCTATTGTGATGTTTCGAAAGTATGTACTTTCCATAACAGTGTCTGGGGTGTATTCATTAGTGCAACAGAAAACGTTTTAACTATTTGTTTTTCTTCAATTGGACAAATTTAGGTAGGTCCCTCCGCATTTCATCCTGTTTGCTTCCGTTTGGTTCCTAGTGAATACACCCCTGGTCTGTCACATGGTCTTTGTGGCAAGCACTGCTCAGAAGAGCTCAGGTTCAGCTTCCTGTCCCCTTTTGGTGTGACAAGAAAGGAGACAAGAATTGAGACCTGAGACCTCACTGTAATACTTATACACACACAAATGAAGGACCACAGTAAATTCATGTTCCTGAAAGCAGACTGTGGTCATGTCACATTTAACCTACATTGTAATAGACTGTGGTGAAAGCACATTGAAAGGCTATAAGTTGTTTACTAACTCTTTGATAGACATTTTGTTAATGTGTTTATATGGTTGTCTACATGCTGATACAACTACAGTTGAGGTAGTCTCATGTAGCCATGCAGGCACTAGTAAATCTAGAATTCTGGAGGTGAGGCTACACGAGGCAGCTTTCTAGTGACCCTTAGTGGTGGGAATGGGATGGCAGGGCTGAAAGACATCTGATTAGGCAAACACTGGTCCTGTTTAGCTTTATAACACCCTCCTGATGTTCTTGAAGTTATAATTTGGTTGTACTGGTTGAATAGTGGAAATCATTCACTCATTTACAAAGCATTATGGAACACACACTGACGGAAACAAAACTGGACACAAGTTAAAAAACATGTTGACGTTTCGCCCTTTTAATTCAACAGAATATTGCTGCTGGTGGTCATTTTATTCACAATATCAACACTGTGCACTGCAAAATGCAGACTCCAATACAGTGCCCAAGCTGCCATTCTTCCTCAATAGTTAACAGTGATTCAACATTTCTGCAAGTCTGGGTCATGTTCATTAGTGCACATCGTACCAAAACATTTTGCAACAGAAAATGAGTGCTTCTTATTGGACAAGTCCAGTAGTCCCTCCCCGTTTCAGTCCGTTTAATCCCTTATGAACACGACCCTGGCGTTAACCTCAACAACCATAGATTGCCATCTTATTGAGACACAATGCATGACTTCACCAATAGCTTATTCCAGTGCAGCCTTTACTCACTCTGAATAGGGCCAGGAGTTTTTCCCAACAAGGGACCCTAGTTAGGGTTGCAAAATTCCATTTATTTCAATACATTCGCTGCTTTCCAAGATATTCTGGTTGGAGGATTCCGGATTTCCTGCTAATTCCCTCCTGATTCCAGGAACCCTCCAACCGGGATTTTGGGAAAACCAGGGAATTTATTGAAAGTTCACAGAATTTTGCAACCCTAGCCCTGGTTAAAGCCTATAACTAGGGCCAAAAGCTTTTCCCCGGGCAGGGAAAACTCCTGGTCCCAATTACCATCACAACGTGATCTAACTGGTGGGAGGTCAGGATATCTTTTATTGGGACTTTATTCAAAACAAGCAATTGAAAAATAAAAACCAAAACGTACAACACCGGGTCACAGATCAAGGAAAACTTAAACACCATTTGTCTCCCGTGCAACAGGGTTGAGTTAAACAGCCTAGTGTTATGTGATGTATGCAGGAGTCAACTTCCCATTGTAGATATACCCGTGGCTATGTTAACTAGCGTTCCACAATCACTGAAGTCTTCCACTGTGCTACCACACAAACACTCACACAGACGCGCACGTTTATCATCACTTGTGAGGACACATTCTAACACTGTACAGTCACACACACAAAGGAAATCAAAAATATAATTCACGGAACATAAATCAAAACTCTAAATGTATGGAGACCAAGCGACTTGGGTGGTGGGAATGTTCCAAATGAAGGACAAATCAAACTACCGAGCAATTAAAATCATCACCTTTAAAAAGCAAAACCTCCCACTCTTAATCATTTTACTATTAATGTAATTAAATGTTATCTTTATAAATCAATGTTAATTTCAGTAAATGCAGTATTAGTAGTGTAGGACTATAAGTAACTGTAGTAAATTAAATCTGTGGTAAATAAAATAAAAAAGGGGGAAGTGCGATTTCATTGGGTGAGTGATGAGCATTTCAGGACGTAAGCATGGTTCAGAGTTCAAATCTCCCATGTTCATGTTCTTGATTGACAGATGACGGAGAAAACAAGGGAAGGTTTCAGGGAACCAAAATGAAAGATAACAGCCCTGGAAATCCAACCCATTATTCAGCTCACAGGCAAAGCACTAGAATTGTATTTATTTTTTGTTCTCTTCGCATATTTATTGAAACAATTGGTGAGTTGGGGGATGTGGAAGGGGAGGGACGGGGAAAGGACTGCCAGCACAGAATCCCTTCAGAACAAAAACGTGAAAAAAAAAACGTGAAAAAAATTTCAAATGTTGACTGGTTGGGTTAAGAAGTAGTAGTAGTCTTCTTTATTTTCTCTCTAGGAGTCTCAGCCGAGGCCTCTCACTGTGTCTGGAGAGAAAGAACAGAGTAAGAGTACCGAGTCAAAGCTCCACAACAACCAGTAACATCTTCAGCCTGGACGCCAAAAACAGACTGCAACCCAGGCCAGTACAGCTCAGGAGAGAACGCACACACCTACGCAATATACAAAACAACTTGTTATACATAGAAATCTGAGTACTCTCACAGTACACACAGACTGTAACTTTACCTGCTGGCCTTGCTGAGGGGTGGCAGGCTGTCCTGGGGCCTGTCCTGTCTGGCCGTAGTAAGCAGCCTGCTGCCTGTAGTACTCTGCCCAGGCTGCACTGTAGTCCTGCTGGCCTCCACCTGGGGCACCTGCTGGCCCCGCTGCAGAGCCTCCTGCCTGGGCTGGGGGAGCAGAAGAGAGGGGGTCTTATGGATGAAGAAGAGACATGCTATGATCGACAAGGTTAATATGATTAATGTTCTTAAAGCGCTGGTTCACTTCAAAATTAAAGTTTGTCAGACGATTTTAGACCTTGAAAGTAATCTAACGTCAAGCAGAGTCAACAGCCCACAACATCTGTTGTGTAGAGCCAGCTATAAGCCTCGATACAAAATTAAATGTGAAAGATAGACACTGTCTAAAATGACAAAATTAGACAGTGCCCATCTTTCCTATTCTAAGAGGGAAACAATTGCTCCCTTTCCTCTTGTGGTGTTACTATAGTGCTCTACAGTAGACCAGTAGTGTTTCTATAGTAACTACAGTAGACCAATGGTCTCACCGACACCCATCTTCTTGTAGTACTCCTCCCAGGCCTTGGTGTAGTCAGGCTGGCCCCCGGGGGTCTGGCTGGCCTGGGGCTGGTCTCCGGGTGCGGGGCCACCAGCGGTGGGGTTGGCGGGGGGCTGGCCGGGCACTGCTCCCCCTGGCTGCCCTCCCTGGTAGTACTGGCCATAATAGGCTGCCCAGGCTGCGTTAGGGTCCGCGGCGCCGGCTGCCTTGCCTAAAAAAGATGGCAGTTGGAGGTGAGGTCCTCATAGGGCTGAGCGTGCCCTGCTACCTGCATGTGCTTAGAAACCAGGGGGCAGAGAGAGATAGGGCAAGTTATTATCAATAGCCAACACAGAAAGACATTCTCCCATCACAGATGATTTTGATAATAGTTCCTGGGTTATGTACCACTAAAAGCTAGCCTGGCCCCCAGTTTGTGCTGTACTCCTATGGTCATTGTGACACCAGACAATAAAGTTTGCGAGACAGCAGAAACAGATCTGAGACCAGGCTAACTAAAGCCTGCTCTTTGTTGTAACCACTGTTTTGAAATAACCAACAAGGAGACTATATGGCAGGAAACCCCAAGAGACCACTGGTAGGCTAGGTGGAGTTGACTTCATATTGCTTTCCCTTTCTCAATCTTTTCAAATAAGTGATTACAGCGAGAGAAAACATTGAGAGGCCATTGAAAGTTACAGTCCCAATGTAACCATTTCCCTGTCAACAGTGAGGGTCTGAAAGTTCAATGTTGCAGGTCACTCACTGGGGTCATGGGGTGCTTGGGGCTGCCACTGCTGGTAGGTGTTTCCCCAGCCCTGTGGGGGGTAGCCATGAGGACCACCACTGGGGAGAAAGAGAGAGAACCCAGTTACTACTCAGTACAGACTTCTATTGGTCCAATCAATTATTGTATCGCTGTAATGGAAGATTTTAGCAAGTAGAGGCTAGTAAAAGCCATTGTCTGATGACTACATCATGTGTTTTCCTGTGTCCACTCACTGTGGTCCAGGGGGTCCTGGGTTATAGGGACCAGGATTATAGGCACCCATGGGGCCTGGTCCACCAGGACCTGGACCAACAGGACAGAGAGGACCCTGCAAAACACAACCAGTTAATGCATGGACATTATGTTCACATCTATGGCGAAAAGACAAAGCAAATCAATCGCCAGTTTGACTCCATTGATTGTGCGTAGAAGCAATCATGTCCATTTCCCCAGATTAGTTTCCCAACACCACAAACCCATCCATCCTTCCGCCCTTTCCTCCTTACCCTGAGCAGGAACCCTGCATACCTCGATCTTGTCCTCGATCAGCTGCTTGGCGTGGTCTATCTGCTGCGGAGAGCCCCGAATGACAAAGAGCTTGAAGTTAGGGTCCCCGTTGGGGGGCAGCTGGCGGGAGATCTCCACAAAGGCCCCAGTCTGCTGGTTGATGGCCTTGACGTTCTCCCCGCCCCGCCCGATCACCAGGCCACACTTGTGGGCCGGAATGGAGAAGGTCATCTCCCCTCCTCCACCACCAGGGGGACCCCAGCTCCCCTGTCCCCCTCGGCTGCGACCCCTGCCGCCACCACTCGGAGACATGCCTGGAGGCCCGGGAGGACCCTGAGAAGGAAGGAGGGTGAAGAGAGAGAGAGAAAGATACAATTTATATTTAAGTCCTGGTCCTGGACGTCAGTAAGACAGAGTTTGTTTAAGATGAGGATATTTGCCTCCTAATAACAGTAATGTGTCCTGTATGGGGAATTATGTGAATGCTCTAACACTAGGACTATCATTTGTCTGGGTTATGGAGTCCATTTGTTTACAACGTTCCAGTGGTTCACTAAATGCGTTGAGTGTTCTATGTTCCACAAGGCATGGCATCAAGGCAGCTCCAATACACTTGTTTGTAAACAATTCCAAGCTGGTGTGTGAGCAGTGGCTGTTTTTCAGATCCTCTACTACTCTGTGTGTGTGGTATGTACCCCCTGTCCTCCCTCCTCCCTGACCCTGATGCTCTGCAGTAGCTCCTGGATGATCTGGGCAGCGTGGTCACAGCAGTCTGGTGGGCCCATGATGTGGGCCATCTTATCTGGACCTGTACCATCATCTGCAAAGACAGGACATTTCCTCTGAGTCTAGTGCTACACCACACACAGTATGTAGAGCTTGTTAGTAGACATCACAGAACCTGTGAGTAAACAGTGTAAATGAGTTGAGTAGCAGTTCATATGACATGATTATGAAACATTATTTACCTGGTTTGAACTGTATCCTAACTCCGGCGTCGTTCTGAATCTTCTTGATCATCTCCCCGTTGCGACCAATCACCACCCCGACAGAGTGTCGTGGCACTGGAACCTAGCCAATCAGAGAGCAGATTAGACAGTGCCAAATAGATTAGAGACTGATAGCTATAGGAAGTTGCTCGCTCTCATACGCATAAAACCTCAGACCTGTGATGGGGAATTTGAGTCCCTCTCTAACACACACACACACAGCTCCCTCTCACTTACATCCATGGCTCCCCCTCCTCCTCCCCCCATGCGGGAGCCGTACTCGTTCCGGTCTCCGAAGCCAGGCTGATCCCTCTCCCTCAGTATCTCCTGCACCAACTCCATGGCTTGCTGAGCAGACCCACAGGACAGATATTCAAATTCAAACAACTTTATTAAAGTCTCCTTAGGGAGAACAGAAAGCTACTAGCACATCAAAAGCTGCTACCAAATTTCCCATCTGCAGTGCTGCAGTACAGCATGCCAATTCAATATGGGATGCAGATTGTAGCAAGGCCTTGTGTTACCTCGACTTTGAATGGCTCCCCGATGATGCGCAGGGGCTTGTCCATGTTGGGTCCCTGAGACGCATCCTGAATCAGGATCATCTTCACTCCTGCTCGCTCCTGTCAACGCCGCAGACAGATATACACAGGCAGACAGCATGGTCAGCTCTGCTCAACCAACTCTTGGCAATGATTCACTCACAACTATCACTCACATGGCCCATGAAAAACTTGTGTAATGAGATACGAGTTTCCTGCTTATATTTCTTTCATGCTTGCTCTGTAGATTTAACAACCAAAAAATAAACTTGCATGACTGCACACAGCCTGTTTGCGATGAAACTGTCAATATCTCAAAACGCACGCAACAATGTGTTGTGGAACACTTCTCTGGCTACTGGTGAGGCCGACTGACTGTCAGTCTGTATATACCTGTAGCTGTTTGATGGTCTCCCCTCCCTTGCCGATGACGAGGCCAGCCTTGCCTGCGGGAATCATCATCTCCTGCCCCGAGCCACTCTGCCCATTGGTCGCCTCGTGGAAGGATGAGGGGGGCGTGCCCCTCCCCCGAGACACAATCTCATCCAATAAAATTTTGGCTTTCCTAGTCAGAGTGGAAGAGATAGAGGGGTGGCCAACTCAACCGATGAGTGCAATAGCACACATTAATTGTGGAACTACAGAGATTTACCATATATAAAGACACTGGTGTGTAAATTCAGTGGCCAGAGGTGAACAGCATCTTGTGATAACAATACAAACATGCCACAATTAGCTAGTGGGATCTCACTTACTGTATGGAGTCTGAGGACCCTGTGAGAGACACACTCCTCTCTGGTAAACCTCCACTGTCTGAAAACAACAGTCAGTAACACACACAACTATAAAAACAGATTAATTGAGTTATAGTTTAACTCTGCTCCTAACCATTGACTATGAAGGCCATATTTGCCACAGTCCCTCACCTGGGGCTATCTGAACCTTGCAGCCCGATTCCTGCTGGATCTTATTGATCTGTTCTCCACCACGGCCAATGACTGGAGGAGAGGAAGAGGGGAGAGTTGTTATTTTTATTGATTCTGATGTTCATGATTTGAGTCCAGTAATGTTAAAATTCAACACATGAACACGAAAAAAACGAATTCGGTGACCATGTTGGAGAAAGTACACTTACTGAGTCCCACCATTCCATCAGGAACACTGTACTCCTCTGAGGTGGTTGTGAGCCTGGCACTGTGGGAGAGAAGCCAAGCACAACAGTTCTTTATCCAAATCGGCAACATATTGTCACCATTAGTCTTCTGCTGAAGAACAATGGATTTGTAATTCCAATCCCCACTGCTATTTCACTTCATTTTATAGGCCTACTTGGAGTGTTATGGATCAAATGATGCTAATGACTTACCTCTGCTGGGCCAGTGCTGCCAGTTGGGCTCCGATGGCTGTAAAAGGAAAGAAAGAGAGAGATATAGAAAGAGGACTGGGCTCAGATTACTGACACACTGCAAGATGAGGACAAGACAAACACAGGTGATGCTCACAGTGACAGACCAGGGAAGAGGGGCCGGACAGTACTGACACAGACCAGGGGAGAGGGGCCGGACAGTACATTTTACATTTTAGTCATTTAGCAGACGCTCTTATCCAGAGCGACTTACAGTTATACATATATTATTTTTCACGTGGGAATCGAACCCAAAACCCTGGCGTTGCAAACGCCATGCTCTACCAACTGAGCTACATCCCTGCCGGCAATTCCCTCCCCTACCCTGGACGAATTGTGCGCCGCCCCATGGGTCTCCCGGCTACGACAGAGCCTGGATTCGAACCAGGATCTCTAGTGGCACAGCTAGCACTGTGATGCAGTGCCTTAGACCACTGCGCCACTCGGGACACAGACCAGGATAGAGGGGCCGGACAGTACTGACACAGACCAGGGGAGAGGGTTGACATTCATGTAAGACACAGAGCAGGTTTAGTAGGTAGTAGGGGACATGAGGAAGAGCTACTTACACAGAGCTGTGGCTGAGTCCACGTCACTCTGTGGAGCCATTTTCTTGCTCTCCGGCTGATCTGTTGGAAGACAAAACAAGTAAACAACAAAGGTTGAATCTGATCTCACAATAATCTGTGTGTACACACCCCAGTTATCAGAGGTTCACATTGGCAGTAGACCTTCTACAGTCCCCTTGTTCTGCACAGCAGTGCCTATGTGTGTGTGTACCTGGGTCCTCCAGCTGTCGTTTCTGTGCTGTGAAGGGAAAGCCGTCTGGTGCATTGATGTTGTTCATAGGGACTACCCCTGCACATTCACCAATCTTGGCAGCAATCTGATGCACAAAAGTTGAAGTCACTTGAACACATAACAGATATTCAAAGAGCATCTCATGACATGATGAGAATGTCTGTCTGATTTATTGTGCTGGTCCTGGGTAATAACTAACGTTGCTAAGCCACTTCACATATTACATGAGATGCTAATTGTTTGTTAGCTGAATAATGTCAATTCAACTGAAGTGGGCAAACTTGACAGTGTTGGCTGGCTAGCTTGGGATATATACTTTGTTGGGAATGCACTCAAAAACACTGACACGCTGAGGGCTCGAAGCCTGCCTGTCGATCATCAGGACTTTGTCTTTGCATGCAGCAGAAGCAGCCAGCTCTAGCTAGCTAGGTTAGTACTAAAAAATAAAAATAAAAATACTAACGTTAGTCAACAACACAACAACATTGGGAGATGGCTAACTTAGCTAGCATGCATTGGTAACAACAACGGTATTTCTGCAGTGGCAAGTCAATTGGGTCTTCAAATTCACTTGACTTCTATCTAGGTAGCTATAATAATCATAACTGGCAACATTATTTATTGCTCGCCAACCATAGTTAGCCAGCTTTGCAAGCTAACAACCACGAAACAACACAAGATGCACATTTTCTTCACCCCTTCCCAGTGGCATTCACGCGCATAGCTACACCGACTCCCCCTTCTGCCTCACCTGCCGGGCCCGTTGTACCGCGTCTGCAAACGCATCTTTTTTTATTCCGCCACCGTTACCGATACCAATACCAATAGCTAGATGTCCGCCGAGAGGAGCTCCAGCCCCGGGTGCCGGTACCGCGCTGTACTCCGACATGTTAGCGGAGGGGAGAGAAAATAAAATACGAAAGTTAAAGTGGTGTTTAGGCCAGGGCAGACTGCGCAGGAGCGAGAGTCAGACGATCAAGATTCGGGGAGGGGCAAGCAACCGGAGATGGAGCACTGAGGGCGGGAACAAGGTTTAGATGAGTTTTCTACAAATAATGTAATAACATAACGTTATAATAACATTATCTGAAGACACTTTATTACAAAATGTTAATTTCAACCCCCAATGTTTTGGATAATTTTGAAGATTACTTTTGTCAAAGGCAGTCAAAATAACCTGCACATCTTGCAATGACAGGGACTGTCTGTGCCTATATGGTTTATGGTCTGTGCACTGATCAGAGTATGCATTTTTAGTAGCTGTCATAATTTCCACCTGTACAGTACATTTATTAGCAAACCTTGATGGACCATCACTAATGCAAGCAAAGAATAACATCTACTTCACTCTAATTTATTTCAAAACTAGACAGCAGTGTGTTGATATTTTATCTGCTTTCGCTGTATTTGTTTAGAAACAGAACTGCTAATTATTTACATTATCACAGGGGTGGAGCCTTGCAGTCAAAACATCAACAACTGTTATTGACGTGTATGTTTTCTGCCACTGTGAGTGGTAGAATTGGTGACACGGAAGGCCAAGCAAATTTGGCGCCCTTTGGAAAAGACGAGTCAGGCGGGATTTGGGGAGTTTGAAGCCAAACTATCAGTGTACGGAGTTATTGCTTATATATGGGTGTAATTCGTCGTTAATAGCTAGAATTTACATTGCAGTTTCATGTCAAAACATGGTTGTAGTTTCGTTACGCGCGTGTTAATGGAAGTAAGTTTTGGGCAGCTTGCGAGCCTTCCAACTAGCTAACGTTAGCCATGCCATCCAACAATAGTTTGATATAGTTAGCTAGCTAGAGATTATATTAAGATATTTATTTTCCTAGACAGATAGCAAGCAATCAACTTTGCCACACAATGACAGTTAGCATAGCTTAGAGGTTTTGTCTTCTACACTTAAGGGAACAAGGAGGAGAGGAGAGGAGAGGAGAAAAAAGCTATTCTGAATGTGCCCAACACCACAAGCTGGTAAGTGTTCTTTTGTTTTAGCTTACTAACATTACCACACCACCATTGAGCTGTCACTTAACTATCTATCTATCTACAGTTGCTGCTTTTCAGGTTAACTGACTACTACTAGTTAGTAGTTAAGTTACCTAAGTAGTTAACTGAACCAGAATGCACCAACTAGTTAGTTACTGCAACTAAAACCATTTCATTCTTTTAGGTCAGTGAAATTATGGCTGGTGTCGTTTCTATGGCATCTGTCATTGAAGATTTTGAGACTCCGGTATGTCCAACCAAATTCTGTCTACACTATAATAATAATATGCAATTTAGCAGACGCTTTTATCCAAAGCGACTTATAGTCATGCGTGCATACATTTTTGTGTATGGGTGGTCCCGGGGATCGAACCCACTACCCTGGCGTTACAAGCGCCGTGCTCTACCAGCTGAGCTACAGAGGACCACTAGCCTGTGTCATCGCATTGGATATCTGTATTTAATTGCATAGTTTTAATAATTTAGAGAGTAATCATCTCGCCATGTTTTACAGCCATGCAAGAAATCACGCAAAGATGCACATGCTCCTCCTGTCATGACGATCACAAACTACTTCTCCCCAGTGCCCAAGCCCATGGAGAAACCCTTCTCCCCACCCAGGTCCAACAACATAATGGATTACTTCAGCCGGAAGACTACACCAGTTAGAGAGAAAGGGAGTACCCCAGAGCAGACTAAGGAGAACCGCCTGGGGCCCCAGCCCTCTGAATCACCAGCCAGCGTAGACAGCCCTGTGAGACGGCCAGCCATGCCCCCTCAGAAACGGGGCAGGAAGCCCAGCAAAGTTGCCCGGCAGTTACAGGAGACGGATGCTGATGCAGGCTCCACTGAGACGGAGGAGTGTGTGGTCTTAGAGGGGCCAGGAGATGGTGAGGGGTCAGAGGACAACGTAGTGAGCAGCAGCTGTGGCATCCTGGGTAGTGACACAGCTGCCCTGCTGGCCCAGTTCAGTGCTGATGCTGGTATGGCTGGAGACACCTCTGGTGAGAATGACCCTGGGGCGGTATGTCCTGAGAAGGCTCAAAAAGACAAACATCCCAAGGTGGACTCCAAAAAAAGGGCTCCTGTAAAGAAAAAGGAAAGTCGTGACGGTTCTCCTAAAATACCTCGAAAAGACAAGGTGAAATGGAACCAACCTACTGCAGAAAAGAGAACTGTCAGTAAGGCTAATGCCAAGCAGCAGCAGCAGGAGGATAAGGAAATGGAGGAGTATGTGCCCGAGGTCCAGGAGGCTGAGCTGTCTTTGTGTGATGCAAGCATAGAGGTGAACGTGGGTGAGGCGTCTCAGTTGAACGGGAGCACCGTCACCATCTCCTTTGAGGACTTCCTACAGACTCAGGGCCAGGGAGAGGAGAAGGTGGTGGAAGAGGAAAGCAGAGTCGACCCGGAGCCAGAAGACACGTTGGATGTACCCAAAGCCAATGAGCCGTGTCCCCTGCAGATATCCCCTCGAACCCTCACCATCCAAGCTGAGGTGCACACCATTTCCCCCGGCCACGAGCCAGTCCTGGTTGCAGAGAAAAAGATGGCCTCCATCTTCTCCAGGGGAAAAGAGGAGGGGAGCCCAGCAGCTGTAGAGGTGAAGACCGCTTCCTCTCCTCGTCCCCAGTCTAGACTGGAGCTGCTGCCTGCAATCAAACGGAAGTCCAACGTGGTCCTGCAGGAGGAGGACCTGGAGCTCAGTGTCGTCGAGTCTGAATCATCCACTCCCAAGTGCAGCCAGACTGAGTGGAAGCAGTTCATGAGTGCTTTCAAGCAGCCAGCCAAGCCCGGTATGGGCCCTGGGAAGCAGCCTGTGGACAAGGCCTCAGGGGAGTCTGCTGAGGAGGAGAAACACTCTGCTGCCCCAATTGAGGAGCAGCCAGGTAAAAAGGCAGCTAAGAAGAAACCTCAGAGACGAGGGAGGAAGAAGGCCCTGGAGGAGGAGTCAGTTCCCTCACCTGGAGCACAAGAAAACCATGTTCCCATGGAGACTGACACTATGGAGACTGATGCTAAACCCAAAGCAGAGTCTACCACTGATGCTAAACCTGAAACAGAGCCCACCACCTCCACACCAACAACAGTCAGGAGGTCCAGCAGAGAAGCCCCTCGCAGGCAGACACCTGTTGTTGATCTAGTAACCCCAGTGAGGAAAACAATAAAAGAAAGGGTGAAAGATGTTGCAGCAGTCACCAAGGACTGCCCGGTCCAGATGTCCACCCCAAAGTCAGACAAGTCAAGACACAGGGTGTTCAGAGCACAGATGGTCTGTCCACCAGACAATATAGGAAGTCCCATCAGGTGAGGGATGGTCAAGATGTCTTTAAGCATAGTTTTTAATTGTCTAGCTTGTGCATCCTGTTGGTCAGTAACAATAGGTTTGGACATATAGGTTTGGACATAGATTGACTCATCCACAATGGAGGCCTGTCCCAGGTCTGGACACTGTCTTAAAGGCAGGACAATACATTACTACAGACACAGCAGTGCTTTAGCTTCATGCTGACTTTTTGTAATATCTAGTTTTTCATTTTATTTGTTTGAAGATGTTAATTTGGGCCACTTGGTTTGTTTTTTCTGTTTTGACTACCTTTGCATAAACAATGTTATAATTTGATTGTTACCTTGAACATTCAGGATGAAATTGACCAGAGTCTTCCTATGCTCTGCATCAAAATCTGAGGGTGGAAGTGATTTTGAAATCCTGAGTCCCCTACCTACTAAGGTAATTATAGCCTCGGTTTTTATCAGTTAAAATATTAAACAAATGTTTTGAATTAGCAGCTATAATTCAGCACACACTTATCTTTCACTTGTATTTTTTCTTCATAAACCCATTTGAATCCTCTTGTTCAGGAATCCAATGCATCCAAGAAGAGAAAAAAGGCGAAGAAGTTGGTGGAGAAAGCCCGGGCAATACAGCAGAGTAAAAAGGCCGCAGCCGATAAGGAGGGTCAGAGCTCCTTACGACGCTCCTCCCGGTGCCAGGTCTCCGTCAAGAAGAGCTACAATGAAGATGAGGTACACTACAGTCCGACAGTCCTAATTACATTTCAGTTAAATTATTGTAGGTTGTAGGTTTTTCCTTACATGGGAGATGATGTTATACTCTCACTCACAGTGTGTACTGGGTAGCCTACTGTACAATTCATGCTCGATTGATAACATGGGTTTTATTAGTGTCATATTAAAGATGATGCATGTAGTTCTCAATCCACCTGACTATCTTGTTTCCTGTCCATTTCTCCAACTGTGAGATGAAGCACAAGTACAGAAAGGCTTTGTTTCATAGATAACCTGCTAACCCTTTATTTTTGCAAACCACTGTTTGTGCAGGACTCAGTGGTTTGTGTGGAGGATAGCCAGGATGGCTCTGCTCCGACTGCCAAGGAGAAGGGCAAGGCTCAGAAACGCAGTCTAAATGATGTATTGGGGAAAAAAGCACCTGCCATCAAAGAGTCCAAGAATCCAGCAGGTACTTTAACACGGTTGTTGACATAAAAAGTCATAACATGGTTATAGACATGTTTCGTAAAAAAATCTAGTTCTGCTCACCCTGAAGTGTTCTGCTACAGTAATTTCTTTGAAAGTGAATTTTCGACATTGCACAATTTATTTACAAAGCCTGGAGGAGAAGGGGACGTGTATTATTTGTGTAGTGTGACAAGGTGAAAGCCGTGCTTTTGTCATGATTGTTAATTAAGCATTTAATTGTTTAAAGCATTACGTTTGTTAAATGTAATTTGTGTTTTGTGCACATATACTTGATGAAATCTTGTCTTATACGGGCTGGGCACCAATTGGTACAGTTGAAGTCGGAAATTTACATACACTTAGGTTGGAGTCATTAAAACTCATTTTTCAACCACTCCACACATTTCTTGTTAACAAACTATAGTTTTGGCAAGTCGGTTAGGACATCTACTTTGTGCGTGACACAAGTAATTTTTCCAACAATTGTTTACAGACAGAATATTTCACTTATAATTCACTGTATCACAATTCTAGTGGGTCAGAAGTTTACATACACTAAGTAACTGTGCCTTTAAACAGCTTGGACAATTCCAGAAAATGATGTATTGGCTTTAGAAGCTTCTGATAGGCTAATTGACATCATTTGAGTCAATTGGAGGTGTACCTGTGGATGTATTTCAAGGCCTACCTTCAAACTCAGTGCCTCTTTGCTTGACATCATGGGAAAATCAAAAGAAATCAGCCAAGACCTCAGAAAAAAATTGTAGACCTCTACAAGTCTGGTTCATCCTTGGGAGCAATTTCCAAACGCCTGAAGGTACCACGTTCATCTGTACAAACAATAGTACGCAAGTATAAACACCATGGGACCACGCAGCCGTCATACCGCTCAGGAAGGAGACGCGTTCTGTCTCCTAGAGATGAACGTACTTTGGTGCGGAAAGTGCAAATCAATCCCAGAACAACAGCAAAGGACCTTGTGAAGATGCTGGAGGAAACAGGTACACAAGTATCTATATCCACAGTAAAACAAGTCCTATATCGACATAACCTGAAAGGACACTCAGCAAGGAAGAAGCCACTGCTCCAAAACCACCATGAAAAAGCCAGACTACAGTTTGCAACTGCACATGGGGACAAAGATCATACTTTTTGGAGAAATGTCCTCTGGTCTGATGAAACAAAAATAGAACTGTTTGGCCATAATGACCGTCGTTATGTTTGGAGGAAGAAGGGGGAGGCTTGCAAGCCGAAGAACACCATCCCAACCATGAAGCACAGGGGTGGCAGCATCATGCTGTGGGGGTGCTTTGCCGCAGGAGGGACTGGTGCACTTCACAAAATAGATGGCATCATGAGGAAGGAAAATTATGTGGATATACAGTGAGGGGAAAAAAGTATTTGATCCCCTGCTGATTTTGTACGTTTGCCCACTGACAAAGAAATGATCAGTCTATAATGTTAATGGTAGGTTTATTTGAACAGTGAGAGACAGAATAACAACAAAAAATCCAGAAAAACGCATGTCAAAAATGTTATAAATTGATTTGCATTTTAATGAGGGAAATAAGTATTTGACCCCCTCTCAATCAGAAAGATTTCTGGCTCCCAGGTGTCTTTTATACAGGTTAGGAGCACACTCTTAAAGGGAGTGCTCCTAATCTCAGTTTGTTACCTGTATAAAAGACACCTGTCCACAGAAGCAATCAATCAATCAATCCGATTCCAAACTCTCCACCATGGCCAAGACCAAAGAGCTCTCCAAGGATGTCAGGGACAAGATTGTAAACCTACACAAGGCTGGAATGGGCTACAAGACCATCGCCAAGCAGCTTGGTGAGAAGGTGACAACAGTTGGTGCGATTATTCGCAAATGGAAGAAACACAAAATAACTGTCAATCTCCCTTGGCCTGGGGCTCCATGCAAGATCTCACCTCGTGGAGTTGCAATGATCATGAGAATGGTGAGGAATCAGCCCAGAACTACATGGGAGGATCTTGTCAATGATCTCAAGGCAGCTGGGACCATAGTCACCAAGAAAACAATTGGTAACACACTAGGCCGTGAAGGACTGAAATCTTCAAGCGCCCGCAAGGTCCCCCTGCTCAAGAAAGCACATATACAGGCCCGCCTGAAGTTTGCCAATGAACATCTGAATGATTCAGAGGAGAACTGGGTGAAAGTGTTGTGGTTAGATGAGACCAAAATGGAGCTCTTTGGCATCAACTCAACTCGCCGTGTTTGGAGGAGGAGGAATGCTGCCTATGACCCCAAGAACACCATCCCCACTGTCAAACATGGAGGTGGAAACATTATGCTTTGTGGGTGTTTTTCTGCTAAGGGGACAGGACAACTTCACCGCATCAAAGAGATGATGGACGTGGCCATGTACCGTCAAATCTTGGGTGAGAAACTCCTTCCCTCAGCCAGGGCATTGAAAATGGGTCGTTGATGGGTATTCCAGCATGACAATGATCCAAAACACACGGCCAAGGCAACAAAGGAGTGGCTCAAGAAGAAGCACATTAAGGTCCTGGAGTGGCCTAGCCAGTCTCCAGACCTTAATCCCATAGAAAATCTGTGGAGGGAGCTGAAGGTTCGAGTTGCCAAACGTCAGCCTCAACCTTAATGACTTGGAGAAGTTCTGCAAAGAGGAGTGGGACAAAATCCCTCCTGAGATGTGTGCAAACCTGGTGGCCAACTACAAGAAACGTCTGAGCTCTGTGATTGCCAACAAGTACTAAGTCATGTTTTGCAGAGGGTTCAAATACTTATTTCCCTCATTAAAATGCAAATCAATTAATAAAATTTTTGACATGCATTTATCTGGATTTTGTTGTTGTTATTCTGTCTCTCACTGTTCAAATAAACCTACCATTAAAATTATAGACTGATCATTTCTTTGTCAGTGGGCAAACGTACAAAGTCAGCAGGGGATCAAATACCTTTTTCCCTCACTGTATTGAAGCAACATCTCAAGATATCAGTCAGGAAGTTAAAGCTTGGTCGCAAATGGGTCTTCCAAATGGACAATGACCCCAAGCATACTCCCAAAGTTGTGGCAAAATGGCTTAAGGACAACAAAGTCAAGGTATTGGAGTGGCCATCACAAAGCCCTGACCTCAATCCTATAGAACATTTGTGGACAGAACTGAAAAGGCGTGTGCGATCAAGGAGGCCTACAAACCTGACTCAGTTACACTAGCTCTGTCAGGAGGAATGGGCCAAAATTCACCCAACTTATTGTGGGAAGCTTGTGGAAGGCTACCTGAAACGTTTGACCCAAGTTAAACAATTTAAAGGCAATGCTACCAAATACTAATTGAGTGTATGTAAAATTCTGACCCACTGGGAATGTGATGAAAGAAATAAAAGCTGAAATAAATCATTCTCTCTACTATTATTCTGACATTTCACATTCTTAAAATAAAGTGGTGTTCCTAACTGACCTAAGACAGGGAATTTTTACTAGGATTAAATGTCAGGAATTGTGAAAAACTGAGTTTAAATGTATTTGGCTAAGGTGTATGTAAACTTCAGACTTCAACTGTATATTATTTATTTATTTAATTGTGTGTATACAGTGGGGAGAACAAGTATTTGATACACTGCCGATTTTGCAGGTTTTCCTACTTACAAAGCATGTAGAGGTCTGTAATTTTTATCATAGGTACACTTCAATTGTGAGAGACAGAATCTAAAACAAAAATCCAGAAAATCACATTGTATGATTTTTAAGTAATTAATTTGCATTTTATTGCATGACATAAGTATTTGATCACCTACCAACCAGTAAGAATTCCGGCTCTCACAGACCTGTTAGTTTTTCTTCAAGAAGCCCTCCTGTTCTCCACTCAATACCTGTATTAACTGCACCTGTTTGAACTCGTTACCTGTATAAAAGACACCTGTCCACACACTCAATCAAACAGACTCCAACCTCTCCACAATGGCCAAGACCAGAGAGCTGTGTAAGGACATCAGGGATAAAATTGTAGACTTGCACAAGGCTGGGATGGGCTACAAGACAATAGGCAAGCAGCTTGGTGAGAAGGCAACAACTGTTGGCGCAATTATTAGAAAATGGAAGAAGTTCAAGATGACGGTCAATCACCTTCGGTCTGGGGCTCCATGCAAGATCTCACCTCATGGGGCATCAATGATCATGAGGAAGGTGAGGGATCAGCCCAGAACTACACGGCAGGACCTGGTCAATGACCTGAAGAGAGCTGGGACCACAGTCTCAAAGAAAACCATTAGTAACACACTACGCCGTCATGGATTAAAATCCTGCAGCGCACGCAAGGTCCCCCTGCTCAAGCCAGCGCATGTCCAGGCCCGTCTGAAGTTTGCCAATGACCATCTGGATGATCCAGAGGAGGAATGGGAGAAAGTCATGTGGTCTGATGAGACAAAAATAGAGCTTTTTGGTCTAAACTCCACTCGCCGTGTTTGGAGGAAGAAGAAGGATGAGTACAACCCCAAGAACACCATCCCAACCGTGAAGCATGGAGGTGGAAACATCATTCTTTGGGGATGCTTTTCTGCAAAGGGGACAGGACCACTGCAACGTATTGAGGGGAGGATGGATGGGGCCATGTATCGCGAGATCTTGGCCAACAACCTCCTTCCCTCAATAAGAGCATTGAAGATGGGTCGTGGCTGGGTCTTCCAGCATGACAACGACCCGAAACACACAGCCAGGGCAACTAAGGAGTGGCTCCGTAAGAAGCATCTCAAGGTCCTGGAGTGGCTTAGCCAGTCTCCAGACCTGAACCCAATAGAAACTCTTTGGAGGGAGCTGAAAGTCCGTATTGCCATGCGACAGCCCCGAAACCTGAAGGATCTGGAGAAGGTCTGTATGGAGGAGTGGGTCAAAATCCCTGCTGCAGTGTGTGCAAACCTGGTCAAGACCTACAGGAAACGTATGATCTCTAATTGCAAACAAAGGTTTCTGTACCAAATATTAAGTTCTGCTTTTCTGATGTATCAAATACTTATGTCATGCAATAAAATGCAAATGAATTACTTAAAAATCATACAATGTGATTTTCTGGATTTTTGTTTTAGATTCCGTCTCTCACAGTTGAAGTGTACCTATGATAAAAATTACAGACCTCTACATGCTTTGTAAGTAGGAAACACTGCCGATTTTGCAGGTTATCAAATACTTGTTCTCCCCACTGTATATAGATATATACAGTTGAAGTCGGAAGTTTTTCTTTTTTCTTTTTATTTAACTAGGCAAGTCAGTTAAGAACAAATTCTTATTTACAATGACAGCCTACACCGGCCAAACCCGGACGACGCTGGGCCAATTGTGCGCTGCCCTATGGGACTCCCAATCACGACCGGTTGTGATACAGCCTGGAATCGAACCAGTGGGTCTGTAGTGACAACTCAAGCACTGAGATGCAGTGCCTTAGACCACTGCGCCACTCGGGAGCCCATACACTAGTTTGGAGTCATTAAAACTTGTTTTTCAACCACTCCATACATTTCTTGTTAACAAACTATAGTTTTGGCAAGTCGGTTAGGACATCTACTTTGTGCATGTAAACTTCCGACTTCAACTGTGTGTGTGTGTATATATATATATATATATATATATATATATATATATATATATATATATATATATATATATATATATATATATATATATATATATATATATATATATATATATATATATTATATATATATATATATATATATATATATATATATATATATATGGACACTAACATTAATGTTTTATTGTGTGTTTTTTTTTACCTTCCAAAGTGGCTCCCATGTTCCTTGGGAAGAAAGCACAGAGGACATCAGTCATATCCATCTTTGATGACAGCAGGTAAGCTAATTACAGACTTGCAGCTTATTACCAATAACACCGGTTGGTCTCTATTCTAAATTTTAGCAGACCTCAACAAGACCTTACACCCCTATTGTGCCTCTTACCCATTCTAGCCGTGATGGTTCAGAGAACTCTCAGGATGACGAACAGTTCCGAGCCCGCAGGGAGTTCCTGAAGAGTGGCCTCCCAGAGTCCTTCAAGAAGCAGGTAGCCAAAACTGCTGCCACCAAGGAGGCCTATGCTGTCTCCTGCTCCTCCTTCCAGCCTGTAGTGCATGTGCTGCAGACGTCACAGGGTACGTTGTTCTCCTTGCTAGCTCTGTCCCTTCCATCCAAATTGTCTTATTAGTTGTATAATGCATAAAGGGTGCCACACACTGATGTTTAGATTTTTTGAATGGCCATTTTACTAACATAAATCTTAAGCAACTGATAGATAATGAGTGTGCACTGCACTGAGATTTTATTAAATAATTTGTGTGCCATAACCTGGATTTGAACCGGCAACCTTTGCCTTTTCAGCGTGCCTCCTGTTCAAAGTGTTCCCTCTGTGTTCTCCATCAAATTAATTTTTATTTGACAGACTGTCCTCTCTGGAGTCTACCATGGCCTGTTTCTCCTCGCTTACACTTCCTGAAGGAGCTTTGCTGTCTACCATCAAACCAGCTTCCATCCCTCGATAGTGGCACTTGCTTTAAGACTGAGCCAGCCTCCAGAGCCCACACTGAAAGGGTATGTTGTAATATTATTTTACACATTTCATATTTCACTGGTAATATTCCATGTAATATTTACTGGTGTAGTTTTGTTTGAGTTAATCAACTTTAGATAACTGAATAATCTGTTCTGAACAGGGGTCTGGCTGGCGAGAAGATTTCTCTGAGCCCATTCGTAAGCTCCTAATGGGGGAGATCAGTGCATCCAACCCTCCTTTCCCCGTCCAGCGTTTCCTCACACGCTTCCTGACGAGGCGGACGGACCACCTCCAGCAATGCACAGCTTCAGAGGCAGACCCCGGCACCAAACTCCCCAGCAGTGCCCCAGCATCGACAGAGCCTGTTGGGGGGAAGAGGAAGAGAATGGAAGAGGGTGGGGGGGCCGTGGGAAAGGTGGCCAAGAAGCAGAGGTCCAGGAGGTCAGAGGAGGAGAAGATCATTGTGATCGACGGGGACACCATCTCCCCCGAACCTGAGCCACCCAGGAGGGGAGGGCGAGGGAGGAGGCGCAAGCAGCAGGAGAATGAGGAGATGAAAACACCACTCCCCTCCCAAAAGGACCCTGTGGTACTCCTGGAGGACTCTCCACTGGTTGGTAACTCTGTCAAAGATGGTAAGGGCAAATAAGTAATGTAGTTCTCTGTAAAACCTCTTATCTTGCAGTATCAGTGGTAGCCAAAACATGGCCTTTCAGTTAGACGTTTAAATGTGCTTCCTTCCCCTTTTCATGAGATTACACAATCAATTTTTGAATAGTCTCTAGTAACTGCCTTTTTATTCCACCAGACTCCGTAAAAGAGGATGTGTTGTGGACAGAGAAGTACCAACCACAGCACTCCAATGACATCATAGGCAACACTGCCTCAGTGAGGAGGCTGCACAGGTAAGGGACTGTGGTGTATCTACAGAATGAGTCAACTGAATAGCTCAGTATCTAGGTGTACTAGGCATACTGCTGGCTCTACACAGGTATTACAGATATACAGTGCATGGGCAAAAGTATGTGAACACCTGCTTGTCGAACATCTCGTTCCAAAATTATGGGTTGGTCCCACCTTTGCTGCTATAACAGCCTCCACTCTTCTGGGAAGGCTTTCCACTAGATGTTGGAACATTGCTGCGGGGACTTGCTTCCATTCAGTCACAAGCATTAGTGAGGTCGGGCACTGATGTTGGGTGATTAGGCCTGGCTCGCAGTCGGCTTTCCAATTCATCCCAAAGTTCTTCCACGCCGATCTTGACAAACCATTTCTGTATGGACCTCACTTTGTGCATGGGGGCATTGTCATGCTGAAACAGGAAAGCGCCGTCCCCAAACTGTTGCCACAAAGTTGGAAGCACAGAATTGTCTAGAGACGTTTCCACTTCACAATAACAGCACTTAAAGTTGACTGGGGCAGCTCTAGCAGGGCAGAAATTTAACGAACTGACTTGTTGGAAAGGTGGCATCCTATGACATAGGATGCCACGTTGAAAGTCACTGAGCTCTTCAGTACGGGCCATTATACTGCCAATGTTTGTCTATGGAGATTGCATGGCTGTGTGCTCGATTTTATACACCTGTCAGCAACAGGTGTTGCTGAAATAGCCGAATCCACTTGATTGAAAGCCCTTGTGTGTTAGGTGCCATTCATTCAATTCATTTGTCAAGTAATTTTGCATAAACCGATCCGTTTGCAGTTGGCTGAGGGAATGGAAGCTCAGAGCTGACCGGGAAGAGAGGAAAAAACAGAAGGAAAAGAAACGGGAGGATGACAGCAATGGTAAGAGACAGTCACCTTGCAAAAAATGGTGGAGCCCTCTCTTCTAAGATTTTGCTCTTGTATTTTCAGTTAGGACTATGACTGTTTGAGCACAAACAAATGTTTCCCTCCTTTGAAATAGTTACATCGTCCTACGTAAAAGTAACTTTTTTCTAAGTTACCACAGAGTAAACCTAAAGCAGCCTGATGTTCCCCTCTTGGCCACACAGACTCATGGGACACTGAAGACGGGGACTCTCAGGAGGGGGAAGACTTTATGTGTAACACCCTGCTGATCACTGGTCCCACGGGGGTGGGCAAGACCGCTGCCGTCTACGCCTGCGCCCAGGAACTCGGCTTTAAGGTCTGTTCACTCTTTACTCCACTTGCCTAACACAGTGATCACCAACCTTTTATGCTTTAGCTGATTTTATCATGTTTTTACTAGGGCTGTCAAAAATAGCGCGTTAACGACGTTAATTAGTTGTTTGCTGTTAATTACGTCAATTTTTTTAACGCATTTCACGCATGCGCAGTGTGACAAATTATTCAGGTCAGGAAAGTGGTTGGGAGCTAGAGGCGAGATGGAGCAAGGTGAGCAAAGTGGGCCTATTGACGGATTCAAATATAAAAAGAATGATGATGGTACAGTTAACAAGTACAAGGTTATTTGCAAGATTTGTAAGAAGGAGTTTCAATTTCACCGGAGCTGTTCAAGCTTGAAGTACCATGTCAACGCCAAACATGCGTTTGCTGGGCCGTCAGATTCAGCAAGTGGTTTGCGCCAGACCACGCTGAATGTTTGCAGGCAATTAACAAAATCAACCTCAGATAATTTGACCAACACAATAGCAAAATGGATTGCAAAGGATTGTAGACCCATTAGCATTGTAGAAGACTCAGGTTTCCTTGATGTTTTGCAAGTGGCGTCTCAAGACTCATTCTATAAGCCACCGTCAAGAGCCACAGCCAAAGACAAATATTATGGTGTGTAGTATGTTTCAGCTTGATTTAAAACACCATTATTTGGCTGTGTTAATAAACAGACATAATATGAAAATTATGTATCTGTGTCCTGTTATTTATCTTTTGGTATGCATTTCAGAAAAAAAAATGGTTAGGATTCAGGTGTAATTGCAAATAGTGATTAATCATGATTAATCCACTGAAAATTCTGATTAATTTGATTAAAAATTTTAATCATTTGACAGCCCTAATATATATATATATTAGGGGTGTAACGATTCGTTTTAACAACGATTCGATTTGTATCACGATTCGTGGTTGTCGATACGATTCAAGGACGATATTGGTTCATTTAGAACGATACGATCCGAAACGATTCAGTGACTTGAAATCGATTCAGTAACCTTTTAGCCAAAAATTCAACCAGTGTGACTGAAATAAATACCTGGATACTGGACAGTGCAGGTGAAGTTTCCTAGATTCCTGTTTCTTGTAAGGACCGCAATGGTGGCTTGATAATTTCTCGCTCGTCGGCTTCTCCTCTGTCGTCCATCATTCTATGTTTTGTTGTCTTGGCGCCTTTGCGCTGCTGCTGGCGCGATGACGTCACAGATAGGCAGACTGAATCGAGTAATGTTTAAAGCCTTTATCATTAAAAGTGCTAAGAAAAAACATCCATATAAAGTCTGACGTGCTTAAATCCAATGGGTTATTTCCTAGTATCGATACAATCGATTTATTACATTTTAAAACGATGTTAGATCGATATATGTTGTCCAAAAGGCCAACTCGCCGAGCACAGATCGATGTAGTTGGATCATAGGAATATAAATCGATACATCGATGTAGTAGATGGATCGTTACACCCCTAATATATATATATATATATATATATATATATATATATATATATATATATATATATATATATATATATATATATATATATATATATATATATACATACATACATACATACATACATACATACATACATACAGTGGGGAGAACAAGTATTTGATACACTGCCGATTTTGCAGGTTTTCCTACTTACAAAGCATGTAGAGGTCTGTAATTTTTATCATAGGTACACTTCAACTGTGAGAGACGGAATCTAAAACAAAAATCCAGAAAATCACATTGTATGATTTTTAAGTAATTCATTTGCATTTTATTGCATGACATAAGTATTTGATACATCAGAAAAGCAGAACTTAATATTTGGTACAGAAACCTTTGTTTGCAATTAGAGATCATACGTTTCCTGTAGGTCTTGACCAGGTTTGCACACACTGCAGCAGGGATTTTGGCCCACTCCTCCATACAGACCTTCTCCAGATCCTTCGGATTTCGGGGCTGTCGCTGGGCAATACGGACTTTCAGCTCCCTCCAAAGATTTTCTATTGGGTTCAGGTCTGGAGACTGGCTAGGCCACTCCAGGACCTTGAGATGCTTCTTACGGTGCCACTCCTTAGTTGCCCTGGCTGTGTGTTTCGGGTCGTTGTCATGCTGGAAGACCCAGCCACAACCCATCTTCAATGCTCTTACTGAGGGAAGGAGGTTGTTGGCCAAGATCTCGCGATACATGGCCCCATCCATCCTCCCCTCAATACGGTGCAGTCGTCCTGTCCCCTTTGCAGAAAAGCATCCCCAAAGAATGATGTTTCCACCTCCATGCTTCACGGTTGGGATGGTGTTCTTGGTGTTGTACTCATCCTTCTTCTTCCTCCAAACACGGCGAGTGGAGTTTAGACCAAAAAGCTCTATTTTTGTCTCATCAGACCACATGACTTTCTCCCATTCCTCCTCTGGATCATCCAGATGGTCATTGGCAAACTTCAGACGGGCCTGGACATGCGCTGGCTTGAGCAGGGGGACCTTGCGTGCGCTGCAGGATTTTAATCCATGACGGCGTAGTGTGTTACTAATGGTTTTCTTTGAGACTGTGGTCCCAGCTCTCTTCAGGTCATTGACCAGGTCCTGCCGTGTAGTTCTGGGCTGATCCCTCACCTTCCTCATGATCATTGATGCCCCATGAGGTGAGATCTTGCATGGAGCCCCAGACCGAGGGTGATTGACCGTCATCTTGAACTTCTTCCATTTTCTAATAATTGCGCCAACAGTTGTTGCCTTCTCACCAAGCTGCTTGCCTATTGTCCTGTAGCCCATCCCAGCCTTGTGCAGGTCTACAATTTTATCCCTGATGTCCTTACACAGCTCTCTGGTCTTGGCCATTGTGGAGAGGTTGGAGTCTGTTTGATTGAGTGTGTGGACAGGTGTCTTTTATACAGGTAACGAGTTCAAACAGGTGCAGTTAATACAGGTAATGAGTGGAGAACAGGAGGGCTTCTTAAAGAAAAACTAACAGGTCTGTGAGAGCCGGAATTCTTACTGGTTGGTAGGTGATCAAATACTTATGTCATGCAATAAAATGCAAATGAATTACTTAAAAATCATACAATGTGATTTTCTGGATTTTTGTTTTAGATTCCGTCTCTCACAGTTGAAGTGTACCTATGATACAAATTACAGACCTCTACATGCTTTGTAAGTAGGAAAACCTGCAAAATCGTCAGTGTATCAAATACTTGTTCTCCCCACTGTGGGAAAATAGTATTTGATCCCCTTCTGATTTTGTATGTTTGCCCACTGACAAAGAAATGATCAGTCTATAATTTTAATGGTAGGTTTATTTGAACAGTGAGAGACAGAATAACAACAAAAATATCCAGAAAAACGCATGTTAAAAAGTGTTATTAATTGATTTGCATTTTAATGCTGGAAATAAGTATTTGACCCCCTCTCAATCAGAAAGATTTCTGGCTCCCAGGTGTCTTTTATACAGGTAACGAGCTGAGATTAGGAGCACACTCTTAAAGGGAGTGCTCCTAATCTCAGCTTGTTACCTGTATAAAAGACACCTGTCCACAGAAGCAATCAATCAATCAGATTCCAAACTCTCCCCCATGACCAAGACCAAAGAGCTCTCCAAGGATATCAGGGACAAGGCTGGAATGGGCTACAAGACCATCGCCAAGCAGCTTGGTGAGAAGGTGTCAACAGTTGGTGCGATTATTCGCAAATGGAAGAAACACAAAATAACTGTCAATCTCCCTCGGCCTGGGGCTCCATGCAAGATCTCACCTCGTGGAGTTGCAATGATCATGAGAACGGTGAGGAATCAGCCCAGAACTACACGGGAGGATCTTGTCAATGATCTCAAGGCTGCTGGGACCATAGTCACCAAGAAAACAATTGGTAACACACTACGCCGTGAAGGACTGAAATCCTGCAGCGCACGCAAGGTCCCCCTGCTCAAGAAAGCACATATACAGGCCCGTCTGAAGTTTGCCAATGAACATCTGAATGATTCAGAGGAGAACTGGGTGAAAGTGTTGTGGTCAGATGAGACCGAAATGGAGCTCTTTGGCATCAACTCAACTCGCCGTGTTTGGAGGAGGAGGAATGCTGCCTATGACCCCAAGAACACCATCCCCACCGTCAAACATGGAGGTGGAAACATTATGCTTTGTGGGTGTTTTTCTGCTAAGGGGACAGGACAACTTCACCGCATCAAAGGGACGATGGACGGGGCCATGTACCGTCAAATCTTGGGTGAAAAACTCCTTCCCTCAGGCAGGGCATTGAAAATGGGTCGTGGATGGGTATTCCAGCATGACAATGACCCAAAACACACGGCCAAGGCAACAAAGGAGTGGCTCAAGAAGAAGCACATTAAGGTCGTGGAGTGGCCTAGCCAGTCTCCAGACCTTAATCCCATAGAAAATCTATGGAGGGAGCTGAAGGTTCGAGTTTCCAAACGTCAGCCTCGAAACCTTAATGACTTGGAGAAGATCTGCAAAGAGGAGTGGAACAAAATCCCTCCTGAGATGTGTGCAAACCTGGTGGCCAACTACAAGAAACGTCTGACCTCTGTGATTGCCAACAAGGGTTTTGCCACCAAGTACTAAGTCATGTTTTGCAGAGGGGTCAAATACTTATTTCCCTCATTAAAATGCAAATCAATTAATAACATTTTTGACATGGGTTTTTCTGGATTTTTTTGTTGTTATTCTGTATCTCACTGTTCAAATAAACCTACCATTTAAAATTATAGACTGATCATGTCTTTGTCAGTGGGCAAACGTACAAAATCAGCAGGGGATCAAATACTTTTTTCCCTCACTGTATGTATTCACCCCCTTTGCTATGAAGCCCCTAAATAAGATCTGGTGCAACCAATTACCTTAAGTCTCATAATTATTTAAATAAAGTCCACCTGTGTGCAATCTAAGTGTCACATGATCTGTCACATGATCTCAGTATATTTACACCTGTTCTGAAAGGCCCCAGAGTCTGCAACACCACTAAGCAAGGGGCACCACCAAGCAAGCGGCACCATAAAGACCAAGGAGCTCTCCAAACAGGTCAGGGACAAAGTTGTGGAGAAGTACAGATCAGGGTTGGGTTATAAAATCATCCCACGGAGCACCATTTGAAATCCATTATTAAAAAATGGAAAGAATATGGCACCACAACAAACCTGCCAAGAGAGGGCCGCCCACCAAAACTCACAGACCAGGCAAGGAGGGCATTAATCAGAGGCAACAAAGAGACCAAAGATAACCCTGAAGGACCTGCAAAGCTCCACAGCGGAGATTGGAGTATCTGTCCATAGGACCCCTTTAAGCCGTACACTCCACAGAGCTGTGCTTTACAGAAGAGTGGCCAGAAAAAAGCCATTGCTTAAAGAAAAAAATAAGCAAACACGTTTGGTGTTCGCCAAAAGGCATGTGGGAGACCCCCCAAACATTTGGAAGAAGGTACTCTGGTCAGATGAGACTAAAATTGAGCTTTTTGGCCATCAAGAAAAACGCTATGTCTGGCGCAAACCCAACACCTCTCATCACCTCGAGCATCATGCTGTGGGGATGTTTTTCATCGTCAGGGACTGGGAAACGGGTCAGAATTGAAGGAATGATGGATGGTGCTAAATACAGGGAAATTCTTGAGGGAAACCTGTTTCAGTCTTCCAGAGATTTGAGACTGGGACGGAGGTTCACCTTCCAGCAGGACAATGACCCTAAGCACACTGCTAAAGCAACACTCAAGTGGTTTAAGGGGAAACATATTTAAATGTCTTGGAATGGCCTAGTCAAAGCCCAGACCTCAATCCAATTGAGAATCTGTGGTATGACTTAAAGATTGCTGTACACCAGCGGAACCCATCCAACTTGAAGGAGCTGGAGCAGTTTTGCCTTGAAGAATGGCCAAAGGACCCAGTGGCTAGATGTGCCAAGCTTATAGAGACATACCCCAAGAGACTTGCAGCTGTAATTGCTGCATAAGGTGGCTCTAAAAAGTATTGACTTTGGGGGGGTGAATAGTTATGCACGCTCAAGTTTTCTGTTTTTTTGTCTTATTTCTTATTTGTTTCACAATAAAAAAGATGTTGCATCTTCAAAGTGGTAGGCATGTTGTGTAAATCAAATGATACAAACCCCCCCCAAAAAATCAATTTTAATTGCAGGTTGTAAGGCAACAAAATAGGAAAGATTACAAGGGGGGTGAATACTTTCGCAAGCTACTGTATTTCCATGTTAAAATGTTATGGAATGCATTTTCTTCCATTGTTTTTTATGGTAGGTCTACATTATGATCAAATAGCCACAGCCTACTTCACCACTGTTAAAACTAACTTAAAGCAGGTACAACCTCAGTGTTGACAGTAAATGCGCGGCGGAAGTTGCACAGCATTTTCACAACGTTCAAGTTTGCGATCAGTAGACCTGAAATTTGCTCAGTGACTAAAAAAATTTGAGGGAACATTGCTTGTATCCTTGCACATCGGCTGGGTACTGGTACCCTGTGTATACAGCCAAGTTATCATTACTCATTGTGTATTTATTCCTTGTGTTATTGTCTTGCTATTATTTTTCTATTTTTCTCTCTGCATTGTTGGGAAGGGCATTTCACTGTTAGTCTACACCTGTTGTTTACGAAGCATGTGACAAATACAATTTGATTTGAAAAAGGTTCAATAAATGTTAGGTTACTTTTTATATTTGTACCTTATTTTACCAAGTAAGTTGACTGAGAACACATTCTAATTTACTGCAATGACCTGGGGAATAGTTACAGGGGGGAGGAGAGGGGATGAATGAGCCAATTGGAAGCTGGGGATGATTAGGTGGCCATGATGGTATGAGGGCTAGATTGGGAATTTAGCCAAGACACCGGGGTTAACGCCTATACTCTTACGATAAGTGCCATGGGATCTTTAGTGACCACAGAGTCAGGAAACCTGTTTAACGTCCCATCCGAAAGACTGCACCCTGGGAAATTGGGATATTTAGACCAGAGGAAAGAGTGCTTCCTACTGGCTCTCCAACACCACTTCCAGCAGCATCTGGTCTTCCATCCAGGGACCGACCAAGACCAACCCTGCTTAGCTTCAGAGGCAAGCCAGCAGTGGGATGCTGCTGGGTGCCCTCAAATCTTTTAACATCTCTGTCTTAACTGTCTGTGTAATATATTAGCTATGTACTGTATGCTACTTAGAAGGCAGAAAGTCTAACCTGTCACCCTTCTCCAGGTGTTTGAGGTGAACGCGTCGTCCCAGCGGAGCGGCCGTCAGATCCTGTCCCAGCTGAAGGAGGCCACCCAGTCCCACCAGGTGGACATCCAGGGGGTCAACGCCCACAAACCGTGCTACTTCAGCAGCAGCAGCTCCACTGCCAGGCCTGGATCCTCACCACGTAAGTTTAGAAGAAGTTTGCCTTTCTTCTTGTAGCCCAAGATAATCTCTTAGGACTACTTTGATAGAAAGTAGATAGTTTGACACTGATAAAATCTATAAGAGATAAACGAGTAACACACCTGAGCACCATCTCCCGTTGGCCTAAATCTATGGTATCTTCCATGGAAATTTCAGGTTACATGCCAGTTTCATTTTACACTTACATTTTAGTCATTTAGCAGACGCTCTTATCCAGAGCGACTTACAGGAGCAATTAGGGCAGGAGCAATTCGAATTTAATTCCTTGCTCAAGGGCACATCGACAGATTGTTCACCTAGTCGGCTCGGGATTCAAACCAGCGACCTTTCAGTTACTGGCCCAACCGTCTTAACCGCTATGCTACCTGCCGTCAGTTTCTTGAGTTATGATGTGTTATATGTGACCCATAGTGTATACAGTAGGATTCCTAAAGATCCAGGTTGACAGGTGATGATTCTGCTCTCCATCTCCCAGGGAAGGTGAACTCTCCTCGACGGGTGGGGTCCTCCCCCAGGAAGCCCCCCCAGTCCCCCCGTGGGGCCAAGAGGGGAGGCCTGGCCCCCACCTCCCTGGCCAACTTCTTCAAAATGGGCCGACCTGGTCCCACCAACAAGGAACCTGCCAGTGCCAGCCAAGACAAGAAGCAACCAACAGGTTAGAATGAATTCCTTGTCCTTCCTCCTCCCTAGCTTTAGGTTTCTGTCAGTCAGGTGTTAAACCGTTTAGGTCCCTAAATTAAACACAGCAGGGAAGCTTTATTCTCTTCAGTTACTATATTGGATAAACCCCAGTCTAGTCCGCATACATAGTAAGTCAGAACTAAATATAGGTGTTATTCACTTCTCCTCCCCCCTCCTTACAGCTGTTCCTAAGAAGACCAGTAAAGCCAAGGAGAGTTCCAGTAAGACTAAAGAGCCTCAGAACGGGCCTGCAGCAGCAGCCATCACCAAGGATTCCTCCTCCAGTGAAGAGCAGAGCAAGAAGACAGCCACGTCACTCATTCTCTTTGAGGAGGTGGATGTCGTCTTCGACGACGACTCTGGGTTCCTGGCTGCCATCAAAACGTTTATGACCACCACCAAGAGACCGGTGATCCTCACCACCAGTGGTGAGTGAGGGAGCAATCCATATTTCATGGTGGAAGATTAAGTTATGGTTCATGGTTGTATGTTTGTACACTGTATGTGACATGAATAGCACAGACAGAAGGTGACATGCACTGTGAGTTGAACCTTTTTCTCTCTTCTAGATCCCACCTTCAGTACCATGTTTGATGGCTACTTTGAGGAGATCCATTTCAAAACACCCTCAGTGGTAAGAAAGCCATTGAACTACAAACCTATTCCGATTGTTTTAGCTGGATTTTTATTTATTTGTGTACTCGACAGAGTAACGTTGAAGGTGTATTATTTTAAGCATGCTTTCTAGTTGCACAGGAAGAATGTTAATTTATACTAGGAAACTCTTATGGTCCTTTAGGGCCATTTGTGTATGTTGGTGTGTAGCTCCTTCATACAGGTGCACGAGTATGTGTGGTTGTAACACCTCTCTTTCCCCTATACAGGTCAATGTGGGGAGCTACCTGCAGCTGCTGTGCCTGGCTGAGAACATGCGTACGGACGCCCATGACGTCTCCTCTCTGCTCCACCTGAACGGCTGTGACATCCGCCAGAGCCTTCTTCACCTCCAGTTCTGGAGCTGCTCCGCAGGGGGGTGGAAGCTACCCCGTCCCCTCCCAGACTCAGCCCCCACAGGTGAGGACATAGTTGTGTTCACTAAATAACTGTATAAACAACGCTGCCTATTAATACTGAATTGTTACTCATAGTGATAAATGTTGTTTTTTATGTTGCATATTCAGCGACAGAACTCAAGCCAAAGACTGAGGAGACAGCAGGGGGGTCTTTGGTGAGTGAGGGGGAGACCCCATTAGGTCCCCTGCCCCCCTGTGACACAGGCTGCACAGAGAGCATGCTGGGGCTGCTAAACATGGAGCCAGAGAGGGACATGCAGGATCTGTTCAAGGTTGGTTGTCAAAAGTCCATCTCTTTCCTCCTTGTTGTCTTAAGAGGACACTCAATATCCTTTTTGCATGTTTTGACCGGTCTCTTGTGGTATGATCTCTCATAATTAGAATCCCTATGTCAAAGCACCTTCTCAGAGTCACTTTGTTATCTATAAGTTAGTATGGAAGTATTGAAGCATAACCACAATCTGTCTTCTCAGAGCCAGTCCACAGTGGCACCAGGTTGCTGGGAACTGCTGACCACCAGCAAGAGAAGAGGAATAGACCTGCTCTACTCCAACATGGAGGCCCTGCTTCCCTTACCCACCACACACCTCACTGTCACAACCCACAGGCGGCCACAGGAAGTGAGCAACCGGACACAGGAAGAGCCCAGCGCTGATCCACAGGAAGTAGCCGCTAGTATGAATAGTATAAAGCCAGAGATTGATCCACCACTACCACCTCAGACTGAGGTTGATCCACTGCCCCACCCCAGGCTCCAGCAGGTGGCAGAGGGGTCGGAGATAGACGGGAGCCCGGTGAAGGTGTCCTCTAGAATGAAGAAGAAGAAGAAGCAGCAGCTGGGTACCCGAGAGGACCTGGACCCCTTTCACTCAGACTCGGATTCAGACGACGCCTTCCTCTCCCTCCGCTCTAAACCCCCTCCCAACGCCCCTCAGACACGGACGGCCTCCCAGTCGGAAAGGGAGTACGGTCAGGACGATTCTACCAGCAACAAGGTTGAACAAGAATCTGTGAAGGCTAGAGAGGAAGAGGTAAAGGAGAAGGCCCCTGCCCCGGTGAGGATGAGGAGGGTGCCGGTCACCCCGGAGCAGAGGATGAAGAATGAGCCTGTGTCCCGCTGCCTGGACTCCCTGGCAGAGTTCCTCGACCACATGTCCCTCCTGGACTCCTCCCTGCCCCTCCACACCTCACCTGTAGGTGGCGCCAAACACACACACAGGACGTTCGGCCTGAGAGCCAGAGCCGAGACTAAAGACGGGATGACGGACGAGCCCAGGGAGGAGTGCGATGGAGGGTGCTGGGTGGAAGGGGAGAGAGCGGGGGAGATCCAGGCTGCTGTGGAGGCTCTGAGCTTCCAGAGGTGCAGGGCCGGGGTAGAGGAGGCGTGGGGTAAAGCCCAAGGTCTAGAGGGGGAACTGGGGAAGGAGGCTGTGAACGAGCTCACACTCCCTGTGGCCCCGCACAGACAGGGCTTCAGACTCACGCAGGACAGCCCCTGTGCACCAAAGTGAGTCTTCTTGTCTGTTTGTCCTTCACTGTATGGCTTATAATGATCAGTTGGCAGGGTATTACTTACTATGAAAAGAATTATGAATTTATGGTATGTAAAATATTGTATTCATGTATTAATTAATTATTTGATCGGTGAGTATAATTGTAGTATTCAACATCTCCTCAAAGAAAAGATTAATTTGGTAGATATTGAATAATCAATCGATCACATTTATGTATTAAGCCCTTTTTACATCAGAAGTTGTCACAAAGTGCTTTTAAGGAATCTAACCTAACCTGTTTGCTGTTGTTGTTCCTCCAGAGTTCTCCAGAGGAGGAGGGAGGTGATGGACATTCTACCCAGCCGAGTGGCAGGGACGCTGGGTAACAGACCTGCTGCAGCCCTGGACTTCCTTCCCTTCCTACGGACCATCTGCCGATCAGAGACGCTCAAGGAGCAGGGCAAGGTTAAACGCAGGTGAGAGGTCAGGGGTTATAGGTGCAGAGGTCAGGGGTAAGGTTAAATAGAGGTTAAAGGTTATGGATGTGGAAGTCGGGATTAGAGTTAAACAGGGTTTTAGGGGGACACCCAGCTCTGGTCCACGCCAAGTCTCTAGTCTCATTCAGTATAGATTGATATTTAGAGACTTAGCTGCTCTCCATTCAGTATATATTGATATCTAGATACTTAGCTGCTCTCCATTCAGTATAGATTGATATCTAGAGACTTAGCTGCTCTCCATTCAGTATATATTGATATCTAGATACTTAGCTGCTCTCCATTCAGTATAGATTGATATCTAGAGACTTAGCTGCTCTCCATTCAGTATAGATTGATATCTAGAGACTTAGCTGCTCTCCATTCAGTATAGATTGATATTTAGAGACTTAGCTGCTCTCCATTCAGTATATATTGATATCTAGAGACTTAGCTGCTCTCCATTCAGTATAGATTGATATCTAGAGACTTAGCTGCTCTCCATTCAGTATAGATTGATATCTAGAGACTTAGCTGCTCTCCATTCAGTATAGATTGATATCTAGAGACTTAGCTGCTCTCCATTCAGTATAGATTGATATCTAGAGACTTAGCTGCTCTCCATTCAGTATAGATTGATATCTAGAGACTTAGCTGCTCTCCATTCAGTATAGATTGATATCTAGAGACTTTAATGCTATTTTTTTTTGTCTGTATACTGTTATTCAGCTTTTAGCTGTGAATGTGTACAAGACGGCCTAACCAATACTATTAAAATCCTTGATATATACAGAGTGTACAAAACATTAGGAACACCTTGCTAATATTGAGTTGCACCCCCTTTTGCCCTCAGAACAGCCTCAGTTCGTCGTGGGGCATGGACTCCCACAGTTGTCTAGTTGGCTGGGTGTCCATTGGGTTGTGGACCATTCTTGATACACACGGGAAACTGTTGCGCGTAAAAAACCCAGCAGCGTTGCAGTTCTTCACACAAACCTCTACTACCATACCCCGTTCAAAGGCACTTACATTTTTTGTCTTGCCCATTCACCCTCTGAATGGCACACATACACAATCCATGTCTCAAGGCTTACAAATCCTTCTTTAACCTTTCTCCCCCCATTCATTTACACTGATTTTAAGTGGATTTAACAGGTGACATCAATAAGGGATCAAAGCTTCCACCTGGATTCACCTAGTCAGTCTATGTCATGGAAAGAGCAGGTGTTCCTAATGTTTTGTACACTGTGTATATTATTAGTCAGGCATAATGTACGAGTATATTACATTTTGATAGTGCTGGACAGAGGAAATATATGGTATTTGAGTTAAGCCTTCACACGGTTATGTCTTGCTCTCACACTCTTAAAATGATGGAATAGGAAAGCGGTCTCTTTTTCAAATGACATGTCAAAGTTTTAATAATAATAATGAAGTGGGTGCTTACATTTGTCCTAATAAACACATGTAAAAGCATGTGTGAATTGGATATTTGTATATCCCACCCCTGAGACACCCCTCGGAGAGTGGGGTCGGAGCCATGGATCAGCCATTATTGACGATCAAATCAAATCAAATTTTATTGGCCACATGCGCCGAATACAACAGGTGCAGACATTACAGTGAAATGCTTACTTACAGCCCTTAACCAACAGTGCATTTATTTTTAACAAAAAAGTAAAAATAAAACAACAACAAAAAAAGTGTTGAGAAAAAAAGAGCAGAAGTAAAATAAAATAACAGTAGGGAGGCTATATATACATGGGGGTACCGGTGCAGAGTCAATGTGCGGGGGCACCGGCTAGTTGAGGTAGTTGAAGTAATATGTACATGTGGTTAGAGTTAAAGTGACTATGCATAAATAATTAACAGAGTAGCAGCAGCGTAAAAGGATACCCTGGAGCAATTGGTTAAGTGCCTTGCTCAAGAGCACATCGACAGATTTTTCACCTAGTCAGCTCGGGGATTTGAACCAGCTACCTTTTGGTCACTGGCCCAACGCTCCTAACCACTAGGCTACCTGCTGCCCTTGATGCACGTTTCCATCCTCACTTCTCTATCATACCCTAGGCTGTGGGTCTGAGGTATGTTTCAGACTGACAGTAGTTATTTGAATCTAGTTGTTTATTTCTTCCATAGAAACCCACAGGTCAGTGAGGTCACTTATCTTCATGCTCATTAGATCTAGATGCCTGAGAACTAACTGCAGTCACACACTTCAAAATAATTTATCCAGATACCTTGACACAATACTGTAATAATTTCGTTTGAGATGGATGATACAGTTGAAGTTGGAAGTTTACATACACCTTAGCCAAATACATTTTAACTCAGTTTTCACAATTCCTGACATTTAATCCTAGTAAAAAGTTAGGATCACCACTTTATTTTAAGAATGTGAAATGTCAGAATAATAGTAAAGAGAATGATTTATTTCAGCTTTTATTTCTTTCATCACATTCCCGGTGGGTCAGAAGTTTACATACACTCAATTAGTATTTGGTAGCATTGCCTTTAAATTGTTTAACTTGGGTCAAACATTTCAGGTAGCTTTCCACAAGTTTCCCACAATAAGTTGGGTGAATTTTGGCCCATTCCTCCTGACAGAGCTGGTGTAACTGAGTCAGGTTTGTAGGCCTCCTTGCTCATACACGCTTTTTCAGTTCTGCCCACAAATGTTCTATAGGATTGAGGTCAGGGCTTTGTGATGGCCACTCCAATACCTTGACTTTGTTGTCCTTAAGCCATTTTGCCACAACTTTGGAAGTATGCTTGGGGTCATTGTCCATTTGGAAGACCCATTTGCGACCAAGCTTTAACTTCCTGACTGATGTCTTGAGATGTTGCTTCAATATATCCACATAATTTTCCTTCCTGATGATGCCATCTATTTTGTGTAGTGCACCAGTCCCTCCTGCAGCAAAGCACCCCCACAGCATGATGCTGCCACCTCCGTGCTTCACGGTTGGGATGGTGTTCTTCGGCTTGCAAACCGCCGCCTTTTTCCTCCAAACATAACGATGGTCATTATGGCCAAACAGTTCTATTTTTGTTTAATCAGACATTTCTCCAAAAAGTACGATCTTTGTCCCCATGTGCAGTTGCAAACCGTAGTCTGGCTTTTTTATGGCGGTTTTGGAGCAGTGGCTTCTTCCTTGCTGAGTGTCCTTTCAGGTTATGTCGATATAGGACTCGTTTTACTGTGGATATAGATACTTTAGTACCGGTTTCAGCATCTTCACAAGGTCCTTTGCTGTTGTTCTGGGATTGATTTGCACTTTTCTCACCAAAGTACGTTCATCTCTAGGAGACAGAACGCGTCTCCTTCCTGAGCAGTATGACAGCTGCGTGGTCCCATGGTGTTTATACTTGCGTACTATTGTTTGTACAGATGAACGTGGTGCCTTCAGGCGTTTGGAAATTACTTGCAAGGATGAACCAGACTTTTTTTTCTGAGGTCTTGGCTGATTTCTTTTGATTTTCCCATGATGTCAAGCAAAGAGGCACTTAGTTTGAAGGTAGGCCTTGAAATACATCCACAGGTACACCTCCAATTGACTCAAATGATGTCAATTAGCCTATCAGAAGCTTCTAAAGCCATTACATAATTTTCTGAAATTTTCCAAGCTGTTTAAAGGCACAGTCAACTTAGTGTATGTAAACTTCTGACCCACTGGAATTGTGATACAGTGAATTATAAGTGAAATAGTCTGTCTGTAAACAATTGTTGGGAAAATTACTTGTCATGCACAAATTAGATGTCCTAACCGACTTGCCAAAACTATAGTTTGTTAACAAGAAATTTGTGGAGTGGTTGAAAAACGAGTTTTAATGACTCCAACCTAAGTGTTTGTAAACTTCCGACTTCAACTGTAGATGGACAGATGTAGTCTCAACAAGAAAGGTTGTGTGCTTTGGGTTTGCTATTCTACCCGGTTGCACCTCTTGTATGTAGTTTAAGCTGAGGGTGGGGATGGGTAGAGGAGGGTCTGTTAGTCTATGGACAGGATATGGGTTAGTGCATTACTAATCACCCACAGCATATCTTTCTCTGTAGCTCGTGTCTATAAAAGTCTGGGGTTGAGGTTATACTACCGGTCAAAAGTTTTAGAACACCTACTCATTCAAGGGTTTTTCTTTATTTTTACTATTTTCTACATTGTAGAATAATAGCGAAGACATCAAAACTATGAAATAACACATGGAATCATGTAGTAACCAAAAAAGTGTTAAACAAATCAAAATATATGTTATATTTGAGATTCTTCAAATAGCCACCCTTTGCCTTGATGACAGCTTTGCACACCCTTGACATTCTCTGAACCAGCTTCACCTGGAATGCTTTTCCAACAGTCTTGAAGGAGTTCTCACATATGCTGAGCACTTGTTGGCTGCTTTTCCTTCACTCTGTGGTCCGACTCATCCCAAACCATCTCAATTTGGTTGAGGTCGGGGGATTGTGGGGGCCAGGTCATCTGATGCAGCACTCATCACTCTCCTTCTTGGTAAAATAGCTCTTACACAATGAAGAAAATAGTTTTTAAAAAATAAAGGAAAACCCTTGAATGAGTAGGTGTTCTAAAATGTTGACCGGTAGTGTATGTGTATAGGATAAATATATACACATTTACATTACGTTGTAGTCATTTAGCAGATGCTCTTATCCAGAGTGACTTAGTTAGTAATATATTATATTATCCCTGTGTGCTGCACTAAAAAGGCCATCTAGGAATGTGCTACAGTATGCCTGTCACTTATCTAAATGATTTGACTTAAGTTTGAACATTTCTTTCTCCCCCCACTTTAGGTTCCTCCACTACCTGGATGCCATTCACCTCGGCCTTTCCAAGAACACTCTACAATACCTAGCAGAGAACTTCCCATGAACTAGAGAGAAGTGCACTGGTGTTTCTCAAATAGGGGGTTTAAGGACATTTAGTCTGCCAATTTGAGGCTTGATGACAGTATGAAAGCAATCATTAGCAGGGTTGATGTGATCCTAACTTGGGTCATATTCATTAGGTACCGAATGGAATAAATCAAACTGACACAAGGAGGGACTGACAATCTGAGCTTGTCGAATTAGAAAGGCAAAGCTTTTTGCTACGGTGTGCCCTAATGAATACGACCCCTCGATTGCTACTAAAGTCAATGACCAGAAATCTGCGGATCAATTCCCTCTTTGGATCTGGAGTGAGGTTCATCATGGATCCCTTCGAAGAGTGCTGTAACTCTATTCGCCTGTTCAATATGCATTTGTACAGTAATATAAAAACAGGTGTGTTTTAGTGTAAATGTGTATCAGTACGTTTTTATAGTTGTGGCTTTTACGGAGATCTGCCTAATGTTTTTGTATTCTGCTTTGCATTTGGCAAAGCGTTTCATTAACTAATACATTTGAAGGTTCTATGTTGAGAGATCATTTGTAAGATTTGAATAACATACTTGTAGAAATACACTTGTAGAAATTGTCAGTTTAAAAGGGTGTGTTGCTTTTGTTGCGAATATAAATCTGTATCGAAATGAGTGGTGTAATTATCCGTTTACATAACGAAATACAAATGGTGACGTTTCTGTGAGTTTGGACGAAAACTGGAACTTCTGTACCAGTACGGTATGTAGGATCATTACTTGTGCCTGTGAACGTAAAATGCATGTGATTTTTCTTTTGTAACCGCCCACTACTGAATAGGCAACCTCTTCAGAAATGAACACATGACGCGTGTGGTTTTGTTTAATGTTGCTTTTGTTGTCAAACTACACAATATTAACACAATCCTGTTCAAGCACTCTTTTAAGTATGACTTCTTTTTTTTTTTTACTGTTCATATAATATAAAGCCCACCCACTTTACCAGTCCTAAGTGTTATTCTCTCATGAATCACAATGGCTTCATTATTTGAGTGAATAAAGGTTTGTATCTAATTGCAGGGTAGGATCAGTGATGTATATAAACCCTGGATTGCTGATGCTTTGTATTGGCCAATGAGAGGCTTTGAAGCCACCAGTCGGCTATATTGGCACTTCAGAAAAGCAGTCCTCCATAGGAATGAATGGAATTCTACAGTATTTTATTTAAATGTTTCATGGACTAAATTAAATGTTTTAAAGTATTTTTGTTGTTGTAGTGGGGACCGAAACATTAGTACTTTCTAAAAGTTATACTTTAAGCAAACTGTTTTTATATATTTTTTCATTTATATTTAGCTTACATAATATACATTTAAAAGTATGTATTAAGGTGTCTAATAGAATAAACCTGGCAAAAACTAATGTAAACATTTGTAAATGCATTTTTATAGCTTCCCCACAAAAAAGTATAACAGTGGAGGCGCAGTTGCTTCAAAACCGCGCCCTGTCAGTGTGTATATATAAATCATTGGGTAGGATGTATTTTTGAAATATAAATATGAATCAAGTCGGGTTAGATTGTTGTGATCAATCTAATGTAACAGAAATGATTAATGAAATATTTTTGTATTGCTTATTTCTTTCGGTAAATTAATGTAATAAAGCTTGGAAATAAAAAATGACACTTGTAAAAAGCCGCAGACGCGGCGTATTAAACAAAACCACACGCGTCATGTGTTCATTTCTGAAGAGGTTGCCTATCAGTAGTGGGCGGTTACAAAAGAAAAATCACATGCATTTTACGTTCACAGGCACAAGTAATGATCCTACATACCGTACTGGTACAGAAGTTCCAGTTTTCGTCCAAACTCACAGAAACGTCACCATTTGTATTTCGTTATGTAAACGGATAATTACACCACTCATTTCGATACAGATTTATATTCGCAAAATAATGGCAAACAAGGATCGAAACAAAACAATATTGCTGGAATTGGGGAAACTGCCAGACAACAATCAATGCGCAGACTGTGGCGCGCCGGGTGAGTGACAATGTAGTTCCATTTAAATCCTAGTCAATTCAGGATATGAGTTATGGATGAAGTTGCCAATGAGTGTACTGTTTGTTCACATGAATTAAATAAACCCATGTTCTGTATGTGTGTGGTGTGTTAAATAATCATGTGTAGGGTAAATGTTTGTGTGTGTCATCTAGATATTGCATTCTCCCTACTTTCAAAGCACGTTACACAACAATAACAACTTCTACCTACAAAGCCTGCCCGCTCATTAGGCAGGATTAGGCGACCGCCTATGGCGGCAGTTTGAAGAGGGCGGCATTTTCTGAGCAAAACTGACCAACCTCCAACAACCTCACATAATTCTGTCCAAAAACAATGACAATTTCTCTCAAACAGTGGCATATGGGCTTTTTAGGTGAGCGCTGATGCCGCCCTGTGATAAGTAGTGGCCACTTTGTTAAAGGCAGGGGCGCAAACATATTTAGCTTGTCCATTCCCAGCGCGCCTCTCCAGGGTGCTGTCAAAGTTGCGTCAATTCAAATCTGGTATTAGGAACAAAAGAGGTCAACACGACTTCTAAGATATACTAGTTATTTTAATTAATGCGAAAACCTTCAATGGTAAATATGATGTTTCGTATATACGGGCTCTTTGAAATACCTCGCAGGGCACTTCAGAGAACTAATCCATTGTTCTAGGTTCTTGCTCAAATACTCTGACAGAGAGAGTTTCCCACCTCTCTGCTGGCCAATCAGAGTAAAGACTTGAGCGTGGTTTAGACTTACTCAGCCAATCCGTTGATGCACCCCTGTTGCCAGGCATAAATCCATATCATAACAACCTGTCATAGTGAGAAGAGCCAGCTCCCTTAGACACCATTCCTACGTCCAAGGAAGGTTCACAGATCACAAAGAACCAGTATATTCCAGTATCTGGAGACACAAATCCCTATCTCATCTTACCCCCCAAAACAGCTCTTCACATCAATCACAGCCTGCCAGGTGACACAACCTACATTAGCCCAGTCAAGAATGCATTCTTTCTAAGTTAGTCATCCCATAAATTATAAAAATAATAAATCTCTCACAGTGCTGTTGGAGAGACATATCGCTGCCATGCTCCACCAACGTTCCGTCAAAAAAAACGTTCTATCATAAATCATGTAGCAGATATAGTAGCCTATATGGTAGAAATAGGATGTGGCATTTTCTGTAGCCTACAGGCTGGAGATGAAATGTATGACAATGTAATGAGACATCGTGCAGGTTTCTCCGATCAAATAGCCTAACCTAAATGGCGCCCAATCAAATAAAAAATGTGCTGACATGTTAACGAACAATATATTGGGTGCGTTCATAAATTCACTCTGGCTATCTACTCCCATTTCAGAGCACTCTCGTCTTGTGCCAGAGCGCAGAATAACATGAATTTACGAACGCGCAACACCCGTTGAATATGACCGGTGTCAGTAAACGTCGGCAAAAAAAAAGTTATTAAATTGTTGCCAGCAGCACAGTTACAGTCACCAACGTTCTAGATAACATGAAAACAGCCTAACCAGTTCTGCTAGTACGAGTAAAATGGTCAGAGTGAGGTGTTCTCTGCGGTTATGGAACCCCTACCTGTCCCAGACCTGCTGTTTTCAACTCTTAATGATCGGCTATGAAAAGCCAACTGAGATTTATTCCTGATTATTATTTGACCATGCTTGTCACTTATGAACATTTTTGAACATCTTGGCATGGTTCTGTTATAATCTCCACCCGGCACAGCCAGAAGAGGACTGGCCACCCCTCATAGCCTGGTTCCTCTCTAGGTTTCTTCCTAGGTTTTCGCCTTTCTAGGGAGTTTTTCCTAGCCACCGTGCTTCTACACCTGCATTACTAGCTGTTTGGGGTTTTAGGCTGGGTTTCTGTACAGCACTTCGAGATATTAGCTGATGTAAGAAGGGCTATATAAAATAAAATTGATTGATTGATTGATTCTCTCATTTGTGTCTGGAAGTAGCTAGCTAGCCAAGTTAGCTTGTGTTACTGACTGCGGTTGTGAGGTCAGAACGCTCGGATCAACCCTACTCCCCCGCCGGAGCGTTCAGTGTGCGCTCTCAACGCTCCGAAAGCGAAACGCTCTGAATTCACGAACGGACCATCTAACAACGCTCTGAATATACGAGGGCACTCTGCCAGTCCTAAATTAATTTATGAACACGCCATAGAAATATGCTTACACATTCGAATGTCTCTCACCCTATCACACAATGTTATGCAAATTAGTTGCTGTATGTGACGATGATGCTGGGGCATGCCGAGGGAGAGTTTTTCGAGAGGCACTTGTGTGCGTCGGATTAGTTCTGGGGTGCACTGTGTTCATCCAAATAAATTACAACTTGTTTATTTTATGGGAAATCGTCATCCTAGACTGTTTATGCTAGTCAACAAACTACATGTGAATTTCGGTGGCCTTACAGGCTCATTACAATATCCTAAAAAAAGGACAGCTCCAGCCATTACCACAAGCCCTTCCTCCCCAATTAGGTGCCACCAACCTCCTGTGGTGTAAACACATTGCAAATAGGCTCAGTATAAAGTTGGGTAGCTGATATTCCGAGTTTAAATAGCCAAATTGATTAGTCACAGGAATCAGGACTAATAAAGTCAATGCAACGGCCTGTTTTACAAACAGTGAGCCTAACACATGGATGGGCATGCCAAAAATTCCATTGCAGGCGGACAGGGTAGGCTACACCCCAGGAAGCACCGACATCTTTTGGACCAACAGTCATTTTTTTGGTGCAGTCCAGACCGGCCTTGATTTCCACATCCACGGACGTTGGTTTTTGGTCCGGTCTGGACAAGCCTTGATTTGGGCCAAACATAGACGTCTACAGTATGTTTGGTTCAGATTTGGTCCAGTCTGGACCGGCCTTGATTTGATCCAAACATAGACGTCTATAAATTACGTATTTTCAACTTTAATTCAGAACCGAAAATGAACCTGATTTCAATGTCCGGAAAATACGTATTTTCACCTTTCATTCAGAAACTAAATTGAACGTAACGTCAACGTCTGGAAAATATGTATTTTAGACGTCTTTTCAACTTGCCTAGGGCGGCAGAATGGCCAGGACCAGCCCTGATCACCATTGACCATTTTGATAGATATCAGTGATTTTCAGTGCTGATTGACACCACACAGAGATGGTCATTCATTCTTTGATCTCTGTTTTTCCATAAGCTTTGAGTGATCTTGAGAGTCTTGTCTCTTTCTGGTGATCCTCCCGTCCTCTGCATACACTGTATAGATCCTGACTGGGCGTCCTATAAGCTGGGTGTGTTTGTGTGTCTGAACTGCTCTGGAGTGCACCGCAACCTGTCCAACATCAGCCGCGTCAAATCCATACGGCTCGACTTCTGGGATGACGAGCTAGTGGAGGTACTGAATGGATCTCTTACAGCAGTGGTCACCACCAACCATGGTCCTGGAGATCTACAGGGTGTTCAGGTGTTCATTCCAGCCCAACACTAACCAGATCAATCCATCAACAAATCATCATTAATTTTTGCTGGGGTGGAATTAAAGCCTTCACAACCAATATCTCTTCAAGACCAGGTTTTGTGACCACTACATGACAATTTCACTCCTGGTCCTCATCTTGGAGGACCACTTTTGATACTGGTTTGGTTTGCAATCTTAATTAATACAATATATTTGTGTTCTCTGTTTTCTTCTTTTGGGGTGTTTGTTTGTGAACGAAGTTCATGAAAACCAATGGAAACGCCACAGCCAGAGCCGTCTATGAGAAAGCAGTCCCAGCGTTCTACTACCGGCCCCAGCAAGAAGACTGTGCGTAAGTGTTGCCATCCCAGGTCATTTCACTACTTCACTGACACTACAGTGTACTTGACATTGGGCACTAGTTTTTGTAATTTAATGTCTGTCCTCAAATCATCCTCTGGCTGGTGGTACAAACGAATGGCAGCATTTAGAGAAGTTGAAGGATGCTGACTTTGCACAGCAATGTAGGAAGAGGAAGGAAAGGATTGTATTGTTTAAAAAAACAAAACAGAAGTGGTACTTCTGACAATGGAATTATAAATAATTTAACCAGTCAGTACATTTTTGTCTCTCCCTCCCAATGAATGTTTAAAAAAAAAAAATGCAATGGACAATGCTTTGGGTTTCTATGCACCCTGTCTAAAGCAATGCAGGAGAAACTCTGGACTCAATGATCCGATAAGCCTGTTATACTGTAGAACATCTCATCCCTTTTACCCCTAGTGTCCTAAGGGAGCAGTGGATAAGAGCTAAATATGAGAGGACAGAATTTACCGGCGAGACAAAGTATCCTCCACTGGCCTACACGACAGGTGAACTGGCTTTACTGCTTGTCTGTGGACGTTCAAATGACTTATATTATATGACATATTATAACACTTATAACACATATTATAACACATAGAACCTCTGCCTTTTCTTCTATATTTCTATATATATTCTATTCTTTTAATTTTGGTCCTCTGTAGCTCAGTTGGAAGAGCATGGCTCTTGAAACGCCAGGATAGTGGGTTTGATAAAAGCGTCTGCTAAATGATCCATTTGTTTTTACACTGCTGCTACTCACTGTTTATTATGTATGAATAGTCACTTTACCTCTACCTACATGTACAAATTACCTCGACTACCCTGTACCCCCACACATTGACTCGGTACCGGTACCCCCTGTATATATAGCCTCGTTATTGTTATTTTATTGTGTAACTTTTTTTATTTTTTTTCCTTAGTTTATTTAGTAAATATTTTCTTAAGCCTTTCTTGAACTGCATTGTTGATTAAGGGCTTGTAAGTAAGCATTCACGGTAAGGTCTACACCTGTTGTATTCAGCGCATGTGACAAATACAATTTGATTTGATTTGATACATTGAAGTGTCTGCTAAATGACATACATTGAAACGCCTGCTAAATGACACATTGAAATATAAATATTGCCCACAGTGAGGCATTTTGCAGGGTCAATGTAGTTTGTTCATCATAGAATGACAAGAAAAACCTGTTCTTGCCACACTGACACTTCTGTGGCAGAGCATCGTTTACTTGAGTGAAAACCACACCCAGGGACATGATAGAGGGCACATTTCTTTAGAGCAATACCCACATGTATTGATGAGTTGCGGAAATGTAACAGAGTACATTTCATTGGGTCCATTTCAGGTTTCTATGAAGGGATGTTGTGGAAGAAGGGGAAGGAGAAGGGACAGTTTCAGAGAAGGAAGTTTGTTCTGTCTGAGAAGGAATTCACCCTGGCTTACTACAACAAGGAGGATGTAAGTGTGAGGTCATTGACTTGCTGGGTAGCTTTGCTGCAGGGCTACATTACTAAACTGTTTATGGTCACATACTTTGAAAGTGTGACTCTACTGAAAGGTGAAAAGAGTTCAGTGCCATAGATCTGCTAATATTTACAAGGGTTCACTTGTGATTCATCTTAACATTTATCATTTGACTATGACGTACGTTCAGTTTTATCTCAAGTCAGGCTTACAAATACTCCAACTGTTGACTGTCTTAAGGCACATTGTTGTGTTTTCACTGGGCTTGCCTTGTACGCATCATCACTCTGCGCCCTCAGCCGTCCAAAGGGCCCAAAGCGCTCATCTCCATCAAAGACGTGAATGTGACCTTTCAACCTGAGAAGATTGGTCACGCCCATGGTTTGCAGATGACCTACCAGGAAGACAGCCACACCAGAAGCCTTTATGTCTACCACGAGAGTGGAGAGGTAGGCATTTCTTTCTGTATTTCTCTCTTCATTATAGAAGAGTAGCTTTTGTATAGCCTGGTGATCAACGATCTGTCACTGTGTGTTTTATCCAACTCCTTTGCCATATGTTTGTTATGAAAGTGAAAACTACAGAGGAGTTGGCTAAATCACAAACTGATCTCCCGGTACTACCAGGTGAGATAAGAGAAAGACGTTTGCCGTCACATGGCCTCATCCAATACGTGAGGAAGTGAGCAAGAAGCAATGCAAAAATATTTACAACTTTGCAAAACAAGCTTTTGTTCGTGCTTTTGTCTGAGATCTTTGCCGTTCCGCTTGTATTCACAGTTAGTAGGAGATCGTTTTTATGGCATCCTCCTGTAGCAGATTATGCTGTATATCAGTGTGTAAAGCTTACTAGTCTTCCCTGCTCAGGAGATTGTCAACTGGTTCAATGCCATTCGTGCTGCTCGCTTTGCCTACCTGAAAACAGCATACCCCACAGGAAGTGATAAAGAAGTAAGTGTTTATTAGACTATATTTCAGTAAAGTTCTCTCTGGTATATGCCCTTCTTTTCAACCATGTTTGTACTGGCACAGTATCTCTATTTCCATCAAATCAGAGGCTACCAATGTCCCCCCACATGAATTTGGTATTTTGATTGTACCCTGTAGACCATTCACTTTAGGGTGTAAATATTGTACTATAAATTGTGCATTCCTGTATTATACTTATGCTAAAATGTCTATTCTATTCTACTGAGCCGTTTACTTTATGTTCATATTCTTATATGTTCATATTTCTTATTGTTGTTGCATTGTCCAGAAGGAACCTGCAAGTAAGCGTTTCATTGGACAGTGTATACCATGTGTATCCTGTACATACGACTAATAAAACTTGAAACTTTAGGGTGTTGTTATGCCATGTGAAGACAGACTTTTATGAACCAATGCATTAGAGGAAGTTCTACAAGTTTCAGATTTGAGAGGGTGCCTAAGGATATATTCAGCAACCGTAGCGATCAACAACTACCATTGCAATTAGCAATAAATTAACTGATACTTATAAATGCTTCTTCTGTATTCCTCTTCATTATGTGTATTCTGACAGTTGATGACTAGAATTACAAGAAACTACCTCAAAGAAGGATACATGGAGAAGACAGGTCCTATGGTAGGTAGTTACTTTGTGATTATCATACTAAATAATGACATTGGATAGAAGAAACGTAAAGTGACCTGGTTGTTACAATGTAATCGCATTATGAACATAGTGACAATAAAGTGTATTTGTTGGGTAGCAAAAGGAGACGTTCAAAAAGAGATGGTTCATCTTGGACTCCCAAGACAGGAAGCTCCTTTACTTCAAAAGCCAGCTGGTAAGAAAGGAATCCACCTCCTCATCATCTCAAAAGGGTGTGTGTGTGTGTGTGTATTCGCTGTGTACGTGTGTGTGTGTACCTGTGTGTATGACTCGAATCCTAATCTCTACACTATCAGCATGTTGTGTGTGTGTCTGTCTACTACAGGATGCTGAGGAGCTGGGAGTTGTGTTCATCGGCACAGAGACCAATGGTTACTCAGTGAGTAAGTGCATTCCCAAAAGGACCAGAGGCAACAGGTGGAGGTGTGGCATCACAGTGGAGACGCCAGACCGCCAGTTTGTCTTCATGTGTGAGCAGGAGAGGGAGCAGAGAGAGTGGGTGGAGGCCCTCAGACAGGTTATCTCTAAACCCATGCAGCCCCAGGACTACACCAGTAAGAGCCGTGTCACCAGTATTCACACCACAGGAGGCTCCTGAGGGGAGGACGGCTCATAATAATGGGCAGAACGGAGCAAATGGAATGCCATCAAACACATGGAAACCATGTGTTTGATGTATTTGATACCATGCCACGGATTCCGCTCCAGCCTTTACCACGAGCCCGTCCTCCCCAATTAAGGTGCCACCAACCTCCTGTCACACACACACACACACACATTATGACACACACTATGCACATACTGTACATAGTATATATTCATACACCATATGGTGAATAAACTAATGTACTCTTTTCTGGCTTGTCTTGTTTCAGCTGAAGCCAACATCAGAGGGAAGAGATGACTTTCATGAGAGAGAGAGAGAGAGAGAGAGAGAGAGAGAGAGAGAGAGAGAGAGAGAGAGAGAGAGAGAGAGAGAGAGAGAGAGAGAGAGAGAGGAGAGAGAGAGAGAGAGAGAGAGAGAGGAGAGAGAGAGAGAGAGAGAGAGAGAGAGAGGAGAGAGAGAGAGATGAGAGAGAGAGAGAGAGAGAGAGAGAGAGAGAGAGAGAGAGAGGAGAGAGAGAGAGAGAGAGAGAGAGAGAGAGAGAGAGAGAGATGAGAGAGAGAGAGAGAGAGTGAGAGAGAGAGAGAGAGAGAGAGAGAGAGAGAGAGAGAGAGAGAGAGAGAGAGAGAGAGAGAGAGAGAGAGAGAGAGAGAGAGAGAGAGAGAGAGAGAGAGAGAGAGAGAGAGATTCCACCAACATTGGCTGCAAAGCCCACTCTGAAAACTATCACACTTGTGGATTGCTATCTACACTGAACAAAAATATAAACGCAACAATTTCAAGATTTTACTGAGTTACAGTTCATGTAAGGAAATCAGTCAATTGAAATAAATAAATAAAGCCCTAATCTATGGATTTCACGACTGGAATAGATACAGAAAACCAGTCCCACTGCTCTTCAATGGCTGTGCGAAGTTGATGGATACTGGCGGGAACTGGAACACACTGTCGATCCAGAGCATCCCAAATATGCTCAATTAGTGACATGTCTGGTGAGTATGCAGGCCATGGAAGAACTGGGACATTTTTAGCTTCAAGAATTGTGTACAGATCCTTGCGACATGAGGCGTGCATTATCATGCTGAAAGTTGAGATGATGGCGTCGTATGAATGGCACGACAATGGGCCTCAGGATCTCATCACGGTATCTCTATGCAGTCAAATTGCCATCGATAAAATGCAATTGTGTACATTGTCCGTAGCTTATGCCTGCCCATATCATAACCCCACCGCCACAATGGGCACTCTGTTCACAACGTTGACATCAGCAATCCGCTCACCCAAACAACGCCATACACGCTGTCTGCCATCTGCCCGGTACAGTTGAAACCGGATTCATACGTGAAGATTACACTTCTCCAGTGTGCCAGTGGCCATCGAAGGTGAGCATTTTCTCACTGAAGCCGGTTACGACGCCGAACTGCAGTGAGGTCAAGACCCTGGTGAGGACGACGAGCACGCAGATGAGCTTTCCCTGAGACTGTTTCTGACAGTTTGTGCAGAAATTATTCGGTTGTGCAAACCCACAGTTTCACCAGCGATCCCGCACGTGAAGAAGCGGATGTGGCGGTCCTGGGCTGGCGTGGTTACTTGTGGTCTTTGGTTGTGAGGCCAGTCGGATGTACTGCCAAATTCTCTAAAACGACGTTGGAGGCGGCTTATGGTAGAGAAAGTAACATTCAATTATCTGGCAACAGCGCTGATGCTCATTCCAGCAATCAGCATGCCAATTGCACACTACCTCAAAACTTGAGACATCTGTGGCATAATGTTGTGTGACAAAACTGCACATTTTAGAGTGGCCTTTTATTGTCCCCAGCACAGGTGCACCTGTGTGATGATCATGCTATTTAATCAGCTTCTTGATATGCTACATCTCTCAGGTGGATGGATTATCTTGGCAAAGGAGACATTTTCACTACAGGGATGTAAACAAATTTGTGCACAAAAATTGAGATAAATAAGCTTTTTGTGCATCTGGAAAATATCAGCTCATGAAACATGGGACCAACACTTTACATGTTGCATTTATATTTTTGTTCAGTATATAAGAGAACTTCCAGTATCACTGAATAGAATGTATCCCCTTACTGACAGCAGGACCCTAAATATATGACTCCTTGGAGGACAATGTCTAGGACTGTGGGTTTATGTACAACGCAGATACTTGACGACTGCCATAGTTCTACTGGAATTGTTGAAAAACGAATTTGGGCAGTAATGTCTCACCACAAATTATGGACAAATACTACATGCCTTCCTGGCATGGAAGGTGAAATTGTTGTTCTCAAATCTTTCGTATTAAATGGCAGAAAGAGCTGTGTGTCCCGTGTGTAGTTGTTTTATGTGTGAAGCCAGGTCAATTCTGTCGCTATGAGAAAGTAAACGCGTGTGTGTGTGCATACATGGTATAAAATTGCATCTACAATATCAACTGTGATAGTATCTAATACCAACTGTGATCTCTAATATAAACTGTGATAATATATAATACCAACTGTATGTATTAGAAGGGTATATTTTTAGCCCTTTTCTTAAACAAATGGTATGGCATCCTTGCCTCCTCCATCATCTCACAATACAATCAAATCAAGCCACTACATTTTAATTCCAAGTCAGGTCTTATTTGGAAAGGAGACAGTCAGCAGGAAAATCTGCGCGCAGGTGACTGGGTTGGACGGAATATAGCGGAAACGGAGGTTTTCCCTCTTTCCCGAAATGTTTTGTGTGTGTTTCTTATTCAATACCCCGTCCAGCTGGTGGCGGTATTGCACCATTAACATTGTATGCCAACCGCCGTTAAACCCCATAGAAGAAGAATAAAAATTCCAAGTCAACGTCACCACATGGGCGCTAGAGGGTAGCAGATGTGTTGTCTATTATGTTTCGACAGCGTTTGTCTGCTACTGCTTGCCGTAGTTGCCGGGTATTGGAGGTCAGCCGGAGGAGGCGTGCGTCTGAAATATTTAGTGCAAAATGTCATGAAAGTGGCGAAAATAAAGGAATATAGCGTTTTAAACAATTATGTAATTTACAAGTGTGTATCGCTGTTAAGCACGGTACTTCAATTGTACAAAAAACGGGAGGAAAGCTCATGAAATAACGGAGAAATTCCTCCGTCCGTTTTGTCCTACAAAGAAAGAGCGACCACAGTTTGACAGCGCAGTTCAGACTGCGCAGGCCTGGCAATAGATTAACTGCTGTAGGGCGGCATCTGAACGAATAGATGATATTTATGAAAGAACAAAGACTTTATTGATTTGTGAATATAAAAAAACAGTTGCAAATATGAGGAAGGACGTGAGGATATTACTCGTCGGGGAACGTAAGTGGCTGATTTATTAAATGTAGCTGGCGCTTGATGCCTACTGTAATTAGCTAGCATGCTAGCTAGCGTAACTCGGAATACATTAAATAAAGACTCAAAATACGCTGTATAGATGAATTTACAACTAGGTTGTGTTTTGTACTTGAATGACCGCACAACGAAGGATAACATTGCATCGAACTGATTCAATGTGACATTGTGAAAACGTTTAACAAAATACCTAGTTAACTAGCAAATGCCGCAGTCAAATATGATTGGTTAGTTAATAAAGACATTTACATAAAGACTGTTGGTTTGTTCAATTAGTAATAAGCACACAGTAGCTGTAGTTATTTAAAGTGTGTTTGGTGTAACTTCTAGCCACAGCATTTAACTAGCTAACTAGTAATGTAGGTTAGGATCATATCAATAGAACACTCACTCAACCTTGAATGCGCTTTGCACTATCGATCTGTCCTCTTGCACAGTGTCAGCTTGACATTCCATTCCATGGAACCAGTAGAAATCAGGTTCAGCTCAGTTCCGTATATGTTAGCCATTTGGCCACTTTGCAGCTTTTGGCCTCCACAATACACTTCTCGCCAGTCCCCATAGCCACATCTAGTGCACTTTGCAAATTCGGGCCATATTTCATTCATCTTCTCCCATATCCACAATGCATCAATCTTTAAGCTATTCCATTTGTTTTGAGAGCCATTTATATTTGTTTTGAGAGCCACTATTGTCAATGATCACATTTTGTGGGAACGTGGGTAGTATGTGATAGAACTGAGACCTTTAAAGGAACTTGTGAATTAGGGGGGAAATTATCAAGTGTTCTTCTCTCACACACTCACATCTGTTTATGGCTGGCTGACCTACAAAGACACATTCTCTTTGGCGTTGCTGACAGGTCTCTTGAGAGGGCTGCCAAAACCCGTACGTGTGTATGCTAACATTGGTGATATCACACAGCAACCAATGATGCATTTTACACAGGCAGCCCAATACTGATATTTTTCCCAATTACTGGCAAAAGAGCAGATCTGATTGGGCAAAAGACCAAGTAGTAGTGTAAAAGGATCATAATTGGGCTGCCAGACTGTGTAAACGCAGCTCAAGTGTCCATGGATACAAGTCCTTTCCATGCACCTGCAGAGGCTGCCGCTGTTCTTGAATTTGATGAACTGTCCTACTGTCCTTGAAGCAGGATCCCATTCACTGATCTGACACATGATATAGGTGAAAGCTACTGCAGGCAAATTGAACCAAGCTTGATTAGGCCCATCCCTCCATTGGTGTTCGATCAATGGTTATGGTATGATAAAAGGATGCATGTTAAAATGTATCTGAACTGCACCTCTCTGTGCTGTATCTGCAGTCCTCTGTCCCCTGGCTGTGCGCTGTGGTGCTGGATTCAATCAAGTCATGGAATTCAATAAGACACTCCAACACTTAACTAGTCCCTGTTCATGCTTGCCAGCTGCTCTTATCTTCACACATCAGTAACTCAACACATCAGTCTAACAGTCTGTAATGTAGGCAGATCCATAGACGACACAGTCTCAATTGCACTCTACACTGCCCTCACCAACCTAAATAAGAGGAATACATACCTATGTGAGAATGCTGTTCATTGACTACAGCTCAGCGTTCAGCACAATTGTCCCCTCCAAACTCGTCACCAAGCTTAGGACCCTGGGACTGAACACTTCCCTCTGCAACTGGATCCTGGACTTCCTGACGGGCTGCCCCCAGGTGGTAAGGGTAGGCAACATCACCTCTGCCACGCTGACCCTCAACACGGGGGCCCCACAGGCTTGTGTACTTAGTCCCCTCCTGTACTCCCTGTTCACCCACGACTGCGTGGCCACGCACAACTCCAACGACATCAAGTTTGCTGACAGTGGTAGGCCTGATCACCGGCGACGATGAGACAGGGAGGAGGTCAGTGACCTGGCGGGGGGGGGGGGGCATCCACTGCAGCCCCCATCCACATCGCCGGGGCTGCAATGGAGCGGGTCGAGAGCTTCATGTTCTTCGGTGTCCAAATCACTAAGGACTTAAAATGGCGTACACACGCACAGTTGTGAAGAAGGCGCAACCTCTTCCCCCTCAGGAGGCTGGAAAGGTTTAGCATGGGCAAATCTTCAAAAAGTTATACAACTGCACCATTGAGAGCATCTTGACTGGCTGCATCACTGCTTGGCAACAGCACCGCCCTCGATCGCATGGCACTACAGAGGGTGGTGCGGACAGCCCAGTACATCACTGGCATCCAGGACCTCTATATCAGACGGTGTGAAAGGATGGTCCAGAAAATTGTTAAAGACTCCACATTGTACCATGCAATGTGCAGGTTTCAAGTTTTAATGTCACGTGCAGATTCCAGCCACTCAAGCCATAGACTGTTCTCTCTACATCCGCACGGCAAGCGGTACCGTTGCATCAAGTCTGACACCAACAGGCTCCTGAAGAGCTTCTTTCCCTAAGCCATACGACTGCTAAATAGCTAACAAAATGGCCTCATGGACTATCTGAGTTGACTCTGTCTCTATGCACTCTCACAGGACTCTACACACTCACGCACACTGACACTACACACACACACTTCATTTGCTCACACACACATAGCATGCACACACATTTATACTGACTACACACACACACTCACATACATTCATCATATACGCTGTTGCTACTCTGTTTATCATATATCCTGATGCCTAGTCACCTTACTCCTATACATATCTACCTCTATCACTCCAGTATCCCTGCACATTGTAAATATGGTACTGGAACTGACCCTGTATATAGCTTACTTACTTCTCATGTTCTTATTATTTATATTTCTCGTGTTTTCGCTCTACCTTATGTTATTTTTAGTTCTATATTGATGCTGATGACTGCATTGTTGGGTTTAGAGAGCTTTTAAGTAAGGCATTTCACTGTATTGTGCACGTGACATTAAAACTTGAAACCTGCACATTGCATGGTACAATGTTGAGAGGTGACTCTAAAGCTCAATTGATGATGTCTCCCTGTGAGAGATAATCTCCATCACAGGGAGTATATCCTCATTGTAGCCTGGTTCCAGATCTGTTTGTGCTGTCTCGCCAACTCCTACGGTCACTGTCATTGTCACATGACAATGATTGTAGCAGTTGGCAAGACCGCACAAACAGATCTGGAACCAGGCTATCCTGATTGCAATCACACACTGATGCTTCTGTCTGACTCACACTTGTCCTCTCGTCTCCACAGCCAAAGTGGGGAAGACGTCTCTGATCATGTCACTGGTCAGCGAGGAGTTCCCTGACGACGTTCCCCTTCGAGCGGAGGAGATCACCATCCCGGCAGATGTAACGCCAGAGAGAGTCCCCACACACATAGTGGACTACTCAGGTAGCACCACAGACCATACAGCCTGAACATCAATCAATACTGAATGTCAAACACTGAAAACTGTTCAGTGTTACTAGACTGCCCATACAGACAGACTATTATTGTTCAGACCTGTGATTCAGTCAATGCATGTTATGGCTGGAAACTGTTCTATGAATTCAGATATTTGAATGGATTTACTGACCGTACTTAAGACATTGGAGTAGGAGACGTGTCAGATTGGCAAGGCAATATCATACTGTCTTTTGATGTTGTTGCTCTGTTGTCTTGTGTGTGTAGAAGCAGAACAGTCAGACGAGCAGTTGTATCAAGAAATATCAAAGGTTGGTTGGATACCATTTTAACCTTGTATTATCCCCAAAAAGTAAAAATGTATCCCTACCAAAGTAGAATAACATTTTCTATTTTTTACAGGCAAATGTTATTTGCATAGTTTACTCAGTCAACAACAAGAAGTCCATTGAGAAGGTCAGTTTATAAACCAAGCATTCCCTAAGACAAAGAATAACTGACATTCAGATGTCCTGATTTAGTAACAGCCACTGCCCGCCCATTGTTAACTCTGTTCACCATGTCGGCCACATTGAATTAAAGAGAGTGCAGGGCAGGCCTGTGTTCTGAGTCTTGGCCTTGCAGCTGTAGCAGGGTTTGATGTGTTTTCTCTCTCCTAGGTGACAAGCCATTGGATTCCCCTCATAAATGACAGGACGGACAAGGATAGCAGGTGTGTGCGAAGGGTGTGTATGCAGTGTGCACGTGGTGTCTGCATGGGTGTGTCTCTCCTCTTGGGGTCAGGGACAGTGGGGGTACTGTATACAGTCTGCTACTAAATCCCCAGTGGCTTTGGAAAAGACTGCCCCAACAGTAAAAGTGGTGGTGTAGTTGTTGACAGCTTTGCCATATTTCACTTAGTAGATTGAAACAGGTGTCTAGTCATCTCAGTAACATGCCATTCATTATAAGGCCAGACTGCTATATGGACCAGTTATGTCATAGACAATGACAAGGGAAAGTACACTACTGCGTACCTGTTTGAGTAACCTACTCCATCTCTGTGTGATAATGGAGGAAAGGTGACTGAATGACTAATGGCTATATAATGTAAGACAGTGCGATACGATGGATCGGTTTTCCATAGGGGAAGCAGGTGGTCATGGACACTGTTGTTGTCACCTCTTAGCTGTAAATGTAATTGCAGCCCCCTCTGTCTCCTGTCATTGATTTAATGTACCATTATACAGTATGTTGAGTCAGTTTGTATAGCGGCAGACAGCCAGACAACATTGGTTTTAGGGTTGTCACGATACCAATATTGCAATACTCTGAGGTATCGTGGCAAGGAAACAAAACATGAAGCAGACTACATTTCCTGAGGAAAACAGTCCTAATGTTGGTAGCCTTATGTTTCTTTTCCATATAGAACACAATATTTTACATACAGTAGGTTTTAAAGGACCATAGAGTTTATTCTGCTTTGTGTTTTCCGGCAGACAGCCAGACATTGCCTAACATTGCCTTGGATTGAGCCTGGATTTATTTAATAGGATCCGGTGTCAAGGCTAAGTCTGCCTGGATTACTGTTAGAGTTTAGTATGACATAGCTTGAAGGTTTGATCAATTAGGTGACACTGACCATCTATTTGGTGGAGCAGAGGCTGGAAACCCTGAGGACAAAATATTCCATTGTGTGATATTCTCATGATTGTTCTCTCAGAGCCCTAACTATGCCTTCCTCCTCCATTGGTAATGCCAATTAAATTCACCCGTCCTTTGGAATGAATGGCATATATTATATAAGATCATATATGATGTTGTTGCAGGGTACCACTGATCCTGGTGGGGAATAAGTCAGATCTGGTAGAACACAGCAGCATGGAGACCATCCTGCCCATCATGAACCAGTACTCTGACATCGAGACCTGCGTGGAGGTAAGAGAACACTGACTGGTGACTCTGTTTAACGCTTCCATTTTGGGGCTAAACTGACAAGTGCCTAGCAAGAGTACATTGAGAATGACCATATAGCTAGGCTAATGAAAGTTGTTGTGTTACACTTGAGTTGAGGCTCAATCAAAATGGTATAAAACCTCTAGAAATGTATTTCAAGGGTCTCTGATCACCTGATGAATGGCCTACAGAACTTTGATCACCAATGGTTTCATATTCTATCCCGGTTCTGAAATCCAAACAGCTGAAAACTCCATAAAAAATCAAATTGATGCATTGACCTTGTGATGTTGGTTGTCTGCTAGCCCTGGGCTGGGAGACTCCTAATGTTTCAGCTAACTCCTGACTCCAGTTAGAATGAATCTGATGGCTGGTAAATGAGCCTTTTTTTCTAATGCAGAGACCCGGGCAGTATTCATTATGGCACACAACATAAAAGATTTTGCAACGTAAAATACAAATATGTGTTTCTTATTGGCCAAGTCCACATAGTAAATTAGCCCTTTTCAGTCAGTTTTGTTTTATTTGGTGCCTAATGAACATGACCCCTCTGTGTCTTTTCTACAGACTTACAGAGTAAGTGTGTGCACTGTGTGCTGAGACGCACTTCTATCATTGAGGAAAGTCGTTGGATACATTACTCTTCCATTGGTCTCATGTGACAGCCAAGTCATACCATGTCCTCTCTGGCTAGATTAGTTACAGGATAAAAGGAGTAGAGGTGGAGGGAACGACGTGTTGGAACACACGTACAGAGATATCATTGGAGATGTGTTTGAAGGCAAACACACAGAAAGTCAGACGTGTTAGTGACAACCTGGTCGGGATCCATTATGCAGTTGTACTGCACAAGGTTAATGGTTACTTGTACGTGGTGCAACACTGTTCAGTCTCTACATAGTTAACATCTGTATACTCTCTTTCCCCCTGTGTGGAATTAGCACCTTGTCATGGCAATGCCACTGGATTTTATAGCCTGGCTGTTTCTGGACCCTAGTTTCATATTGAGAGATGACATTCTGCTTTCCATGACCTCATTTAGACCACTAAGAGGTTGGTTTTGCTGGCTTGAGTGTTTTTTCACTGAAGCACCATAAATCTACAATGCACCTAAATGCAACAACTCAAGCTTATTGAGAACCAATTGATGTGTATAACGAAGTAGTTCAAGAAGAGTGGGATAGGTGATTAATAAGTCAGCTTTATTTGTTGTTTACACATGGTTTACACAGTACAACAGTGGCGGCTGATGTCCTACTGTACCCATAATGCTCTGTAACACAATTGGTTTTAGCTTTGTAAAGATGTTACTAAAGTGAACATAATGGTGTCCTGTCTCCTTACCAATACATGGTTGTTAGACCACGGCAGGTGTCTGTTTCTCCGTGGATTGTTCCAGCTGGTTTTGAGGTTACTGTATGTTTCTGTTTCTCCGTGGATTGTTCCAGCTGGTTTTGAGGTTACTGTATGTTTCTGTTTCTCCGTGGATTGTTCCAGCTGGTTTTGAGGTTACTGTATGTTTCTGTTTCTCAGTGGATTGTTCCAGCTGGTTTTGAGGTTACTGTATGTTTCTGTTTCTCCGTGGATTGTTCCAGCTGGTTTTGAGGTTACTGTATGTTTCTGTTTCTCCGTGGATTGTTCCAGCTGGTTTTGAGGTTACTGTATGTTTCTGTTTCTCCGTGGATTGTTCCAGCTGGTTTTGAGGTTACTGTATGTTTCTGTTTCTCCGTGGATTGTTCCAGCTGGTTTTGAGGTTACTGTATGTTTCTGTTTCTCAGTGGATTGTTCCAGCTGGTTTTGAGGTTACTGTATGTTTGTGTTTCTCAGTGGATTGTTCCAGCTGGTTTTGAGGTTACTGTATGTTTGTGTTTCTCAGTGGATTGTTCCAGCTGGTTTTGAGGTTACTGTATGTTTCTGTTTCTCAGTGGATTGTTCCAGCTGGTTTTGAGGTTACTGTATGTTTGTGTTTCTCAGTGCTCTGCCAAAAACCTGAAGAACATCTCAGAGCTGTTCTACTATGCCCAGAAGGCAGTGCTCCACCCTACAGGACCCCTGTACTGCCCAGAGGAGAAGGAGGTGAGGAGGGCAGAGGGTAGCTAGGGGCCTAGAGTTGTCCCTAAATATGTAGCCTGATCAGGAAAAACTTTGAGCCAAAAGCTAGGATCCAGAGTTTTTCTTGGTCAGGTTACGCATTCAGGAAAGTTTCCTGGTCCTACCATGGGTACACAGGCAACATCTACTTTTTATCTCTCCAAAAATCTTATACATATTTCAAATGTGTACTTTGTGTTTTTTCAGATGAAGCTGTCTTGCATCAAGGCTCTAACTCGCATCTTCAAAGTGTCGGACCTGGACAATGATGGCATCCTCAACGACAAAGAACTCAACTTCTTCCAGGTAGGAGTTTCACTGTGGGAAAAGAGAACCTTGTGGGAAAACCTTTCTTGGCTCTAGCTGCAGACTTGTGTGCTTGAGCTGGCCGACGTGAAAGAACCTGATTTACTTCGTTTTCCAATGGCAGTTTATTTTAACTGGAGTGGAAGAGAGAGGGAGGGATAGGTTATTAGTGGGTTCACCGGTAGCCTGCAGACAGGGCAGGTTTCAAGAAGTAACGGTAGTTGATTTAGAAACCCTTTCAGAGCATCTTTTTCCTCTAGTAAATGGTGCAAAGCTGAATACATATCTCCTTGTGACTTCATATAGCACGAACCACAATACATTAGTAGCTGTGTCAGATATGTTAGAATAGACTGGTTCTTGTCTGTTTTGGTCTCACCAGGCATATGTTTAGGTGATGTGTGTTGAGTGATTTATTGTTGAGTGCAGGTCCAATTAAAGCACTTGGAAGCAGCATTGTGCCGTGTGCAGGCTTTCATTTTTCACTCTCGTTCTGTGTTGATATAGTAGTTCTGTGTGAGTATAGTAGTTCTGTGTGAGTATAGTCATTCTGTGTGGATATAGTCATTCTGTGTGGATATAGTCGTTCTGTGTGGATATAGTCGTTATGTGTGGGTATAGTAGTTCTGTGTGGATATAGTCGTTCTGTGTGGATATAGTCGTTCTGTGTGGATATAGTCGTTCTGTGTGGATATAGTCGTTCTGTGTGGGTATAGTCGTTCTGTGTGGGTATAGTCGTTCTGTGTGGGTATAGTCGTTATGTGTGGGTATAGTTGTTATGTGTGGATATAGTAGTTCTGTGTGGAATATAGTAGTTCTGTGTGGATATAGTCGTTATGTGTGGGTATAGTAGTTCTGTGTGGATATAGTCGTTATGTGTGGGTATAGTAGTTCTGTGTGGATATAGTCGTTATGTGTGGGTATAGTAGTTCTGTGTGGATATAGTTGTTATGTGTGGGTATAGTAGTTCTGTGTGGGTATAGTAGTTCTGTGTGGATATAGTCGTTCTGTGTGGATATAGTCGTTCTGTGTGGATATAGTCGTTCTGTGTGGATATAGTCGTTCTGTGTGGATATAGTCGTTCTGTGTGGATATAGTCGTTCTGTGTGGATATAGTCGTTCTGTGTGGGTATAGTCGTTCTGTGTGGGTATAGTCGTTCTGTGTGGGTATAGTCGTTATGTGTGGGTATAGTCGTTATGTGTGGGTATAGTCGTTATGTGTGGGTATAGTCGTTCTGTGTGGAATATAGTAGTTCTGTGTGGATATAGTCGTTCTGTGTGGATATAGTCATTCTGTGTGGATATAGTCATTCTGTGTGGATATAGTCATTCTGTGTGGATATAGTCGTTATGTGTGGATATAGTAGTTCTGTGTGGGTATAGTAGTTCTGTGTGGATATAGTAGTTCTGTGTGGGTGTGGGTATAGTCGTTCTGTGTGGATATAGTAGTTCTGTGTGGGTATAGTAGTTCTGTGTGGATATAGTAGTTCTGTGTGGATATAGTCGTTCTGTGTGGGTATAGTAGTTCTGTGTGGGTATAGTCGTTATGTGTGGATATAGTCGTTCTGTGTGGATATAGTAGTTCTGTGTGGATATAGTCGTTATGTGTGGGTATAGTAGTTCTGTGTGGGTATAGTTGTTCTGTGTGGATATAGTCGTTCTGTGTGGATATAGTCGTTCTGTGTGGATATAGTCGTTCTGTGTGGATATAGTCGTTCTGTGTGGACATAGTCGTTCTGTGTGGATATAGTCGTTCTGTGTGGATATAGTCGTTCTGTGTGGATATAGTCGTTCTGTGTGGGTATAGTCGTTATGTGTGGGTATAGTCGTTATGTGTGGGTATAGTCGTTCTGGGTGGATATAGTAGTTCTGTGTGGAATATAGTAGTTCTGTGTGGATATAGTCGTTCTGTGTGGGTGACACATGGTGTGTTGTGTGTGTCTGTGGTAGAGGACGTGTTTCAACATGCCCCTGGCGCCCCAGGCCTTAGAGGATGTCAAGAACGTGGTGAGGAAGAACATGACGGAAGGAGTCGAGGACAACGGACTCACGCTCAAAGGTGAGGCTGACCACTCTGTATGCTTTCCCTTCATTCCTTCTCTCACTCAGTCACTCACTCGCTCTCTCTCTCTTCTCTCTCATTCAATCTCTCTCTCTATTCTCTCTGCATCTCTCTCATTCAATCTCTCTCTCTATTCTCTCTGCATCTCTCTCATTCAATCTCTCTCTCTCTATTCTCTCTACATCTCTCTCATTCAATCTCTCTCTATTCTCTCTGCATCTCTCTCATTCAATCTCTCTCTCTCTATTCTCTCTGCATATCTCTCATTCAATCTCTCTCTATTCTCTGCCCACTCTCCCTTGTTCTCTCTTCTGTAACCTTCACTGAAGGTCATGCATGAATAACATCTTTAATAACCCTTTACCAGTGTACTGTGTCCATCTCTAATGTTGTGTCTGGGTGTATCTCTGACTTGTGTCCATTCTTCATCCTGATTGGCCACTAGGCTTCTTGTTCCTGCACACGCTTTTCATCCAGAGGGGGCGTCACGAGACCACCTGGACGGTGCTGCGGAGGTTCGGTTACGACGACGACTTGGAGCTTCACCAGGAATACCTGTTCCCCCTGTGAGTGGACCAGGGTCATGCTCATTAGGGCACATCGTAGTAAAACGCTTTGCAGCGGAAAACAAAAACAACCTGTTCTTATTGGACAAGTGTAGATAGTAATAACTTTGAGCGCTTTCTTCCATTTCGTGCCTAAAGAACACGACCCTGCCGTACGTATGGGCAACTCTTACCTCTGGGCAGAAAGAGGGAAATATACACCTGTTTTATTTAAGGGTGGACAAGCATAACAATGACTCTCTGGCCCCAATTCAGTTTCAGTCAATAGCAGATAAAGGACATCTGCTCTGCAGGCTCTCACTATCTTTACACTGTGTCAAAGATGTTAACCATGATAAAACCTACTGAACTCTCAAGTTGTCTGTGGGTGCATCTTACGCGACTTGTTATGACTTGCAAGTAGCACTAGTTCTTTCCCAGGGTGAGCCTTTTGAACAATGCCAGTTTAGCCATAGCACTTTTAATGAGATTAATCCGGAATGTTCTGTTTTCCGTGCCAGGCTAAAAATACCTGCTGACTGCACCACCGAGCTCAACCACAACGCGTACCTCTTCCTCCAGAGTGTCTTCGACAAGCACGACAAAGTAAGTCTAGGATGACGTGACTCCTCCTACTGTTGTCTTACCTTCTGCCTCACACAGACAAACATTCACAGGTTTTCCCGAAATCCCAGGAGCTAGTTTCCTGGAATCAGGAGGGAATAAGCAGGGAGGGAATCCTCCAGCCGGCTTTTGGGAAAGTTACCGGAATATTGCAACCCTACACAAAGCTATCATATTATTAGAACAGTGGTCCTAACCCTAGTGTGTGTGTTTCAGGACAGAGACTGTGCCTTGTCTCCAGATGAGGTAAAGGACTTGTTCAAAGTGTTTCCTTACATGCCCTGGGGTCCCGACGTCAACAACACAGTGTGTACCAACGACCAGGGCTGGATCACCTACCAGGGATACCTGTCACAGTGGACGTGAGTTCGGCCAGCATACCTGTACTTCCTGTTGCCTCTCTATCTGTCTAACTTTAATGATTTGGTAATGCAGTTATACAGCGCTTTGCTGAAACTCAAACTTTTTCACTTTTAAATGCTACCGTAGATTTGTAACAAAACACAGACAGACACACACTAATAGGCTTTCAATTGTCTGATTGGCCAGGTTAACGACGTACCTGGATGTGCAGCGCTGCTTGGAGTACATGGGCTACCTTGGCTACTCAATAATCTGTGAGCAGGAGTCCCAGGCAGCAGCCATCACAGGTAATGTGCGCGTGCATGACTAGGTTTATGTGCTTGTGTCGTTTGTTGGTGTGAATTATTGTGGCCTCTGTTTGCACATTTGAAACCTAATTAGTGGTGAGTTACTATAAATCTACAGTCAGTAGAGTTACGTGTGTGTGTGTGTTTGCACGCTCATGCATCTGTATATCTCGTATCCTTTATTCCTGACCTGTCTCTCAGTGACCCGTAACAAGCGCATCGACCTGCAGAAGAAGCAGACGCAGCGCAGCGTGTTCCGCTGCAACATTCTGGGAGCCAGGGGGAGTGGCAAGACCAGCTTCCTGCAGGCCTTCCTGGGTCGCAACCTGCTGGTGAGTCCCTGGAACTACCAGACACCTGGGGTGTATTCATTATGGCACACCGCAGCAAAACGTTTTGCAACGCAAAATGAAAAATTGTTGTTTCTTATTGGACAAATTCAGGTACTCCCTCCCTGTTTAATGGTATTTTTTTCCCCATTTGGTGCCTAATGAACATGACCCTGGCTCTTCCATTGAACGCTCACTGCTACCTGCTAAGCACACATTTCTGTTTCATAGCCACTCTTAAGTAGCCTGGGTAACACTGGCAGTCTGTTACTGTTTTACCCAACTCTTTTCAGACATGGTAAACTAACTAACTATTATTATTATACAAACTTAACTATTTAGCAGAAAGGAATAAAACCTACTGTTGTATCAATTTGGAGTCGTGAATGTGTCTTTTTCTGCGTTACTCAACAGAAACAGAGGAAGATCAGAGAAGACCATAAATCATTCTACTCCATCAACACCACGTATGTCTACGGCCAGGAGAAGTACTTACTGGTGAGGCTGTGCATCTCTCTCCCAGTATCATGCTTTCTGCCCGGTAACCAGATTAAAACCCTAGGAGATGGATTATAATCCAGTTGTATAATCCATAATACTGTGTTTTATGTGTGACCAGCTGTCTAGCAGTAAATCCTTAGTGTTTTCCCCTCATATGTTCTGGAAAATAATATGTTCAGTGCTACACAGTGAATGTTAATCACCTATAGGGTTACATACTATAGAACAAGAATGGTCTTGAGAAAGGCCTTTCTGCTGAAACGTTGACATTAAACAGTCTCAACTATTTCCTCTTCTCATTTTCCCTCTTCACCCCTCTCCCCACTCCTCTTCACCCCCTCTCCCCACTCCTCTTCACCCCTCTCCCCACTCCTCTTCACCCCTCTCCCCACTCCTCTTCACCCCCTCTCCCCACTCCTCTTCACCCCCTCTCCCCACTCCTCTTCTCCCCCTCTCCCCACTCCTCTTCACCCCTCTCCCCACTCCTCTTCTCCCCCTCTCCCCACTCCTCTTCTCCCCCTCTCCCCACTTCTCTTCTCCCCCTCTCCCCACTCCTCTTCACCCCTCTCCCCACTCCTCTTCTCCCCCTCTCCCCACTCCTCTTCACCCCTCTCCCCACTCCTCTTCTCCCCCTCTCCCCACTCCTCTTCACCCCTCTCCCCACTCCTCTTCTCCCCCTCTCCCCACTCCTCTTCACCCCTCTCCCCACTCCTCTTCTCCCCCTCTCCCCACTCCTCTTCTCCCCCTCTCCCCACTCCTCTTCTCCCCCTCTCCCCACTCCTCTTCTCCCCCTCTCCCCACTCCTCTTCTCCCCCTCTCCCCACTCCTCTTCTCCCCCTCTCCCCACTCCTCTTCTCCCCCTCTCCCCACTCCTCTTCACCCCTCTCCCCACTCCTCTTCTCCCCCTCTCCCCACTCCTCTTCACCCCTCTCCCCACTCCTCTTCTCCCCCTCTCCCCACTCCTCTTCTCCCCCTCTCCCCACTCCTCTTCTCCCCCTCTCCCCACTCCTCTTCACCCCTCTCCCCACTCCTCTTCTCCCCCTCTCCCCACTTCTCTTCTCCCCCTCTCCCCACTCCTCTTCACCCCCTCTCCCCACTCCTCTTCTCCCCCTCTCCCCACTCCTCTTCTCCCCCTCTCCCCACTCCTCTTCTCCCCCTCTCCCCACTCCTCTTCTCCCCCTCTCCCCACTCCTCTTCACCCCTCTCCCCACTCCTCTTCTCCCCCTCTCCCCACTCCTCTTCTCCCCCTCTCCCCACTCCTCTTCTCCCCCTCTCCCCACTCCTCTTCACCCCTCTCCCCACTCCTCTTCTCCCCCTCTCCCCACTTCTCTTCTCCCCCTCTCCCCACTCCTCTTCACCCCCTCTCCCCACTCCTCTTCTCCCCCTCTCCCCACTCCTCTTCACCCCTCTCCCCACTCCTCTTCTCCCCCTCTCCCCACTCCTCTTCACCCCTCTCCCCACTCCTCTTCTCCCCCTCTTCACACCTCCCTTCTCTTCTCCCCCTCTTCACACCTCTCTTCTCTTCTCCCCCTCTTCACACCTCCCTTCTCTTCTCCCCCACTTCACACCTCCCTTCTCTTCTCCCCCATCTTCACACCTCCCTTCTCTTCTCCCTGCTTCACACCTCCCTTCTCTTCTCCCCACTTCTCTCCTCTTTTCTCTCCCTGTAGCTTCATGAGGTGATGCCAGACTTTGACTTCCTCTCAGAGGAAGACCTGGCGTGTGACGTGGTCTGCCTGGTGTATGACGTCAACAACCCACGCTCCTTTGAGTACTGCGCCAAGGTCTACAAGGTGTGTACACTACCTAATGTATCAAATCCATCAGTCCTTAGTTTAGTCCTGGGCCGGTATTCACAACATGTTTCTACAGTAGGAGGGCTGATCTTGGATCAGGTCCCCCTTGTCCATATAATCCTATTCATTAGGATCTAAAAGGCAAAACTGATGCTAGATCAGCACTCTCTTGAGACGCTTTGTGAATATGGGCCCTGATCCTTCATTCACTACACTGGAATAAAGAGGGACTTCTCCGCTTTCAGCTTTTCACCTTCTGCAACTGTTTACCAAAATGTTTTAATATCAACCATCCTTATCTAGTCTTGTTCTCATAACTAACCTCTGAACTTTAACCGTTTGACCTATGACAGCAATACTTCATGGACAGCAAGACGCCGTGCATGATGATCGCCTCCAAGTCGGACCTGCACGAGGCGCGCCAGCACCACAGCCTGACCCCGCTGGACTTCTGCCGCAAGCACAAGCTGCACCCGCCCCAACCCTGGACCTGCAACACGGTGGACGCCCCCAACAAAGACCTCTACACCAAACTCACCACCATGGCCATGTACCCGTGAGTATAGCCCCTCAGAGACCACCTCTGACTTCACCCATCGCCCCATCGTCTTTTCCTCCATCCAGCCCTATGTGACCTCATGTTACGTCCTGTATGATGTCTCCAGACACCCCTGAGAGAGTGAGATATTTTAGGTGCCGTTGTATTTCAGGTCCTTACTCTTGGCCACTGTCAATGTGTTGTGGTACGGTAAGTTTAATTGTAAGATAATGACTAGTCCATTTGAAGTCCCAAAACGAAGGTAATCCACTGCAAATCCTTTGGCCTTGAAGGAAGTCTACCCAGTCAGCTGTACTGTAAGGGTGTTATTGACTTGTTGACAGTCTTATGAGAGGCAGAGTTAGTCTGCTACTTAATTAGGAGATTAGCAATTGGATTAGATTAATGTCTATTTAATTGAGCCTTAAATCTCAGCTTTATGGGGAAGAACTCCAGTTGTCTAATGTTAAAACCATTGGCTTTCCCAAGGCATAGAGGCCTATAGCTAAGAATCCAGGCCCTAGCTCTGACTGGACTCTGGGAGGAAACCATTTTACAGAAATAATCAGCAGATTCTGCTCTATACACTACAGTACTTCATCTGTTTCAGACAACTCTCTTGATAGTGAACAGTTCTTTATGTAGTTAGGGCACTACTAGTATTCTGCATTCATTGGGTATTTGGAATATACTATTTCAGTACAGTGCGAAATGGGTTGTGACTCAGTCTCCGGCTGCAGATATACTGTAGGTCAGAGTGACTCATGCTGTATAACTCAGGCCAACAGGGAATATTATAATGGTTTAGTTCCATGTATTTGTAATGGTCAATCTGGAGATTCTGAGACGGGTTAGCAGTTTGTTTTTATTGAATTACCCTCATCTTTCTCTTCTCTTTGCCACTCTGTCCTTCATTCTCTGTGGCTTTTCCCCTCTTCTCCCGAAGGATGATAGTGGGATTACCCCTCATGAGAGGTGGATGTTATTACAGAGGACATCTTATTTTGTTTTCTTCAAGATCCTTTTTTTTTAAGTTGAGGAAGAGGCCAACATTAGCCACACTTAAAAATGCCATGTACTGCAAATAATGTTTCCTCAAGACACCTAACTTTCATAATGTACTTAGTACTTACCACTTTCTCTGTATTAATATACTTAGTAAAGTAATGAATATTCTTTGCCTTTTGTTAGTGATGGAGTTATTGTTCATAACTCAGTCACCCAAAGCTCAAGCCCCCATCTGGTGCTAGAACAGGGTCTGTCTTTCAGGGTTCCGCCATCCCATGGTGATGTTTCCATGGAAACGTGTACGAATGTGGATCTGACTTCGTCTTTGTGTGTGTTTATGTGTGCGTGCCTGTGTGTGTTGTGATTGTCTCCTCAGCCACGCCAAGCTCCGCTGCATGTGTACCTGCAACAGGTGCACCTTCTGCATCTGTCAGAACATCCTCCGGTCCCAGCTATTGAGAACTATAAAGGCCAAATTCTACAGTGTTGTTCTGAACAGGTCCATACTGCATATACTGCCTGTCCCCTCTCTTTCTCTCTCCCCCTCTGACGCCCCTGAGGTGGGAGGTGGGACCCTAGCTTTCTAACCTGGGTGAAGGTTTTTCTCCTCTTCTCCCTCAATGCTTCCTCATAGTCAGGTTTACACTGCATATCCACAACGGAAAACTGGACATTTTTAGACATTCTGAGTTCTTATTTCGATCTCTAGGCCTGATTGTGCGTCTCCATTGCATTTCATATGACTGGATGGGTGGGTTTATAAGACTGTATTCCAAATACTCATACCGGGGAGTTTTGTTTTTGAAGAACTGTGAGAAGGTCAGTTCTGGTGACTTTTTAAAAGGACCTTCTACTCCAAAATGAATGAAAATCAAATGATACCGACACCATCCATCTATAATCCCCCCCAGAAATGACAAAATGTGTAGAATTGCAGGAAATAAGCTTTAAACTTGCAAAATTCTCTCCACCAACGAGGGGTGTGAACAGTTCGTGTCATGAACAGTGCTAGTGCCCATAGAAATAGACATGGTGCTGAGTGAAAAAGTTTGGGAACTCCTGGGCTAAGGTAACATGATACTATAGGTCTGCTGTAAGGTGGCCTAGTTGTAATGTGATTGTGATGGTGTCTTCCTCGTCTCTGCTCCAGCCTCACGCAGCACTCCCACACCGCTCTCACCTCCGTGACGCAGCGCCTTACCCAATTATCTGCCACACTGCACCATCATCTAACACCTGTGGTGCTAGCCAGGGAGGTAACCGTGTGGTGTGGTCGTGTTGCGTTCCATTTGAGCCAGTCTGAAGTGAAGATGCATGTGTGCGGTCTGTTAACGTGTCTAGTTGGAGATGGGTTGTGGGTAGATGACCCTGCTGTAGCAACAGGGTGCGGTCTATCATGAAGTAACTAATGCATGGATCTTTAAGATTTAAAAAAAGTAAGTTGCTTGGCAAGTCATTAATCTTTCGAGAGTTAAGCATACAAGTGGATGTTGAAGCCAACATGGCCCTTTCGTTTAAGAATGGTGTTTCTATCATGTGAAGTGGATATGCAAACTGTAAATCTGTACTAAAGACTAATGTGCATAGTGCGTGAGGGAGGAACGCCACCTTGCAGATCTCTCTGTTTTGGTTACATTTGGCCCCACTGAAGCTGTTGGTGAAACTGAAAGCCTCCTAGAAGGCAGCTTGGGTAGGATGGCTGGTTGTTCTCCTCTGTACCAAAGTAGATGTTGATATTTGGTTCAAATTGCATGTTATAAATGTCAATATTTTTGAGTACTCTTTGACATTGAACTGTTTCGACCGCCAAAGATGTGCATGATTTGATTTCTATGATGTTTTCAGTTTGGAGGTTTGATTGTATGTGAAGTGATTCTCACACCTTAAGTTTACACCCACAAGATAAAGTTAGCCTATATATAAGGTCCTATGTTAGGTCCTAAGTTTTCATTTACATTTGAGTCATTTAGCAGACGCTCTTATCCAGAGCGACTTACAGTTAGTGAGTGCACAAGTTAACTCTCAATCTTGGCTCCTACTACAGCCCTAGTGTTATCACTACACAACCTAATGCATGGACACATTTACAATCCTGGTTCTCTTGTGGTTGAAACTTTTTTTTACTAACAAACGTTTTAATTTGTATGACAAATGATTTTCTTCCATTCATTACAAAGTGATTTTGCACTGTATCGATCACATTTAATTTAATTGTGTTTCCGTTGTCGTGTTTTGTTATTGTTTTCATCCTATAGGTGTTCCTACACATGTTTTTGGCTGCCCCTCTTTCTGTTCCTGTTGCATGTGTTTACCTCTTGTTAGTTGCATGCACTGTCTGTGTAGATGCTGTCTGTCTGTGTAGATGCTGTCTGTCTGTGTAGATGCTGTCTGTCTGTGTAGATGCTGTCTGTCTGTGTAGATGCTGTCTGTCTGTGTAGATGCTGTCTGTCTGTGTAGATGCTGTCTGTCTGGCTAGACGCTGTCTGTCTGGCTAGACGCTGTCTGTCTGGCTAGACGCTGTCTGTCTGGCTAGACGCTGTCTGTCTGGCTAGACGCTGTCTGTCTGGCTAGACGCTGTCTGTCTGGCTAGACGCTGTCTGTCTGTGTAGACGCTGTCTGTCTGTGTAGACGCTGTCTGTCTGTATAGATGCTGTCTGTCTGGCTAGACGCTGTCTGTCTAACCTTCCAATAGGCTTGCCTTAGTCTTCAGCTTGACACCGCCCCCTATGGATGGCTATGCATAGGCGCCACTCAAATCAGCAGTCTGTTTGAGCGTTGGGAAGTATGGGAACTAGGCTAGTGCTTGGGGTTTGAGTGTGTGCGGTTTATGATGTGCAGGGTTTGGATGGCTCGTGGGGGCTCACCATTGCAGGGTTGACATTTCATTGTGTTTGTATATGCTTATAAAGTAGTGTGTGTTTTGTGGCAGTGTAAGTTACTGTATGTATTGGTATGGTTTGGGAGGTTTACAATGGTTCCTAGTGAGTTTACAATGGCTTCTGGGGGCCCAGGCATGCCTTTTATAACACTGTTGTGTTACATGCTAACTCCTTTGTCAATGCCTGTTTAACCTTGGGAGAAGAGAATTAACGCACCAGAAATGGCATGCCACTAAAACAGAAGTTATTGAAGGCGGTTATGCCACACCACATTGACTAGCTGAGATACTATAGTATTTAACACCTAATTGGTTTGAATCTTCGCTGTTTTCGGTTTACCCCATATATAGAAAATATCTAATCTAATGACTCAAAGTAGCCTATTTCAACAAATTCGGAGAGCAAGCTGAATATACAGTATTTTCTAACCATGTATCCCTATGAGTCTCAAGATTGAAGCCTGTAATTTATTCGGCTGGCATATTTTTCCCACTCAGCTATCGCATTGGACAAGGTTTTTGGCCACAGTGTGGTGTGTTTGACCGAGAGGTTGCAAGGTGTGGTGTGGGGTGTGTTCTGCGGTGGTGTCATGGCCCGGTGTGTGTGGGGTTGGCGTTGAACGGCCCTACTGTGTGCGTGCGTGTGTGTGTACAAGGTTACATGATGTGGGAGCCTATCTGTTGGATGACGAGGAGTGCAGTCTGATCCAGCAGGTTCACGCCATCAGTAATGTAGAGGAGTCTATCTACATGGAGTCTTCTGTCCAGCCCAATGGGCCTCAGGCCAGGTAAAACACAGCATGAGACAGGCTGACAGACTGGGGGCTAAGGGACAGCTGTTTGTTACTGGCTGGGTAGATACAGGTATGGTGGACGTTGATGTGGCAACGGCAAGCACTGTTGGGGGAGGAGATTGCTGTAGCCTCCAGTATTATATGAAGACGAGATTATAATGAAGGGTACAGCCATATCAGGGCTACACATCTACGTACTTTAGCCTCATAAACAACAGCCTTTGATCTGTTTGGTTTGAAGTTACACAGTGGGGCCCCGTGTAGCTCAGTTGGTAGAGCATGGTGCTTGCAACGCCAGGGTTGTGGGTTCGTTTCCCACGGGGGGCCAGTATGAAAATGTATGCACTCACTAACTGTAAGTCGCTCTGGATAAGAGCGTCTGCTAAATGACTAAAATGTAATGTAATGTTTTCACCCAGTGTCCCTGTTGTAACTCACTGACTACCTTTTTTAATGGGTATCTATCATTAGTTTTGAAGGTACCGGTCAATGTTCTTAGTCATACTAGTAGCTGGTTGGTCAGGTTTGGGTATGGCTGCTTGCTGAAGAAGCTTTGTTGGGCAGTATGCCGGTGGGAGGAAGGTATTGATCTTCCTCTGAGGTACATGTCTAGGTTAAGCAGGATGGCAGTTGTCTATATCTAAAGGACTCTCTTCCTACTAAACCTGCTTGAATGGGTTTCTGCTGCTGTGGGAGTCTGTCAGGTGTCACTGTGAAGATTAATGGGTTGTTGAGTACTGTGTGTGTGTGAGCACAAGCGATTGTGTTTGGCAATTTATAAGTTGTTAAAGCTTTCTGCTTACCTCTGCACTTCTAGGGTGCCTCCCTCCCTCTCCTTCAACCAAGCTATCACAGACAAACTCATTTTCAGAAGACAGTATTTCATGTTTAACCAGGCAGTCACAGACTAGCTCATTTTCAGTAGACAGTATATCATGTAAAGAGGTTGTATCTGTACTACTACTGAGGTACTATCTAACAGTTTAACTGTTCCTCTGTTTATGTAGAGATTTGTTTAGGAAGCTCAGATAACATGACTTGTTTGTCATTTGTCAACGTATTCCCATGTGATCTGGAAACGAGGCTGTATTGTCTCTCTTTCTGACTCTTTCTGTCTCTCTCTCCTTCTCCAACTCTCTCTCTCTCTCTCAGGCACATGGCTCAGGCAGACCTGAAGAGCTCTACGTTTTGGCTAAGGGCAAGCGTGGGGGCCACCGTGTTTGCAGTCTTGGGCTTCGCCATGTACAGAGCTATCCTCAAACAGCGATGATCAAGACAGACACAGGATGCATGATATGACCCCTGACCCCCCACAGGTCTCTGCCCTTTGACCCCTCAGCCCCTCCTTGAAAGAAAACACGACCTCCAACATCCCACAATCTTCTGCCCCCCTTCCCCGACAACTGAATGAAACGGAACTTCCAGCCCATCTGAACCAGCCCTGATCCCACATCCACCTTACCGGAGAGGGAACAAACCGAGAAATCATAGATGGATTTTATATATTTGAAACTAGTCATCTTTTGCAAACTCTGTTTTTTTGTTAGTTTTTTAGTTTTTCTTTGAAAAAAAGTATCCACAAACTCAAATTGTGTGTATTGAACACCATGTAATCAATCTACTGCAGGCATTCTGGTATCGTGTGATCTGGTCTAGTCTTGGGTTTTTTTCTTCTCCCGGTCAGACAGTAGTAGTTGCTGGTTGTTTTTAAATCTGTGTAGAACCCGGCCTTTTTTCACAGGTCAGTATTAGCTAGCTGGTTTGACCCCCAGAGCCAGAGAAAGCAAAGAAGGCACCGTATACAACTCACTACAAAAGGGACTGAAAACATTTGTTTATAGATGTGTGTGTATATATAAATATATATATTGCTCGGGTACTTAGAGAAATACCCAACCAGATTACGGCGCGAACAAAGCTTGCCAGTGAATAAAGCATTCAGCTCTGTAACACCTCAACAGTGAGCCTACAGGAAGAGCTGCAAAGTCAAAGCCATTTTTAATGTTGAAAAGGTCAAGGGTTTCGTGCACGGGTTTCAATTGCTATTAATTTATTAACCTGTTTCTTTTCTTTGGTTTATCTGTTTTGAATGGTTTGTTCAGCATTGCATGAAACAGACCCACTTCAAGAGGATAATACATTCATTTTCCATGTATTTTTGTATATCTAGTATTATCAAAGCCGTTAATAATGACATCCGTCATTCACTTACTCTGAAAGACAAAAGACTACAACATTATCATGACCGTATATGCTTCTTCCTCGACTTGTTTTATTTTCCTGTTTTCAAAATAGCTTTTTTCCTTTAAATTATGATTATATTTTTATGTTAAACACTATTATGCCTACAGATTGCAGTATGTTATTAACAGCCATGCAGTGCACCTCTGACTCCTTCCTTGAACCATGGATGGAACTGTTTATTCTCATTGTTGACTTTTCAAGCATTTACAATAAATAACTGTGTGATCTGATACAAGTCTCTGGAATATTATTTGATCCATTCATAACATATACATTATATCCCCCCTCAAACTATTCCCTATCTTTTAGCAGAGGGTCAGAAAAGTGTGTAAATGTGGTTGGAGTCATCTGATTTCTTAAAATCCACCATACTTACATTTTCATTGTACAAAATGTCACTTAAAGTGTAGCCTGCTTCTACTACCATTGAATCCTTTGAAGAATAATTTACTCTTCATTGAGCTCAAAATTCTCAGTGGACTAACAACTAAAATGCGGGTACATATAATGGCTAGGCAGGCGCATATAGTTCCACAAACACACACAGTCGACGTCAACTTGAACTTAAAATCCCATACGTTTCTATACTGAGTGACTGCAAACAAACATGGGAATGTAGTGTATTAGGATTATGGAATGTTGTTTATCTTAGTTCGAATGTAGCAGTTGTAGGGTGACGCCCCAGGGGGGATAGGTGATCGGACGAAAAAGGGAGCAACCCATTTATTGCCATTGTTTATAAGTAGGAGCTAGACAAAGAGCGGGCAGAAGCATTCAGATTAATTTGGGACGGTGCTTCTCCAGACACCGCGGGTCTGTAACTTATGCTGTACACTTGTGATATTAATAAAAGCTTCTAATCAAGGTGCAGCCTAAGCGGACTCTTTGATTGACAGCAATAGCCACCAACATCCGACGGGACACGACAGGAACAAACAAGCCTTTTGTGAGTCAGAATGGAGAAGTGGGCAGGTGATGGAACCAGTGAAATCCCAGTTCTCAGTGAAAGGGGGAAGTCACCCATAGACTGGTGATACTGAACAATAACTAATAAGAGGATTTAGAATAAGTGTTAACTTCTGAAACTATGTCAACGGAGAAGAAACAGCTGCTTTTTGAGGGCTTCTTGAAGAAAAGGAAAGATACACTGGTAAAACAAAGCTCTCAAATATGTAGAAAAACTTGTCACATTAACAACAGCTCAATTACTGTACTCAGTTTACTTGTTGATGAATACTTACAACTGTTGTCATGAATACTTACAAGTGACCGCTAAGGGAGGTAAACAGATCATTCTCAGTGGAACAATGATTTTTCCAATATTTTTGTATACTGCTTTGTATTTATGCCAATGTATTCCATACTACTGTGTTTAACTCTGTTATTGCCAGTCAGTCATGGTTTGTATCTAGAATCAAGTCTTCACTATCTGGCGGGACACTGAGTCTGTGTTTTGTTTTTTCTCTTTTAGAAAATGAAGTGGGCAACCTATTGGTTCAGGCTCCAAAACACAACACTGTTCTTCTACACTAGGAAACATGGGAGTGCTGTGAGTATCGTTCAGTTGTGAGAAGTCCCTTAATGTTTTCAGGGGGAGTTTAATGTTATTTACACTGTTCAAAGTAATAATAGTCTGATAATCTTCTCTGTCCCCCACAGTCACACCTAAGAGGCCTGTACTACATCTACACTGTAAGTCAAACTGGTTTTATTTCAGTTGGTGGGAAAGCCTTCATGGTCCTTCTAGACAGACAGAAAGGAACAAAGCCTTCATGGTCCTTCTATCTTTAAGGAGAGAAAGGAACAATTGTCCTGGACTTTATTATACTTTTCCTTGTATTCAATGAGCATTACACACCATTTATTTTAACTGCTCTAATTACGTTGGTAACCAATTTATAATAGCAATAAGGCACTGCGGGGGCTTGTGATATATGGCCAATATACCACGGCTAAGGGCTGTATCCAGGCACTCCGTGTTGCGTCATACATAAGAACAACCCTTAGCCATGGTATATTGACCATATTGCTTAAGTATAGCACTTTATGTTTGAAATAGATATGTTGTTGTTGGGTCAGGTGCAGTCTGTGCGTGAGATTCAGAGGGAGAAGGGTAAGCACTACGTCTTTGAAATCACCATGAAGAATGGGAAGAGGAAAGTACTGGTGAGTCACACAGACAGCTCTACTCCCACTTTCAGGTGTACAGAACAGTGTGGTGTGGGCTGTGCAGGCTGCCCTGTGCTTTCAGGATGTGGTCTGTTACTGTCACTTCATACTGACTGATGGGAATTTCCCGAATTAAACTACCAGGTGAAGAAGCTATCTCTACAAGTGTCTATTGTTCAGAAATATCTATTCAACTGTATTATATTCAATTATTTTATCATCTGTTTATATTTTAGTCATTTAGCAGACACTCTTATCCAGAGCAACTTACAGGAGCAGTTAGGGTTAGGTGCCTTGCGCCTAGAATTTGCACCTAGTTGGCTTGGGGATCAGCAACCTTTTAGTTATTAACCCAACGCTCTTAACCGCTAGGCTACCTGCTGCCCAGCTGTATTAAACAGTACTTGAATTGCTTAAAGTAATTTAACACTTCCTCCAACAACTATGATGATATTTTTAGCTCCGACTGTAACAATGTACTAAATTCATCCCTGCTACCACCTGACCATGTGTCTGTAGGCTGCAGAGACAGCTGATCTGAGGACGGAGTGGATTGGCCAGCTGTGGAGGGCCATGCATCTCTCAGGCCCAGGGGGTACAGACCCAGGCTGCATACGGTAACAGAAAGCTCAGGATTATTGAAACACTACTGCACTGTATGTCATTACATTACACAGTTGTTATCAGGTGCTCATACAGTTGAAGTCGGAAGTTTACGTACACCTTAGCCAAATACATTTAAACTCAGTTTTTCACAATTCCTGACATTTAATCCTAGTAAATATTCCCTGTCTTAGGTCAGTTAGGATCACCACTTTATTTTAAGAATATGAAATGTCAGAATAATAGTAGAGAGAATGATTTATTTCAGCTTTTATTTCTTTCATCACATTCCCAGTGGGTCAGAAGTTTACATACACTCAATTAGTATTTGGTAGCATTGCCTTTAAATTGTTTAACTTGGGTCAAACGTTTCGGGTAGCCTTCCACAAGCTTCCCACAATAAGTTGGGTGAATTTTGGCCCATTCCTTCTGACAGAGCTGGTGTAAATGAGTCAGGTTTGCAGGCCTCCTTGCTCGATCACGCTTTTTCAGTTCTGCCCACACATTTTCTATAGGATTGAGGTCAGGGCTTTGTGATGGCCACTCCAATACCTTGACTTTGTAGTCCTTAAGCCATTTTGCCACAACTTTGGAAGTATGCTTGGGGTCATTGTCCATTTGGAAGAACCATTTGCGACCAAGCTTTAACTTCCTGACTGATGTCTTGAGATGTTGCTTCAATATATCCATATAATTTTCCTTCCTCATGATGCCATCTATTTTGTGAAGTGCACCAATCCCTCCTGTAGCAAAGCACCCCTACCAGAGGACATTCCTCCAAAAAGTACAATCTTTGTCCCCATGTGCAGTTGCAAACCGTAGTCTGGCTTTTTTATGGCGGTTTTGGAGCAGTGGCTTCTTCCTTGCTGAGCGGCCTTTCAGGTTATGTCGATATAGGATTCGTTTTACTGTGGATATAGATACATTTCTACCTGTTTCCTCCAGCATCTTCACAAGGTCCTTTGCTGTTGTTCTGGGATTGATTTGCACTTTTCGCACCAAAGTATGTTCATCTCTAGGAGACAGAACGCGTCTCCGTCCTGAGCGGTATGACGGCTGCGTGGTCCCATGGTGTTTATACTTGCGTACCATTGTTTGTACAGATGAACGTGGTACCTTCAGGCGTTTGGAAATTGCTCTCAAGGATGAACCAGACTTGTGGAGGTCTACCATTTTTTTTCTGAGGTCTTGGCTGATTTCTTTTGATTTTCCCATGATGTCAAGCAAAGAGTCACTGAGTTTGAAGGTAGGCCTTGAAATACATCCACAGGTACACCTCCAATTGACTCAAATTATGTCAATTAGCCTATCGGAATCTTCTAAAGCCATGACATCATTTTCTGGAATTTTCCAAGCTGTTTAAAGGCACCGTCAACTTAGTGTATGTAAACCTCTGACCCACTGGAATTGTGATACAGTGAATTATAAGTGAAATATTCTGTCTGTAAACAATTGTTGGAAAAATTACTTGTGTCATGCACAAGGTAGATGTCCTAACCGACTTGCCAAAACTATAGTTTGTTAACAAGAAATTTGTGGAGTGGTTGAAAAACGAGTTTTAATAATTCCAACCTAAGTGTATGTAAACTTCCGACATCAACTGTATCTAGAACGACTTCCAATAAGTTCATTCAAATTAGGCTAAATAACCTATAAGCATCGTAAGTTATACCGTCAAAAATAACTTGTTGTAACAATCACAGTGGTAGAATAGATGCCATCTGTGCAGGTGTAATTGAAGCCTGAAACTACTATATATATATGGGAGGATTGGCTATGCAGACAGCACAGGAGGTTGGTGGCACCTTAATTGGGGAGGATGGGCTCGTGGTAATGGTCGGAGCGGAATAGGTGGAATGGTATCAAACACGTTTCTATGTGTTTGATGCCATTCCATGAGCACCGTTCTAGCCATTATTATGAGCCGTTATTTGAGTGCCTTGGAAGGCATTATTTGCCTAAAGGTTGGTTTAGTAATATAGTGCGGGAAACATTAGTTTTATTTCTGTCCATTTGAGTGTTGCCTGTCTTTCTGTTTTGTCTCCAGACAGCAGGATGTGAGGTCTGATGACCTGAGGGTCAGAGGTCACTCCAGCACCTATAGCAGCTCAGAATGTGACAGCATGATGGAACCACTTGGGGTTCATCGAACCCTCTCTGCACCTCTCACCCCCTTCAACCCTGACAAAGACCTAGACCAGGGGGACAGGAGTACCCACTGCCTCTCTGGCCCCCTCACCCCTGACCAAAATCTGGGGCACAGGGCTACCCTCTCTCTCTCCCTCACTGACAAGCTCAGTAGTGAGGAAGCCATATGCCAGAACACCATCTCACATTGTAAGTAGAGCATCAATGGGGTGCTAAATCCTGTGTAAACTCAGCAAAACTTAAGTGTAGAAATATGTTTGTTTTTTCATTCACATTTGCTGTGCCAAGCAGTTGGAGGGGGTCAATGGTATTGTTGTCTAGTGGAAAGAGGAAATGGTCACGTTGTGGCATTTAATGCTTTGGTGTTGAGGTGGTGAGCCAAGCTGTATCTTCAGCTCTGAAACACGACAACATCTTCTCACTGTCATTTCAGGTGGAGAGGAGGATAAGAACAGTGTCCATAGACTTAGTGGGAGATGTGAGGAGAAGAGAGAAGAAGAAGAGGAGGAGGAGCATAACGAGGAAGAGGGTCACTACGACATTCTACCAGCCCCCCGGAACTGTGAGTACTACCCTCATGGTCACATCAGTGTGTCATTATATCTCATAAATCAATAAATGATCAATCATAAATGTCATGAATCATTCCATTATGGAGACCACTGTATATGATACAAAATACCAGTAGATGTCATATTACATGATAATGACTTATGTTAATGGTCTGTGTTTGATAAATGACCAAAAACCTACCTGCTATTTCCTCTCTAGCTGAGTATCACATCAACCAAACAGATGAAGATTTGACAGATGGAGAGGGCCTCTATGACTTCCCATTGTCCAACAGGAGGGCAAGTGACTGCCAAAGTGAGATTATGAAAATGTATCTTTTTCAATGTATTGGGTTTTTAATTAATTCAGCAAATGAATGTGTATTTGGGTTTATTTTCATGTTCTATCTCAGATTATAGTGAGATGACAGAGAGCATCTATGACGTCCCCAGTTCCCTAATGAGGAAAATGTCTGAACACACACTTGGTGAGTATGACAGCAGAGTTCTAATTCCCTTTTCATACATTTGTTAGCCGCTAATTTTATAGACACACAAATGTAAGGGCCTTTTCAATCTATATCCTTGAATAGCACGATGTAAAGGTCATTTCCGATTGAGCCGACATATGCAGCGTTTAACGCGAATGCAGTCTCCGCTAACATTGCCTTTAAATGTAAATCACGCTGTAAGGCTGCACCTCCGCGACACCGATTGAATAGAGCCCTAACATATCCTGAGAATGGTATACTTCTATTTAAAGGAATGTGTAGAACCAGAAGCAAAGTAGACACTATTTCCCCCCTATCTACCCCATGCAAATCCTAACCAGACTCCTCGTCAGTATTAACAGAAACACACACGTCTTTATCCCTCACTCTCATTGCAGAGCCTTACCCTGGAGGTGAGATACCGGTGGAGGACAGGGGCCTCCTGGATGACATGATGGCCAGTCTGGGCGGAGGGACGGTGGGCTGGATAACAGGTGCTCCTACTGGCTCTGTGGAGGCCTACGGGCTGGCTCATCATGGCTCTTAGGACTGGTATATAGTATAGGCTGGTATAGACTCTGGATAATATAGACTGTGTTATCCTCATTCAAATGGTTCTATAAAGCTTGATGCATTCTGTTAGAGATGTAAATATGTTTACATTTTATGGAATAAATCTAATATGTCATGATATTCTATTCTATTTGTCACGGTTTCGGCCGAGGCTGCTCCTTCTCCTTGTTCGGGCAGGCTTCGGCGGTCGTCGTCTCCGGAGTACTAGCTGCCACCGTTCTTTGTTTTTGATGTTTGTTTGGTTTGGTCTGTTTGGTACACCTGTTCTCGTTTAGTGTTGATTATGTGTCCTTTAAGTTCTCGTTGTTTCTGTCATGTGTTTGTGTGTAGTTGTTCTTTTGTCAGCTGGAGCAGTCAGTACATTTTCCTCTATTTGTTTTGTTTATAGAGAGTCCGCACTTGTTGTGCGCGTTGGTTGCATTTAGCTCGTTTACGCAGTGTGCGTAATTTTCTCGTGCCTCCGGCTCTGTTTTGTAGCCGTGTCATTTTGTCTTGACCAAAGACTTTTGGACTAGCCTCTGTGTCCTGCGATTGATTCCTACACCACATCCACGCCGTCTGACACTATTGACATCTCTTTTAATATAATCTACTGTCAATGAAATACCATATTAAATACTTCACTTTATACGGTCTTAAAGTGTTTTTTTCACTTAGTATACAGTGGGGGAAAAAAGTATTTAGTCAGCCACCAATTGTGCAAGTTCTCCCACTTAAAAAGATGAGAGAGGCCTGTAATTTTCATCATAGGTACACGTCAACTATGACAGACAAATTGAGGAAAAAAAATCCAGAAAATCACATTGTAGGATTTTTTATGAATTTATTTGCAAATTATGGTGGAAAATAAGTATTTGGTCACCTACAAACAAGCAAGATTTCTGGCTCTCACAGACCTGTAACTTCTTCTTTAAGAGGCTCCTCTGTCCTCCACTCATTACCTGTATTAATGGCACCTGTTTGAACTTGTTATCAGTATAAAAGACACCTGTCCACAACCTCAAACAGTCACACTCCAAACTCCACTATGGCCAAGACCAAAGAGCTGTCAAAGGACACCAGAAACAAAATTGTAGACCTGCACCAGGCTGGGAAGACTGAATCAGCAATAGGTAAGCAGCTTGGTTTGAAGAAATCAACTGTGGGAGCAATTATTAGGAAATGGAAGACATACAAGACCACTGACAATCTCCCTCGATCTGGGGCTCCACGCAAGATCTCACCCCGTGGGGTCAAAATGATCACAAGAACGGTGAGCAAAAATCCCAGAACCACACAGGGGGACCTAGTGAATGACCTGCAGAGAGCTGGGACCAAAGTAACAAAGCCTACCATCAGTAACACACTACGCCACCAGGGACTCAAATCCTGCAGTGCCAGACGTGTCCCCCTGCTTAAGCCAGTACATGTCCAGGCCCGTCTGAAGTTTGCTAGAGTGCATTTGGATGATCCAGAAGAGGATTGGGAGAATGTCATATGGTCAGATGAAACCAAAATAGAACTTTTTGGTAAAAACTCAACTCGTCGTGTTTGGAGGACAAAGAATGCTGAGTTGCATCCAAAGAACACCATACCTACTGTGAAGCATGGGGGTGGAAACATCATGCTTTGGGGCTGTTTTTCTGCAAAGGGACCAGGACGACTGATCCGTGTAAAGGAAAGAATGAATGGGGCCATGTATCGTGAGATTTTGAGTGAAAACCTCCTTCCATCAGCAAGGGCATTGAAGATGAAACGTGGCTGGGTCTTTCAGCATGACAATGATCCCAAACACACCGCCCGGGCAACGAAGGAGTGGCTTCATAAGAAGCTTTTCAAGGTCCTGGAGTGGCCTAGCCAGTCTCCAGATCTCAACCCCATAGAAAATCTTTGGAGGGAGTTGAAAGTCTGTGTTGCCCAGCGACAGCCCCAAAACATCACTGCTCTAGAGGAGATCTGCATGGAGGAATGGGCCAAAATACCAGCAACAGTGTGTGAAAACCTTGTGAATACTTACAGAAAACGTTTGACCTGTGTCATTGCCAACAAAGGGTATATAACAAAGTATTGAGAAACTTTTGTTATTGACCAAAATCTTATTTTCCACCATAATTTGCAAATAAATTCATTAAAAATCCTACAATGTGATATTCAGGAACATTTTTTCTCATTTTGTCTGTCATAGTTGACGTGTACCTATGATGAAAATTACAGGCCTCTCTCATCTTTTTAAGTGGGAGAACTTGCACAATTGGTGGCTGACTAAATACTTTTTTCCCCCACTGTATAATGCCAGGAGAGAGGTACTGTAGTATTCAGGTGGACCCTATTCTTCTTTTTGACGGGGCAGATCAGTTTTAATATTGCAGATAGATTGTGGCTTCTATCAATTTAACTGTCTACATCATTTCCAATACCCCATGTATTTTTTTTGTAAATATATACAGTATATATTATTTTAAATATATTTTGCTTCTTTATTATTTTCCCCTAACCCTACCACCCCTCCCCTAATTGGAGTAAACTAATGGACAACAATACTTAGGCTTCCACTTCCAGGTTATACATAATATACACATTTCACAGACAATATATTTTACATTAGTTATCTTTTGTTTGTTTTTAGTCCCAGCCTTCAGCTACCCTCAACCCCTCCCATCTATCTATGAAGACCATCCAGTTTTGATTTCTAGCTGCCACATATTTTTCTACTGCACTGTGATGTTTCACAAAAGTTCTGAACCTTTCTATCCTCATAGATTCTACAGATTGTAAATTAAAGATAAACACCTTTGCTAAGAGTATTATTATATTATTGATCGATTGACTATGAGTTTTCAAATCACCCAGCAGCGCTATTTGCAGAGTTAGCTCCAAGTAAATGTTGCAATTTTTCAGCCATCTCTGAACCTGCGACCAAAACAAGCTACATTTGGGCAGTACCAAAACAAGTGCTCTAATGATTCTGTCTCTTCACAGAAAAATCTGCAGAGCTGGGATGGTTGTATATATAACATTCTATTGGTTGTAAGAATTTTGTATAATAATTTAAATGGAAAAACGCTACGTTTTGAATCCGGTGTCATTTTGTATTTCAGTTCATAAACTATGTGCCATGGAATCGGTACATCGAAAATCTCCTCCCAACTATTTTGCAACCTGTATGGTGCAGCTGTCCATTTTTTGGTCCTTAAATGAAACTGGTTTACTTTGTTATTTTCACAATTTTCTTTAGAAAAATGTTAGTCTTTAATGCAGGGCTGACAGACAAGTTCCTTACCTCCTCCCCCTTCTACTTGCCTCCTCCATTTTTGCGGTAATGCTGCAATCAGTTGGTTGTAATTTTGGATAGAGCAGACCTTTCCATATATTTTTGTTAACTGCATGTGTGACATAACTCCACCAGTCCTATTTATGATATAATTTACAAAGATTATACTGGGTTTTTTTAAATCCAAAAATAATGTTTAAAAAAAATTATCAATTAGTATATTTGAGTTTAACCATAATATTTGTTATAATATTTGCTTGTTTTAAAAATTGCGATATATTCTTTTAGATTATTTCATTTTCAAATAACTGAAAGTGAGAGGTTGTAATCTGAATGAAGGGAAAAAGGCCATTCTTACTAATCTACTAAAGAACCAGTTCGAATTTAAGTATAGTTTTTGTATGATTGAAGCCTTTAGTGAGAGGTCTAATGCTTTAATATTTAATAATTTCTGCACTCCGAAATCATATTCATTATATAAATAGGCCCATTTAATTTTGTCTGGCTTGACACTCCAAATAAAGTGGAATCTTTTTTGCTCATATCATTTAAAAAACAAGTCGTTAGGTGTAGGCAGGGCCATAATTATATAGGTAAACTGGGACCCTATTCTTTCATATGGACAGAAATCAGACCACATATTCATGATTCAGTCCACACAGAGGATTCACATTACTATTTGTTTCAGCTTATATACAAGACAAACTACAGATCAATATGATAGACATGAAATTGTACAGGATATTTAAATGCACAGTTAACGGTTGTATGGTCAGTCAACATTGTCCAATACAATAGCACACCAACTAACATGTCACTTGGTTCACAGTTTAAAGGGCACACCTTCACAGACAATATTGCTTCATTTTCACCATTATGTACTTTTAGAGATGTAGACACATTGATAGGAAAATATATCCTACTTAGTTGCTGTCATACAGGCACAATAAATAATGTGGGTTATTTTGCCCTGAACATTATTTCATTATAATAGGGCTGGTGAAGAGTTGTGAAGGTCATTTTTGTAACTTAATATACAGTGAAAGTAGATCACAGGAGGTTGGTGGCACCTTAATTTGGGAGGACGGGCTCATGGTAATGGCTGGAGAGGAATGAGTGGAATGGTATCAAATACATGGTTTCCATGCGTTCTGGCTATTATTATTATGAGCCGTCCTCCCCTCAGCAGCCTCCTGTGAAGTAGATCTACAACACATTTTTGCCACTACAACACTGTAATATTCCCGTAATAAGGAATGTAAGGATTAACCAGATTAAGGGGTATCTTTAGATAAGACAAAGACTGCAGTCAGCAACAGAAATACAAAAAGCAGCAGTGAAATTGAGTAAGTAACAAAAGCTAATTAAAGTGATTCCACTATGCAGAAAAGCAGGCTTGTACTGTAGTATGTAGCTAGCACACTGCCATGCAGACAAAAGGCAAGCAAGCAACACTAATAATAAATAAAAAACATACAACATTTGGACATGATGTAAGATAAGCGAAACAAATTATTTCGATGTTGAGATTTATAGTATGGGTTAAACATACTGATAGTGTTTCCATTCGTTTATAGTACTGCATGTTTTAATACTAGCAAAGAAAACACTAGTGTTAGCATGACTTTGGATCTTTCTGGTTTTTACAGTTAATTCTGATTCAGATGCAACATACTTGGTCTGTTTCTTCCGGGTAAATGCTATTCAATCACACCGCAAATGGAAGACACTGACCCCTTCAAATATAACAACAACATGTTTGTAAAACACCAAAGGTCAAGGAAAAGGTAAAGGAAAAGTGCCGCCCTGGTGGCTGCGGTATGTCAGTGTCGATTAGAGTAGAACTATCGCCGCCCTGGTGGCTGCGGTATGTCAGTGTCGATTAGAGTTGAACTAGTGCCGCCCTGGTGGCTGCGGTATGTCAGTGTCGATTAGAGTTGAACTATTGCCGCCCTGGTGGCTGCGGTATGTCAGTGTCCCTCATCCCTGGGCCTGCTGTTCGCTGAGGAACTCGTCCAGCACGCGGATGATGCTGCAGGCCTCGGGGAGGTCGCTGTGCTCGGCGTGGGCGTTCTGGAGCAGCACGTCCCCATTCCCACAGCCCTGCAGGAACTGGCAGCAGCGGAACAGAGCGTAGTGACTCGACTCGGCCTGACGGATGAACCGCTTCAGACTGTTCATGTCCTGGATGGCCTGGAGAGACAGGGGGAGAGAGAAAGAGCATGGATGAGACAACAGTAAGCCATTTAAAACATGGCGTGGACATACAGTATTTATATAATGTTTTAAAATGATCCACTTGTCTGTGTGCTGTGCGTTTGCCCACCTTGAGTTTGAAGTTCTCCAGGATCTGTCTGAGGAGGAAAGGGTTACAGCGCTCTGCTGCGTTCAGGAATGACTGGATCCAGTCGTCACAGAAACGGTTACTGACTGTGGGAAAAGGTTGTGAGACGGATGACGGAGAGATTAGCCAGTGTGTAGTCTGACGATCATCCATGGAAAATGTATTGGCGAGTCTGTGTCTGTACATGTACAAAGACTGTTTTGTAGAGTGGTGTGGCTACAGCTGTAACACAGATCTATATTTGTGACTGAGGGAGAGTGTCTGTGTTTGTTAGAGCCGTTCCAATAGACCTGTGTGTGTGTGTATATTTATGACCGTGTGTATATGTACACAGGTTAGAGCAGTTACACAGACCTGTGTGTGTGTGTATATTTATGACCGTGTGTATATGTATACAGGTTAGAGCAGTTACACAGACCTGTGTGTGTGTGTGTATATTTATGACCGTGTGTATATGTATACAGGTTAGAGCAGTTACACAGACCTGTGTGTGTGTGTATATTTATGACCGTGTGTATATGTATACAGGTTAGAGCAGTTACACAGACCTGTGTGTGTGTGTATATTTATGACCGTGTGTATATGTATACAGGTTAGAGCAGTTACACAGACCTGTGTGTGTGTGTATATTTATGACCGTGTGTATATGTACACAGGTTAGAGCAGTTACACAGACCTGTGTGTGTGTGTATATTTATGACCGTGTGTATATGTATACAGGTTAGAGCAGTTACACAGACCTGTGTGTGTGTGTATATTTATGACCGTGTGTATATGTATACAGGTTAGAGCAGTTACACAGACCTGTGTGTGTGTGTATATTTATGACCGTGTGTATATGTATACAGGTTAGAGCAGTTACACAGACCTGTGTGTGTGTGTATATTTATGACCGTGTGTATATGTATACAGGTTAGAGCAGTTACACAGACCTGTGTGTGTGTGTATATTTATGACCGTGTGTATATGTATACAGGTTAGAGCAGTTACACAGACCTGTGTGTGTGTGTATATTTATGACCGTGTGTATATGTATACAGGTTAGAGCAGTTACACAGACCTGTGTGTGTGTGTATATTTATGACCGTGTGTATATGTATACAGGTTAGAGCAGTTACACAGACCTGTGTGTGTGTGTATATTTATGACCGTGTGTATATGTATACAGGTTAGAGCAGTTACACAGACCTGTGTGTGTGTGTGTATATTTATGACCGTGTGTATATGTATACAGGTTAGAGCAGTTACACAGACCTGTGTGTGTGTGTATATTTATGACCGTGTGTATATGTATACAGGTTAGAGCAGTTACACAGACCTGTGTGTGTGTGTATATTTATGACCGTGTGTATATGTATACAGGTTAGAGCAGTTACACAGACCTGTGTGTGTGGGTGTATACAGTGAGGGAAAAAAGTATTTGATCCCCTGCTGATTTTGTACGTTTGCCCACTGACAAAGAAATGATCAGTCTATAATTTTAATGGTAGGTTTATTTGAACAGTGAGAGACAAACAAAATCCAGAAAAACGCATGTCAAAAATGTTATTAATTGATTTGCATTTTATTGAGGGAAATAAGTATTTGACCCCTCTGCAAAACATGACTTAGTACTTGGTGGCAAAACCCTTGTTGGCAATCACAGAGGTCAGACGTTTCTTGTAGTTGGCCACCAGGTCTGCACACATCTCAGGAGGGATTTTGTCCCACTCCTCTTTGCAGATCTTCTCCAAGTCATTAAGGTTTTGAGGCTGACGTTTGGCAACTCGAACCTTCAGCTCCCTCCACAGATTTTCTATGGGATTAAGGTCTGGAGACTGGCTAGGCCACTCCAGGACCTTAATGTGCTTTTTCTTGAGCCACTCCTTTGTTGCCTTGGCCGTGTGTTTTGGGTCATTGTCATGCTGGAATACCCATCCACGACCCATTTTCAATGCCCTGGCTGAGGGAAGGAGGTTCTCACCCAAGATTTGACGGTACATGGCGCCGTCCATCGTCCCTTTGATGCGGTGAAGTTGTCCTGTCCCCTTAGCAGAAAAACACCCCCAAAGCATAATGTTTCCACCTCCATGTTTGACTGTGGGGATGGTGTTCTTGGGGTCATAGGCAGCATTCCTCCTCCTCCAAACACGGCGAGTTGAGTTGATGCCAAAGAGCTTCATTTTGGTCTCATCTGACCACAACACTTTCACCCAGTTCTCCTCTGAATCATTCAGATGTTCATTGGCAAACTTCAGACGGGCCTGTATATGTGCTTTCTTGAGCAGGGGGACCTTGCGGGCGCTGCAGGATTTCAGTCCTTCACGGCGTAGTGTGTTACCAATTGTTTTCTTGGTGACTATGGTCCCAGCTGCCTTGAGATCATTGACAAGATCCTCCCGTGTAGTTCTGGGCTGATTCCTCACCGTTCTCATGATCATTGCAACTCCACGAGGTGAGATCTTGCATGGAGCCCCAGGCCGAGGGAGATTGACAGTTATTTTGTGTTTCTTCCATTTGCGAATAATCGCACCAACTGTTGTCACCTTCTCACCAAGCTGCTTGACGATGGTCTTGTAGCCCATTCCAGCCTTGTGTCCAGCCTACAATCTTGTCCCTGACATCCTTGGAGAGCTATTTGGTCTTGGCCATGGTGGAGAGTTTGCAATCTGATTGATTGATTGCTTCTGTGGACAGGTGTCTTTTATACAGGTAACAAACTGAGATTAGGAGCACTCCCTTTAGGAGTGTGCTCCTAATCTCAGCTCGTTACCTGTATAAAAGACACCTGGGAGCCAGAAATCTGCAAATCAATTTATAACATTTTTGAGATGCGTTTTTCTGGATATTTTTGTTGTTATTCTGTCTCTCACTGTTCAAATAAACCTACCATTAAAATTATAGACTGATCATTTCTTTGTCAGTGGGCAAACATACAAAATCAGCAGGGGATCAAATACTTTTTTCCCTCACTGTATATGTACACAGGTTAGAGCAGTTACAGAGACCTGTGTGTGTGTGTGTATATTTATGACCGTGTGTATATGTATATGTACACAGGTTAGAGCAGTCACACAGACCTGTGTTGGAGAGTGTAGCAGGGCTGGTGGAGCAGTCTATGATCAGGTCAGTAAGGGCCTCTGAGGCCTTACACAGAGAGGCTGTGGTAGTGTCCTCCTGGACCAGACCCTGCAGACTGGCTGCCTTAATGAACCTACACACACATGAACCATATTCATTCATATTCACAGAATACTGTATATTCTTATAGTTTAACCACAGGAATAAAGACTAGGTGTTTTCAGATTATTTTCAGAAGTGATACTAATTTATTAAACATAATTTAACAGAAAAACCTATTTGGACTGGACCTTTAAAGTAACTCACCTAGCAACATCAGCCTTGGTCCTGTCATCTGCATTGGTGACCTCCACGTGTATGTGACTCAGAGCCTTCAAAACAATGACATGGGCCTGATCAGCGTTACAGCTTAAACAAAACATTATCCTACAATGACAACCAGTCAACAATTACTATTGGAACTTTATTTCTGCTCTAAGCTATACAGTGGTAACCCTATGAGCAACATAGCGCTTTGAACTATGCACTTGCGTGACTGACGCCAACAATCGTGAAGATGTTTTGTGAGGATACAATACGTTGAGAATGTCCCATTTCGCATTTTTATGTTTCCACTTCCTTTTTCTCATTTGTTTTGTCAAGCAAGATGGCTACTAGTCAGTAAATACTAAATTACAGCTTTAGCTAGTGGACACAGCCCTAGTAAGTAAACATGGAACATGGAGGGGAAGTAAATGTATTGAAAGAAGGAGGGGGAATCACTGGTACAGGGGGGGATCACTGGTACGGGGGGAATCACTGGTACAGGGGGAATCACTGGTACGGGGGGAATCACTGGTACGGGGGGGAATCACTTGTACGGGGGAGATCACTGGTACAGGGGGGAGATCACTGGTACGGGGGGATCACTGGTGCAGGGGGGATCACTGGTGCAGGGGGGATCACTGGTGCAGGGGGGATCACTGGTACAGGGGGGATCACTGGTACAGGGGGGATCACTGGTGCAGGGGGGATCACTGGTGCAGGGGGGATCACTGGTACGGGGGGATCACTGGTGCAGGGGGGATCACTGGTACGGGGGGATCACTGGTGCAGGGGGGATCACTGGTACAGGGGGGATCACTGGTGCAGGGGGAATCACTGGTGCAGGGGGGATCACTGGTACAGGGGGAATCACTGGTGCAGGGGGGATCACTGGTGCAGGGGGAATCACTGGTGCAGGGGGAATCACTGGTGCAGGGGGGATCACTGGTGCAGGGGGGATCACTGGTACAGGGGGAATCACTGGTGCAGGGGGGATCACTGGTGCAGGGGGGATCACTGGTGCAGGGGGAATCACTGGTGCAGGGGGGATCACTGGTGCAGGGGGGATCACTGGTACAGGGGGGATCACTGGTGCAGGGGGGATCACTGGTGCAGGGGGGATCACTGGTACAGGGGGGATCACTGGTGCAGGGGGGATCACTGGTGCAGGGGGGATCACTGGTACAGGGGGGATCACTGGTGCAGGGGGGATCACTGGTGCAGGGGGGATCACTGGTACAGGGGGGATCACTGGTGCAGGGGGGATCACTGGTGCAGGGGGGATCACTGGTGCAGGGGGGATCACTGGTGCAGGGGGGATCACTGGTACAGGGGGGATCACTGGTGCAGGGGGGATCACTGGTACAGGGGGAATCACTGGTGCAGGGGGAATCACTGGTGCAGGGGGAATCACTGGTGCAGGGGGGATCACTGGTGCAGGGGGGATCACTGGTGCAGGGGGGATCACTGGTGCAGGGGGAATCACTGGTGCAGGGGGGATCACTGGTGCAGGGGGGATCACTGGTACAGGGGGGATCACTGGTGCAGGGGGGATCACTGGTGCAGGGGGAATCACTGGTGCAGGGGGGATCACTGGTGCAGGGGGGATCACTGGTACAGGGGGGATCACTGGTGCAGGGGGGATCACTGGTGCAGGGGGGATCACTGGTACAGGGGGGATCACTGGTACAGGGGGAATCACTGGTGCAGGGGGGATCACTGGTGCAGGGGGGATCACTGGTGCAGGGGGGATCACTGGTACAGGGGGAATCACTGGTGCAGGGGGGATCACTGGTGCAGGGGGGATCACTGGTGCAGGGGGGATCACTGGTGCAGGGGGGATCACTGGTACAGGGGGGATCACTGGTGCAGGGGGAATTAATCACTATGGTAATGGTCAAATGAGGGGTCAAAGGTGACTCACAGCATGTAGCAGGAAGCTGATGCTCCCCTGGACCATCTGCACCACTCTGTGGATGTGCATCACCGACTCCTCGTACCACATGCTCAGGTAGGGCCTGATCTCGGTCTCTAGGTTCACCAGCTACACAACACACACACACACACACACACACACACACACACACACACACACACAGAGAGAGAGAGAGAGAGAGAGAGAGAGATAACACTGTTATAACCATACACACAGGGACATGGGACTACCTATTTTTCGTAGTCATTTTCTATTTATCTATCTAGGGTGGTGTTAAGTAGGGCACACTGATAGCTAAACGTTTCACAATGGAGAAGAAAAATCGGTGTTCTTATTGGACAACTTCAGGTAGTACCTCCCCGTTTCAAAACGTTTTTACCCCCTACTGAACACAACCTAGGTGAATCCCCTTCAGATAGAAATGTGTTCATTACAAAGGAGCCCTGTCCAAGAGATGATAGAATCCAGTACAATTATATTATTTTGGTGATTCCACTTCCTGCTTACCTCAGGAGTCTGTAGACTGCTCTGCAGACCTTGCACGTACTTGTCCAGTTCGAGTCTGAATGTACAGTTGATTAAGGAAATGGTTTACAGTTGAATGATTAATGGTTTATGAGTTTCAGTACCCATCTACACAATACAAGTCTAGACTGACTCTACATTATTATGATTCAGAAAGAGCTGCGTTAGCCTGTAAAGGATATAGGTTGAGGCCTTTCTCAGAGCCTCCCATGAGGCAGATCACATAGCCATTGCCGTCTGCGTCGAGCTGCTCTGGGGATCTCTCCTGCTCCAGGAGACAGCAGTAACATCCCACCGCCGCCTCTGGGACACTTGGATGGGACAACAAACACATATTTATTATGAATGTAAAACACTAGGTTTACATTACTTTAGAAGTGTGCAGGCTAATTGGTGCCACATTGCTTCAGATGTATACATAAGGAGAGAATACTTAGGTCTGATTCCACACCAAGACCTTGCTTGGCTAGATAGAGCCAGAGACACACAAGCCTACAGTGGGGAAAAAAATTATTTAGTCAGCCACCAATTGTGCAAGTTCTCCCACTTAAAAAGATGAGAGAGGCCTGTAATTTTCATCATAGGTACACGTCAACTATGACAGACAAAATGAGAAAAAAAAATCCAGAAAATCACATTGTAGGATTTTTAATGAATTTATTGCCATATGATGGTGGAAAATAAGTATTTGGTCAATAACAAAAGTTTCTCAATACTTTGTTATATACCCTTTGTTGGCAATGACACAGGTCAAACGTTTTCTGTAAGTCTTCACAAGGTTTTCACACACTGTTGCTGGTATTTTGGCCCATTCCTCCATGCAGATCTCCTCTAGAGCAGTGATGTTTTGGGGCTGTCGTTGGGCAACACAGACTTTCAACTCCCTCCAAAGATTTTCTATGGGGTTGAGATCTGGAGACTGGCTAGGCCACTCCAGGACCTTGAAATGCTTCTTACGAAGCCACTCCTTCGTTGCCCGGGCGGTGTGTTTGGGATCATTGTCATGCTGAAAGACCCAGCCGCGTTTCATCTTCAATGCCCTTGCTGATGGAAGGAGGTTTTCACTCAAAATCTCACGATACATGGCCCCATTCATTCTTTCCTTTACACGGATCAGTCGTCCTGGTCCCTTTGCAGAAAAACAGCCCCAAAGCATGATGTTTCCAACCCCATGCTTCACAGTAGGTATGGTGTTCTTTGGATGCAACTCAGCATTCTTTGTCCTCCAAACATGACAAGTTGAGTTTTTACCAAAAAGTTATATTTTGGTTTCATCTGACCATATGACATTCTCCCAATCCTCTTCTGGATCATCCAAATGCACTTCAGACGGGCCTGGACATGTACTGGCTTAAGCAGGGGGACACGTCTCGCACTGCAGGATTTGAGTCCCTGGCGGCGTAGTGTGTTACTGATGGTAGGCTTTGTTACTTTGGTCCCAGCTCTCTGCAGGTCATTCACTAGGTCCCCCCGTGTGGTTCTGGGATTTTTGCTCACCGTTCTTGTGATCATTTTGACCCCACGGGGTGAGATCTTGCGTGGAGCCCCAGATCGAGGGAGATTATCAGTGGTCTTGTATGTCTTCCATTTCCTAATAATTGCTCCCACAGTTGATTTCTTCAAACCAAGCTGCTTACCTATTGCAGATTCAGTCTTCCCAGCCTGGTGCAGGTCTACAATTTTGTTTTTGGTGTCCTTTGACAGCTCTTTGGTCTTGGCCATTGTGGAGTTTGGAGTGTGACTGTTTGAGGTTGTGGACAGGTGTCTTTTATACTGATAACAAGTTCAAACTGGTGCCATTAATACAGGTAACAAGTGGAGGACAGAGGACCCTCTTAAAGAAGAAGTTACAGGTCTGTGAGAGCCAGAAATCTTGCTTGTTTGTAGGTGACCAAATACTTATTTTCCACCATAATTTGCAAATAAATTCATTAAAAATCCTACAATGTGATTTTCTGGATTTCTTTTCCTCAATTTGTCTGTCATAGTTGACGTGTACCTATGATGAAAATTACAGGCCTCTCTCATCTTTTTAAGTGGGAGAACTTGCACAATTGGTGGCTGACTAAATACTTTTTTTCCCCAATGTACGTGTGAGACCTAATGATCCATCGAAATACGCGATAATCAATTGTTTCAAGGAAGGGACTAAAATAGGTCGCGTGAGAAAAAATGGATGTCCCATCCGTTTCATGAAACTGGGGTCTTAAAACACTCTGGGTTACGGGTTGAATAATTTAAATGGTTGATTACAAAAGCTGATCATAACATTTGCTCAAAAGCCGCACCTAATAATAAGTCCCAAGGAAAATAATTATTGATTGAATTATTACTAAATGATAAGGTAAACGGGGGGATTTCTTCTTTTTCTACCATGGGAAATAAATATTCTAAAGAGGTCCGAGGATTAACGGGGGATGAAAGATATATGTTAGGAAGAGATCAAATGAATATTTATTATGGATCCATTTGGGAGAAGAGGTATGGATTTATTGGGCATCTCGATGTAGAGAAATTAGAGGCTATGATTAGACAGATGCATGTAAACTACGGAACGGATTTGAAGAAACAGCGAGAGGAGGGGCTAGACACAGCGACAGTATGGCTCTTGGAGGCTCGGAAGAGAGAGGAAGGACAGAGAAGGAAAAAGGGAGTTATGCAGAGAGAAAATGAAGTGAAAGTTGAGGTTTCAGTGCCTCCCCCAGAGCAGAGGGCAGAAAGGTTATATCCAGTCTTAGCAGAACAGGCTTGGAAAAAACCCCCAGATGATAACGTTGTTGTGTGTAGGAGGAAATTAGGACTGGTCCCCGCACCTCCTCCACCATATGACGGCCAAGCCGGAATGTTGGAAGAGGGGGAAGCAGGGGGGGGAGAGTAGGGAGGCCAGTAAAGATAAGAAAGAGGGGGAAGTTTTAGAGAAAGAACTTACAGAACTCAGGGAGAGTAGGGAGGAAATGGACAGGCTGAGAAAAGAACTGGATAGAGAGAGAGAGTCAGGAAAGACTAGAGAATTTAAACACAGAGAGTTGAAGAGATTAGAGAGCTATAATAAGCCAGGGAGGCAGAATAGGGGAGGAGATAAGAGGAAGTGCTTTAACTGTATCAAGGAAGGTCATTTTGCAAGAGAGTGTGAGGCCCCGTGTAAATACTGTAACAACTGTACAGGTCTGTGAGAGCCAGAAATCTTGCTTGTTTGTAGGTGACCAAATACTTATTTTCCACCATAATTTGCAAATAAATTCATTAAAAATCCTACAATGGGATTTTCTGGATTTTTTTTTCTCAATTTGTCTGTCATAGTTGACGTGTACCTATGATGAAAATTACAGGCCTCTCTCATCTTTTTAAGTGGGAGAACTTGCACAATTGGTGGCTGACTAAATACTTTTTTTCCCCACTGTATATACACATTTCTATATACAGTTACTATATTGCTGATCCCAAACCTAAGCAATCAGATCTGTGAGAGGGGGTCAACTGCTTCCTAAGGATATTAAAGCTGGATTGGTTTGAAATTAGGTTCAACAAGATCCTAAGGAAAGGAGAGATGGGTTGGTTTGGAATGGGGCCCTTAGTTTAAGTTAGTTAAGGTCACCTGAGCTCCACTGTGGCAATGTTTCCCATGCCCCCCAGCAGGGCTCCTTTGCTCAGCCTCCGGGAGATGTAGCATCGTAGCTCTGGCTCCGCCTCTGCAGGCAGGCTGCTGTCCACTAGGGTGAGGCTGTGGGTGGGGCAAGAGTCAGTTACGATGGAAACAGAGTGACAGGCGACCAATCAGAGCTGATGAGGAAGTGGACAGCCAAAGAGGAGATGAAGAAGGAAGCCGATGACCAAATGCCACGTCAACACAACATGAAGGCTAGATACAGATATAGTGAAAAATAATCTTCCAGTTTCCCATGTGAGTCACAGAGCCTATTTCAAACCTTCCTTCCCACTTCTCTTTCCTTCTGGTCACTATGTAAGATGCATGATGTGACACTGAAATATAACATGTTTTAATAACATCATATCACATTACTATATCATCATCATTACATAATCTTAAAATACTTCACGTCATAGAAAGAGGACATCCCAAAATAAGTAGCATGATCAGTGTATACAGAAGGAGGTAGATAGGTACTAGGCTTTGTGACTCCATATCCCAGATAGCCAGCAGCACACTGACAACATCATGATGGGTAGAAAGACAGAACACAGCATCAATCAGGAAATAATCTGAGTTGATTCCAGGTTGATAGGTTTGGATTCAACAGAGAAGCACAACACTGAAAGCCACAGAAATACAACCACTAGAGAAACGGACGGACGGGTCACGGGTAGACCTTGGTTACCTAAAGTCTTCCTCACTGGTACTGGCTGTGGAATCTGTTCTTCTCTGGCTCCATGCCACGTTGCCCTCTGCAGCTGCCTCAGATCTAGACAGGTACTGTAGGTAGTTACTATACTCATGACTTGGTGGTTAGTTAGTGGAGAACAGAACAGCAAGTCTGAACTGACAGTACAGTAAGTCAGCAGCAGGATCCACAGCTGATGTCCACCGAGAACCAGTTAATTTGGGAGAAAGTGGTTATACAGTGACAGAGAAATTGGCCTCAATATGCAGCTGGACTAACTTGATGACGTTATGACAGTCAGAGTAGGCTGGTGGGAGGAGCTATAGGACGATGGGTTCGTTGTAATGGCTGGAATGGAATAAATGGAACAACATGTTGTTTCCATATGTTTGATACCGTTCCATTGATTCCATACCAGCCATTACAATGAACCCATCCTCCTACAGTTGCTCCCATCAGCCTCCACTAATGACAGTGTATGTATACAGCCAGTCAGAGCATGAATACTGTACATTGTGAAAACCTGCAACCTCCAATGAGTCTAATAATATCAACAAAGTCAGACATTAGTGTGATTGGTAATGAATGTCCATTCATCCCTATGGAGAAGGGTGAGGGGCCGAGGTCCATAGATTATCTATAGCCTAGTAGCTAAGGCAAGTAAACATTACACGTCATCCGCAGATATTTGCATACCAGATAATGCCCTAGTTTAGTGTAATAATGCCATTGTGTACTGTCAAAACACATTTCTTGATTTTTATTTATGTTTTATTTAACCTTTATTTACCTAGGCAAGTCATGTAAAGCTAGATACACTCAACCAGAACATTCAGATGGAGAAGATTACCTGGTGCCTTGGTAGAGATAAATGGTATAGTAACAGTTCAACTGTATTTTCTGATTATATCCCATCTCTTCGTTGTCATAATCCGTATCCTTTTCTTCCACGTCAATTGAATCTTGGAAGGAGGACGTTTGCATTGAAGTTTGCGAGGTAAACATGATTCCTTCGCACGTATCAACAAATGACAGATACCGAGAAATGACGTTCAGTTATTTAGGATGCAGGTTGAACTGGATAAGAAATAATAACAATACTAGGCATGTGAATAGACTAACATATTCCTTTACTGAACAGACGAGTCTATCATTATTTCTAAAGATCCATGATCTGACTCACGCATGCGCCGTGTAGTTCCACGAATCCGTCATTGTTTAAGGTCCGTGTAAAATGTGCTATGACATGATTAGGTCCAGGAAAGATACTGATCACATCAGTTAGCAACATAGCAAAATGATGCCCAAATGATCAGAGGTCGATGCACACTTCTAGCCACGTATCAATGGGTAAAATGAAGTTAATGTTTAAGAAGATTCTGAATATACAAACAATGCCAAAGTAACTTTTGGGATATTGGCGTTCATTAGCCTGAACAGCCGCTAGTTGTCACTGTTTAACTGTCTTTTGAAGGTTTACATCCGATGACCGATGGACTGTTTTATATTTATACTACAGGTGGGTCAAATCCTGAATGCTGATTGGTTAAAACCGCATTCGTGTCTATTCCACAATTTACCACAGGCTAAATATATGACCTTAAAATGCCTATTTACTCTGTTCCATCTGATTGTGCAATCCACTGTCTCTTCAGCTGATAGAGGAATTATGATTATGACAAAAATTGTTCACCCCAATACTGATGATGACTGTGTGAACTGTGTTAGGGTTATCATTATAAAGCCACTAACAGAGGGAGTGAGTTAGAAACTGCTGAGACAAACATTCCAGGATGAAGGGGACTGAGAAACTGGTGAAATGATTTGAACTTGTATAAGAATAGTAATTCTTGTGAAGGGCAGAGAATAATTACCAAAATCTCATAAGACTTGCCATATTCTAGATAGGGATAAAATGTGAGTGGTATAGCACAGTAACTTAAGTAAAGGAAGGAAGGGGGTCCGAAATGACTCAAGGTAATAGGACAATACCAATATAAACTAGTTAATATTGAGATTGTACAGGGTACAGTGTTTACAATATAAACAGGAAGGGAGATAATTATCATCGTGTGAGATAGATACATTAAACAAGTCAAGAGTCATAAACAACTGGGGATTTGCATAAACAACTGGGACTCTGTCTGTTTCGTGAAACTAGAGCTTTACGACCTCTGGGTTACGGATAGAGTTAGCAAAAAATCATATAAGGTTGTATGCAGTGGGGGAAAAAAGTATTTAGTCAGCCACCAATTGTGCAAGTTCTCCCACTTAAAAAGATGAGAGAAGCCTGTAATTTTCATCATAGGTACACGTCAACTATGACAGACAAAATGAGAAAAGAAAATCCAGAAAATCACATTGTAGGATTTCTAATGAATTTATTTGCAAATTATGGTGGAAAATAAGTATTTGGTCAATAACAAAAGTTTCTCAATACTTTGTTATATACCCTTTGTTGGCAATGACACAGGTCAAACGTTTTCTATAAGTCTTCACAAGGTTTTCACACACTGTTGCTGGTATTTTGGCCCATTCCTCCATGCAGATCTCCTCTAGAGCAGTGATGTTTTGGGGCTGTCGCTGGGCAACACAGACTTTCAACTCCCTCCAAAGATTTTCTATGGGGTTGAGATCTGGAGACTGGCTAGGCCACTCCAGGATCTTGAAATGCTTCTTACAAAGCCACTCCTTCGTTGCCCGGGCGGTGTGTTTGGGATCATTGTCGTGCTGAATGACCCAGCCACGTTTCATCTTCAATACCCTTGCTGATGGAAGGAGGTTTTCACTCAAAATCTCAGGATACATGGCCCCATTCATTCTTTCCTTTACACGGATCAGTCGTCCTGGTCCCTTTGCAGAAAAACAGCCCCAAAGCATGATGTTTCCACCCCCATGCTTCACAGTAGGTATGGTGTTCTTTGGATGCAACTCAGCATTCTTTGTCCTCCAAACACGACGAGTTGAGTTTTTACCAAAAAGTTATATTTTGGTTTCATCTGACCATATGACATTCTCCCAATCCTCTTCTGGATCATCCAAATGCACTCTAGCAAACTTCAGACGGGCCTTGACATGTACTGGCTTAAGCAGGGGGACACGTCTGGCACTGCAGGATTTGAGTCCCTGGTGGCGTAGTGTGTTACTGATGGTAGGCTTTGTTACTTTGGTCCCAGCTCTCTGCAGGTCATTCACTAGGTCCCCCCGTGTGGTTCAAAGATTTTTGCTCACCGTTCTTGTGATCATTTTGACCCCACGTGGTGAGATCTTGCGTGGAGCCCCAGATCGAGGGAGATTATCAGTGGTCTTGTATGTCTTCCATTTCCTAATAATTGCTCCCACAGTTGATTTCTTCAAACCAATCTGCTTACCTATTGCAGATTCAGTCTTCCCAGCCTGGTGCAGGTCTACAATTTTGTTTCTGGTGTCCTTTGACAGCTCTTTGGTCTTGGCCATAGTGGAGTTTGGAGTGTGACTGTTTGAGGTTGTGGACAGGTGTCTTTTATACTGATAACAAGTTCAAACAGGTGCCATTAATACAGGTAACGAGTGGAGAACAGAGGAGCCTTTTAAAGAAGAAGTTACAGGTCTGTGAGAGAGCCAGAAATCTTGCTTGTTTGTAGGTGACCAAATACTTATTTTCCACCATAATTTGCAAATAAATTCATTAAAAATCCTACAATGTGATTTTCTGGATTTTCTTTTCTCATTTTGTCTGTCATAGTTGACGTGTACCTATGATGAAAATTACAGGCCTCTCTCATCTTTTTAAGTGGGAGAACTTGCACAATTGGTGGCTGACTAAATACTTATTTTCCCCAATATACGTGTGAGACCTAATGATCCATCGAAATACGCGATAATCAATTGTTTCAAGGAAGGGACTAAAATAGGTCGCGTGAGAAAAAATGGATGTCCCATCCGTTTCATGAAACTGGGGTCTTAAAACACTCTGGGTTACGGGTTGAATAATTTAAATGGTTGATTACAAAAGCTGATCATAACATTTGCTCAAAAGTCGCACCTAATAATAAGTCCCAAGGAAAATAATTATTGATTGAATTATTACTAAATGATAATGGAAACGGGGGGATTTCTTATTTTTCTACCATGGGAAATAAATATTCTAAAGAGGTCCGAGGATTAACGGGGGATGAAAGATACATGTTAGGAAGAGATCAAATGAATATTTATTATGGATCCATTTGGGAGAAGAGGTATGGATTTATTGGGCATCTCGATGTAGAGAAATTAGAGGCTATGATTAGACAGATGCATGTAAACTACGGAACGGATTTGAAGAAACAGCGAGAGGAGGGGCTAGACACAGCGAGAGTATGGCTCTTGGAGGCTCGGAAGAGAGAGGAAGGACAGAGAAGGAAAAAGGGAGTTATGCAGAGAGAAAATGAAGTGAAAGTTGAGGTTTCAGTGCCTCCCCCAGAGCAGAGGGCAGAAAGGTTATATCCAGTCTTAGCAGAACAGGCTTGGAAAGAAAACCCAGATGATAACGTTGTTGTGTGTAGGAGGAAATTAGGACTGGTTCCCGCACCTCCTCCACCATATGACGGCCAAGCCGGAATGTTGGAAGAGGGGGAAGCAGGGGGGGAGAGTAGGGAGGCCAGTAAAGATAAGAAAGAGGGGGAAGCAGGGGGGGAGAGTAGGGAGGCCAGTAAAGATAAGAAAGAGGGGGAAGTTTTAGAGAAAGAACATACAGAACTCAGGGAGAGTAGGGAGGAAATAGACAGGCTGAGGAAATAACTGGAGAGAGAGAGAGAGTCAGGAAAGACTAGAGAATTTAAACACAGAGAATTGAAGAGATTAGAGAGCTATAATAAGCCAGGGAGGCAGAATAGGGGAGGAGATAAGAGGAAGTGCTTTAACTGTATCAAGGAAGGTCATTTTGAAAGAGAGTGTGAGGCCCCGTGTAAATACTGTAACAAAACAGGTCATAACCATCGCGACTGCAGAGATAAAGGAAAGGGCAGTGTCCGGGAAATGACAGTCTATTTTTTGGTTCCACGGGTAAAAAGTTTGAAGAAGTGATTTGTGTCGATTAAGAATTGGCTAAAAACACCACGAAGGGATTATTTGGGAGGTACCTATAAGTTCCTAACGTTATATATGTATGAACTTGCTCACCCAAACGTTGACGTACATCATGGGTGAGAAAGTAGAGAATATGAGTTTTCTAAGGTTGTACCGTTGTTGGATCATGTGATAAGGTTTAATGGGTAATCGGACCATAACTAATGTGGTTATAGACGTAATGTATAATATAGTAGAAAGCCAATATAGGGTTCCGTTGAACTATTATGGTTTATTTGTCATTTCAATGGCATAAGGTGAAATCTGTATTTATGAGTGTAATTCAACGGCTGGTATGGGTGGTAACCGGATACTACTGAGTATTTGGTTTGGTGATGTTGATTTGTAGCGTGTTTTGGGTTAAATAGAAAGGCTCACTTATTCAACAGGAATAGGTGCGGGGAGAGATAGTTTTTGTGTTGCTGAATGAGGTGAGAGTTAAACTACTGAGAATAGAGAAGTATTATGGACATACTATCGTAATTTACATTTACATTTTTGTCATTTAGCAGACGCTCTTATCCAGAGCGACTTACAGTTAGTGAGTGCATACATTGTCACATAACACTCCTATAAAAATAATAAGTTGCATTGACAATTGAATGATATACAATATACAGTTGAAGTCGGAAGTTTACATACACTTAGGTTGGAGTCATTAAAACTCGTTTTTCAACCACTCCACAAATTTCTTGTTAACAAACTATAGTAATAAATAAACTGAACCAAACATGACGTTACTACAGCAATAGAGGATGGTTAATGTTGTTACGTTAGTTTTTAAACCCGATGATAGAGGTAAATGCAGAACGCTGTTTGAGAGTGTGTTTTATTTTGTCTACTAGGGGGTTTAGTGTTTGGGATGAAAGGGCTGGCTAGTTGGGAGTGATGACGTGGCTGGCTGTGCGACATGGAAGTGGTTGTTTGGCGTGCTTTGCAAGGAGAGCGGATTTTGTGGAGCGACTGGAAATTGCGATAGAGCTGTGACAATGATTTGAATTGAGATCAAAGAAAAATAATGTATGGTTCTGGATTATGTTAAGGGAAGAGTAGGAGACAACATATCAAACCATTTTTAAATAGATGCCTGGAATAAAATATAATGTCTTACTTACACGGAGTATGTGATTGTATTGGCTAATGAATGAAATATGACATTTACAGGTGCGACAGGAACAATAGAAGGGGAGACAGATTTTCCTATGGTGTTGATCAAATAATTGATAATGGATAATTTGATATGAGATCACATGGAGCAGATTTAGGGGGTCAATAATCATTGTGAGATTTAAAGAGGTAATGATCTGAAGGGTAATCAATTAAACATAATCATTGTATACTCGAGGAATTTTGAGTGGTTTTATGGATTAGTTATGAGGAATTAGAATGATACAAACGATTATTGATGAGTTAGGACTGGGGATATCTATATCATGTTTTGTGTGTACTTACCATCTTTAGATTACTGATGGTAATTGAAGGTTAACAAAATGTATAATTTATCTTCCAGGAGAAAGAGATTAGCTTATCTCATTGGAATGTTGCCCAGGGCTAGGGGGAGCAGTTTAGTGGAGGTCAAAGGTGATAAGTCTTAAAGGAGCACACACAGCGAATTTTATGGAGTTTTTCGGTTTTTACTGAGTTTAGGGTATACATGATTTCTTATGAGAATAAATGTCATGAGGACTTAATGAACACTTGGGATAAGTAACATTTATGAAATATTTAGAATGATGGTAATGTTTACTATACTATGGGATGGAACAGTTCGTTGAATGATTTCAATGGCCTCTGAACTCTGTTTTGACTTTCTGGTATGAATTAATCATCCACACTGGTAATTCTAAAGGTATGAGAGGAGGACTTTAAGATAGTTTATTTTACCAAGTTGAGGGTAATTTATAATACTGTGAAAAGTGTGAAGAAGATTATAATTTGGTAATAATATACAGTGGGGAAAAAAAGTATTTAGTCAGCCACCAATTGTGCAAGTTCTCCCACTTAAAAAGATGAGAGAGGCCTGTAATTTTCATCATAGGTACATGTCAACTATGAAAGACAAATTGAGAAAAAAATTCCAGAAAATCACATCGTAGGATTTTTAAATGAATTTATTTGCAAATTATGGTGGAAAATAAGTATTTGGTCACCTACAAACAGACACCAGAAACAAAATTGTAGACCTGCACCAGGCTGGGAAGACTGGATCTGCAATAGGTAAGCAGCTTGGTTTGAAGAAATCAACTGTGGGAGCAATTATTAGGAAATGGAAGACATACAAGACCACTGATAATCTCCCTCGATCTGGGGCTCCACGCAAGATCTCACCCCGTGGGGTCAAAATGATCACAAGAACGGTGAGCAAAAATCCCAGAACCACACGGGGGGACCTAGTGTATGACCTGCAGAGAGCTGGGACCAAAGTAACAAAGCCTACCATCAGTAACACACTACGCCACCAGGGACTCAAATCCTGCAGTGCCAGACGTGTCCCCCTGCTTAAGCCAGTACATGTCCAGGCCCGTCTGAAGTTTGCTAGAGTGCATTTGGATGATCCAGAAGAGGATTGGGAGAACGTCATATGGTCAGATGAAACCAAAATAGAACTTCTTGGTAAAAACTCAACTCGTCGTGTTTGGAGGACAAAGAATGCTGAGTTGCATCCAAAGAACACCATACCTACTGTGAAGCATGGGGGTGGAAACATCATGCTTTGGGGCTGTTTTTCTGCAAAGGGACCAGGACAACTGATCCGTGTAAAGGAAAGAATGAATGGGGCCATGTATCGTGAGATTTTGAGTGAAAACCTCCTTCCATCAGCAAGGGCATTGAAGATGAAACGTGGCTGGGTCTTTCAGCATGACAATGATCCCAAACACACCGCCCGGGCAACGAAGGAGAGGCTTCGTGTGAAAAAATTAATAATGTGTGCACTCACTAACTGTAAGTCGCTCTGGATAAGAGCGTCTGCTAAATGACTAAAATGTAAATGTATATCAGCCCAGCCAAGCAATTTATAAACTTGATCTCCACTATAAAAAGCATCTGGACATTTCTTTTAGACTAACATTTCATATTCAACAGCGGAGATTTGCATAAACCTTGTGGTTTGTCTTTCCGACATTTGCAACATTGTTTCAATATTCAAATTCGATCTCCAGCTGTCCCATAGTAATGAATGTGTCGGGAGTCGGGACAAGACAGACAGGCAGGCAACGTTTCTCAGCCAGCCAGCTGTCATCATTTTTATGGATATATACAAAGAAATGTCAATAGAAAGCAGGTCAAATGAAGTGCAGCTTGTTTGCAGTCTTTCCAGCTTCAGTTTGAAGTGATTGTGTTAGCTGTGTTGTTGGCTAGCTCCTCAGAACAACAGTGTCTTGACGAGAGAGCACATGTTCTATGCCAGGTGAAATTGCGCCTCATTAGCTCATTGTTATGGATGTATCCAAATAAATGTAACTTGAAAACAGCTTTAACAAATGCTAATGCAGCTACTTTGTTGTTTTCTGGCTGCACTGTTTGACGTGACTGTAAGTTAGCCGTAGTTGGCTAGCCAGCAAGCAAGGGATAAGAATGTTGCGAGCCAGTATGGCAATAGAACACTTAGGACGAACGACTGGGTTGTGTCCATAGATACAGAACAAGACTAAACGACTGGGTCACGTCTCTGGCAACCGAACCGATTAGAAAGTCCGTTAGCTATATTTCAGAGGTAAAAAGTTGGATATTAAATGAGGTGTGGTCTGTCGCGCAGTCGAATTTTACAATATACAGCGTGTCCCACAAAATGTGTATGTATATACCTTTTTTGAAAACTCTCAAAACCTAACTTAACATGCAGTGAAAATCGGTGGTCAGCTAGCTAGAAGGGTGTCTTTGGTCGCAAAACGTACCGTTATTTTCCAGTCCATTTAAATGTTGAACTCGAGGTGATTTAGGCCTCCAACCGCTAGAGAGTGTCCGAAGTTAGGGGGAAAATTAGCTATATTTACATTTACATTTTAGTCATTTAGCAGACGCTCTTATCCAGAGCGACTTCTTGTGGAAGGATGAAATAGTAAGAATAAATTCATAAAAATAACGTTTTTAATGAAAATATGTCAATCATTATTTGAATATGTTGGTAACCCGTTGTATAAAAGTGATAATGCCCTTGAAGCCGGTGTTTGGAAGATATATTGGAAGGCTTTGCCAGCCCTTAACTTTGTCTCGGGCCTAACAACACCGTGCCAATATATCCTCCAAATACCGTCTTCTCAGGCATTATCACTTAACTAGATTCCACACCCACAAAGTCAAAATTGTCTATATCGTAGAAATATATGTAAACAAAAAATTGCTTTCTGGTCTTCATTTAAGGTTAGGGTTAGGCATACGGTTAGCTGTGTGGTTAAGGTTAGGGTTAAAGTTAGGGTTAGGTTTAAAATACAATTTTAAGAAGATACATTTTAGGAATGGGTATAGCCATAATTTTCACTTTGTGGATGTGGAAGCTAGTGACGACAAGGTACCGTACTGCAGCAGAGATTTAGACGATTAAAGAAATGGTCATTCAGCACCAGAAGGCCAAATACTTCAAAAATCACGTCACAATAAACTGTACACAGGGCCAGGATTGGCCACCCACTGTATGCAGGTAAGGACATGGGGTCACAGCAACAGTTTGTTGAAGTGACTGATTTTGCTTTCAGAAAGATATGCCATGTTTTCACTTTTGTAATTGTCGGCATGCTTTCATTACAACCCAACTGTAAGTAGTGAAAACACAGCATTATACTCAGTATATCCAATGCTCATTAAATGCAGCATCCCACAGTGCTGCGTATATCCAGCGTTTACATAGACAAAGAAACCATTGATTAAATCCCAAATGCAATACCTGGAAGGACAGATATTGAATTGTAAATCTACGGCATGGAGTGTATTCCAGGGAAAGACATAGAGGAGAGAAGAATGCTTAAACAGAAAACACAGGGTTTGATTAATGGTCTTTAATAATTGTGACACAATCATTCTCATCAGCAAGCACGTGTGATGACAGCAGCTGGAATGTTTGCATACAGTTGCGAGGGACTATTAACTAACCATTAACATGAACCAGAATTATTAATTCTCCTCCCTTTTGCACCACATATTTCTGTCAATGATCATGATATTTTTCTTGACCAGTCTAAGGGGTTGATCATGCCTTTTAGTTAGTTGTTTGTTAGTTGACAGAGAGTCAGAAGATGAAGCTGAACAACCAAGATGACTCTGATGAGTATGAGGAGGACAAGGAGCCCGGATCGTCCTTCCTGCCGCCAGCTGCCCAGCCCCAGGCTGCAGGCTACATTCCCCCCATGACCCAGCCAGGGATTCCCCCTGTCCCCACAGCGCTGGGGATGCTTCCAGGGGAGCTGACACTGGTGTTATTACTAGGACTTATCTAGATGCATTACTTGCTTAAGTATTTATGAAGCTTATACAGAGACATTGACTGATAATTGGTGATTGTATGACTGTCTTACCAAATCGTTTTTTTCTAGTATTTATTTTCCCCTTACAGTTTCTCCACTACATTTGTTTGCTCAAAACAGCACCTGGTAAGTTTATTTGGACATTCTTTAGGTCTAATAAACAGTCATGTAATAGTCATTTTACTATGAACTCTTGTGATGATGTGTTTTCTCTCTCTATTTGGTCTTCAGTATGAAGCCCATGGGTGGGATGATGCCTCCAGGACCAGGGGTGCCCCCGATGATGCCTCCAGGATCAGGGGTGCCCCCGATGATGCCTCCAGGACCAGGGATGCCCCCGATGATGCCTCCAGGACCAGGGATGCCCCCGATGAAGCCTCCAGGACCAGGGATGCCCCCGATGATGCCTCCAGGACCAGGGATGCCCATGAAGATTCCAGGAATGCCACCAGGTAAGGGCTGTCAGGTTAAGACACACCTGTACAAAACTGCAGAAATCCACTATAGCTTCAAGCACCATAGCTCTGTAATGAAATGTTGAATCTCTCTGGTCTTGCACCACAGACACACCACATAGTCCTCAAAGTTGTGCAGCATTTTTTTAGCATTTATGTCTCACATCGCCACAACATTGACATTACGTCTATAGTACTTTTCTTCTTCTGGTCAATTTGACCATCATGATCACTCAGAAATGTATATATGAGAATAATAACCACCTGTTGTTGTCCCTGCCAGGTATGCCACCTTCAGTGGGCCACCAGCCAGGTATGCCCCACATGACTCAGGCCCACCCCCTCCACTTCCCCTGCAGCCCAGCGCAGCCCAGCCCACTGTCACCAAACCACTGTTTCCCAGCGCAGGACAGATCATTTACACTACACACCTCAGTGCTCAGATTATACACCACATTATTAGTAGCAGTTGAACTCTATGCAGGTGATGTCAGAGTACCGGGTAAGAAGAGAGGGTTATTAATAATGTAGTGTGTAATCTGAGCACTGAGGTGTTTAGTGTACTGTAACGTTACCTGTCCTGTGCTGGGGAACATTGGTTTGGTTTCCTCATGCTACAGATGGGGACTCCTGTTCCGAGCAGGGTTTTATTAGGTTCATGATGAAGTTATTGTCAAGGAGCCACCAAAGGAGCCACTACTCCCTCTGCAGTACCCTTGAACAGCATTACCGGGAGGGAAAGACTTCAGTGTCTGTTCACATTCAATGGGTAAGCACAGGCTTAATACAATGAATGAAAAAGGACTGGTAAACACATCCATGATAAGCATTAGCTGAAGTCTGGTCAGTGTGGTGCTATTGATACAACCTATGCATGGCTTGACAATTCTCATTATTTATTTCAAGCTAAAGCTGACGAAACGTAACTTTTCAGTCCAGTGCAGCGGATATCTGCCCACTCTTGCTTACAAATATTACTCTATTTATGGTTTCATCTTTATTATATCAATCTAAGGCCTTGGTGATTTTGATCTGGTTGTGCAGCAGAACCAGTTGCTTCTGGTAAGAAAAGCCAGTTGTTACATACAGTTGAAGTCGGAAGTTTACATACACTTAGGTTGGAGTCATTAAAACTCGTTTTTTCAACCACTCCACAAATTTCTTGTTAACAAACTATAGTTTTGGCATGTCGGTTAGGACATCTACTTTGTGCATGACACAAGTAATTTTTCCAACAATTGTTTACAGACAGATTATTTCACTTATAATTCACTGTATCACAATTCCAGTGGGTCAGAAGTTTACATACACTAAGTTGACTGTGCCTTTAAACAGCTTGGAAAATTCCAGGAAATTAATGTATGGCTTTAGAAGCTTCTGATAGGCTAATTGACATCATTTGAGTCAATTGGAGGTGTACCTGTGGATGTATTTCAAGGCCTACCTTCAAACTCAGTGCCTCTTTGATTGACATCATGGGAAAATCAAAAGAAATCAGCCAAGACCCCAGAAAAAAAATGGTAGACCTCCACAAGTCTGGTTCATCCTTGGGAGCAATTTCCAAACGCCTGAAGGTACCACGTTCTTCTGTACAAACAATAGTACGCAAGTATAAACACCATGGGACCACGCAGCCGTCATACCGCTCAGGAAGGAGACGCGTTCTGTCTCCTTGAGATGAACGTACTTTGGTGCGAAAAGTGCAAATCAATCCCAGAACAACAGCAAAGGACCTTGTGAAGATGCTGGAGGAAACAGGTACAAAAGTATCTATATCCACAGTAAAACGAGTCCTATATCGACATAACCTGAAAGGCCGCTCAGCAAGGAAGAAGCCACTGCTCCAAAACCGCCATAAAAAAGCCAGACTACGGTTTGCAACTGCACATGGGGACAAAGATCGTACTTTTTGGAGAAATGTCCTCTGGTCTGATGAAACAAAAATAGAACTGTTCGGCCATAATGACCATCGTTATGTTTGGAGGAAAAAGGCGAAGGCTTGCAAGCCGAAGAACACCATCCCAACCGTGAAGCACAGGGGTGGCAGCATCATGCTGTAGGGGTGCTTTGCTGCAGGAGGGACTGGTGCACTTCACAAAATAGATGGCATCATGAAGAAGGAAAATTATGTGGATATATTGAAGCAACATCTCAAGACATCAGTCAGGAAGTTAAAGCTTGGTCGCAAATGGGTCTTCCAAATGGACAATGACCCCAAGCATACTTCCAAAGTTGTGGCAAAATGGCTTAAGGACAACAAAGTCAAGGTATTGGAGTGGCCATCACAAAGCCCTGACCTCAATCCTATAGAAAATTTGTGGGCAGAACTGAAAAAGCGTGTGCGAGCAAGGAGGCCTACAAACCTGACTCAGTTACACCAGCTCTGTCAGGAGGAATGGGCCAAAATTCACCCAACTTATTGTGGGAAGCTTGTGGAAGGCTACCCAAAACGTTTGACCCAAGTTAAACAATTTAAAGGCAATGCTTCCAAATACTAATTGAGTGTATGTAAACTTCTGACCCACTGGGAATGTGATGAAAGAAATAAAAGCGGAAATAAATCATTCTCTCTACTATTATTCTGACATTTCACATTCTTAAAATAAAGTGGTGATCCTAACTGACCTAAGACAGGGAATTTTTACAAGGATTAAATGTCAGGAATTGTGAAAAACTAAGTTTAAATGTATTTGGCTAAGGTGTATGTAAACTTCCAACTTCAACTGTATGTGTAACAATTTCTGACTTTCCCTTACCGTAAAACTTCAATTAAACGGCAAGTCTCAAATCCGGGCATCGGCACACAAAGCTTGTTTAAAATTAACACTGGGTCTAAATTAATTGTTTACGAGGATACCATGTACACAGCTCTGATATTCCCACGGTCATGTGAATATTATTATAATTGTTTCTTTATTCTGTCATTGTTGCTAGCCATAGCGCCACCAAAAAGAAAACAGGACATCAAATTAGCAGAGCAAAATTCAGGAGAGCAACAGCCAGGCATTTTGGAATTTATACAAAATGAGTGAGAGAATGTTGAAATCAAAAGGTTGAACTTCACCGTTTGTCTGAGGTGGATCAGAAGAGGGCGAGACTGCGAGGTTGGGGGAGGAAAAAAGGTTAGTAAGAAAAGAGATGCCTAGTTCAAATAGAAGCCTTTCTCTACTAAGCGTTGGTTGTGTTCAGTGATTGAAACAAATAAACGCCCATGCTATTAATTGTATCAGAATTGGGCTGCCTGTGTAAACGCAGCCTGACTAATGTTGCTAGAGTGTTATTTTCTTAAGTATACTCTTGTAGATGTGTTAGTAAAATAGCAACAAGAAGATGATGCACTACTGTACAGTGAATGATTGATTTAATTACCCCTGAGCTTTATGTTTTCACTGTTGCTCTTTAGTTATTGGCACTCATTATTAGCCACAATATTTATGTTATTTGTTAATTAGCATAATAGGCATCATTATTCAAAGACCCACCTAGGACACACAACTAAGCCAAACAAAGCCTACTGTATAGTACTTTGTGACAAATTTAGATTTTGTTTGGACAAATATTCAAATTAGAATAAAGAACTTTAATCATTAACATGGTGTGTCCATTTTGTTCATCTGCAGTGTCTTTTACATAAAATATAATATGTATCTTTTACTTGCAATTGAGAATTTTATTCAGCATTATATAAGGTGTGCGAACCAAACATACTGTTTTTGACTAAATTAGTAGGTTTTAAGATCAACAAGTCCTTTGCACTGGTAACAAAAATACTTCACTTGGATAGGCTTTTAATAAATTATATTGTTTTATTTGACTAACCTCAATCGCAACACATATGGGGATTATGCATTGAATACTTGCTCTTAAGACATCATTTATATATGTATATGGACAAGAAGACATTACAAATGTATTTATTTACGACATCATCATTATACATACATTATTCACTATTTACATAATGCAGCTTATTCTAACAGGACCATGTACCCCTTGTTTGTGTTCCAGGGTTCCCATTGAATTTACATTTTGCTGCTTGTATTTCTTGTCATGTTCTCAATAATTTGATGTCAAAAGCAACCACCTCATCGAAAGAAAAGCCTGGGTAAATAAAAAAGTGTCATTTTCATTTGCATTTGGTAGAGAGGCAGAATGCTAAGGGATGAGCCTGATCTTGCGTCCCTTGGCCATGCCTCGGACATACAGGTTTCCATTTTCTGTCCAACCCTCAACACGTTTCAGCATTTGGACAACGTGTGAGTTTGTCCATACCTCCCCACCCAGCCATATCATTGTCATACATACTACAACATTATTTACCTTTTGCATAATGCAGCTTATTCGAACAGGACCATGTACCCCCTGTATGTGTTTCAGGGATCCCATTTTATTTACATTTTGCAAGTTCTCAAATGTTGCAAATACATTATTTACTAAAAAGTTCATAATCAGCTGTTAACCATTCACAGTAGTGAAAATGTAAATCACATTCATTTGGTTACGCTCGTTTTGCTATGTAGTAGAAACCTTTTGGGAGCACATTTTGTGCTTATATGGACATAAAGTTGAAGTGTACCTTACACCTCCTGAACTTTAATGTCAAAAGCAACCACCCCATCGAAAGAGAATCCTAGGTAAAAAGTGACGTTTTCATTTGCATTTGGTAAGGAGGCAGAATACAAGGGGATGACTCTGATCTTGCTTCCCTTGGTTGTGCCTTGAACAAACAGATGCTCGTTTTCTGTCCATCCTTCAACGCGTTTCAGCATTTGGACAACCTCTGCGGTATTCCACACCTCCCCACCGAGCCACTTGAGCCTTCTCTCTGTGAGATTTCCCTTAATGTGCTTTTCAATAGCACTCCTATGAACAATCCTGTTCAGACCCCTTGCCTTTCCAAGAAAGAAGTGAGTCACTGTTCTGCTCTTTTTTGGTTTCATTTTTAGCCGACGTAGTCTTTGAAGGTCCTCAATGGCTGACATGAATACTTTTTGGTTTTTTGCAGAGCTAGATTCATTGTCCTCTGGCCAGAATAAGATTGATAGCAAAAAGAAAGCACTTGCTGACTTGCTGCCTTCCCTGTAAAATCTAATGCTGAGATCTTGAAGTTTCGTAAGCGCAACCAGCTTTGGAGAACCTGGTACAGCACAAGCAAGAGCTATCTGAGAGAAAATGTAGTTGACCAGGTCTGTCTGGTCAAGTTCTTTCATTTTGGGGTTCTCTGGATACATGGCAATTATTTCCTCTAGCTTCTTTCCACATCTCCAAGTCTTGTGATCAGAGAGCAGGGAGAGGATGGTTGTGACATTCCCACCTCCTAACTCATAAATTTTCATTTGTTTTTTGAACGGAGTGACCATTACATCTTCAGTGCAGTCAGACATTGGACTGTCTACATGCGAAACAACATTACAGAAAAAGCCAGCGTACACAGCGCTTTTCCTTGTAAGCCATTTCCTTGGATTGTTTACCTGTTCAGGTTCTCGTGTGTCAAGTTCCTCTTCTTCCTCGCTTATGTCAGTGCGAAAGTAACTGAGGTCTTCAGAAATGCACTCTAGAGCCTTTTCAATACTCTTTTGCATTCCTTTTAACTGGCCATGAAACTTCTTCCAGGGTTTACTAACTGCTTCTGGTATATAGTCAGTCAGTAAGTATCTCATAAGCTCAGATTTTCCATCTTTTGTAGAAAAAACATTCACTGAGGATATGAGCTGAAGGAGCCGACATCCAACATCTACTTCCCCAAAGTAGGAGCTGTTCAGACTGACTGTCTCTGATTTGGGAGCTTTTTCAGAGGCACGGAAGGCAGCAATTCCTTTCAGAGCTATACCAATGATTTCACAGACCTCTTCAGGCGGTTTCCCAGCTGTCCCCAGAGCATCATGCTGTTCATAAAACCACTTTTTGTAGACCTGCCCCTCCGTATCAAGGATGAAAGTATCATGTGGACAGCGCACTTTTGCTTCCTCTGCCCAATGCTGGGCCTCAGTGAATCTTTTGTTTGTATAAAGCAGTCGTGCTAGCTGCTGGGCAACAAATGCATCCTTTCCAAAGCAGGTATATGCTGCTTCTAAAAGTTCAGTTGCTTTTTGAAGGCCATCAGGCTTCTCTCTACAGACATGCTCAATCAAAGGAGAGAACGAACTGTCATTAGGATCGCCTCTGCTTATTTTGTTGCGTCTGATGAGAAGATCTCGGATGAACTTCAGAAATTCATCCCTGCCAAACCTATGATCCATCAGAACCTTGTCAAGGAGAAGATCCTTTGTGATGGAGCTTTGAGGCTGAATGGCAGACAGCTGTTCCAGAATTTCCCTTGCTATGAGAGGGTGCATTTTAATGGATGAGATGTGTGTTGTACTTTCTCTCAGTTGTATGAAAACAAGTCTAGCTTGTTCACTTAGAGAATTCACAAATGTATGGTAATGGAACCGATCTATTTGGATGCCTAAGCCCAGGGAGGCCTCACAGTGTGACACAGATATGTAGGAGTTCTGAACATGACAGTTGAGCAAGGCCACAAATCGGATAAGGCGAGTGGTGAGAGATGAGTGGTCAATATCCTCCAGTAGGTTCTTCACAAAGCCCTCAATGTAACTCTTCTGAAATCCCTCACTCATGAGTACAAAAGCTAGAATGGACTCCGGTTCAAACATCAGTTCTTGTCGTTTCTTTTTGAATAGAATCTTCTCCTGTTTAGACAGCTCATGTGTCACTGGTATTGTCTGGGAATTCCTGCTCATTTTTTCTGGGTTGTGGCATCTTTTGCAGATAAGAAGGATGAAACATAATGCCGAAGCATTGATCTTCATGGTTGCAATTGCATTACCTAATTCCCGTCTGAGCTCGTCTATATACTCTGCATTACAGTCATCCAGCAGCAAGAGCACTGGGAGACAACTGTTTTTGTCTTTCTCTTCATATTCTCGGAGGTGTACTGAATGCTGACATACAGTTTGAATATGGTATGATTGCTTAACCACTGCACACTGGAGTTTGGTTCTACAGTTCCAGAGGATCTGATGTGCAACTGTGCTTCCCCCACTGCCAGGTTGGTGACATTTATTGACACTCTGAATGGACCTTTTTGTTGTATCACCCTGTAAAATACCCTCTAAAATCTTGGTTGTTTCTTTGTATGCGTCTCTCTGAATGACCTCTTCACACTTCACTTTTTCTGCAAGCCACAAGTGCATCCAGCTGATTTTCCCTCCTTGATAGAAATACTTCTCAATGTTGCTAACTTGGTCATTGCCCATTACATCCAAGTTTGTTTCATCACATTGGTCAGCACTGACTATGTCCAGAGAAAGCATTGTGTCTTCATCTATAGTCTTCAGGAAGCACAGCCCTTTGTTGAACACAGGTAAACGTCTAGTCAGTTGTTTATTGGAGAGCTGAATGCTTTGAATTGTAGCATCTACATGACACATTGGCATGCCCACAATATTGATTTGTTCGAATGATTCCAAATCACAAGATGCTTGGGCGAGACTTGACCACTTATTGTAGTTATCCTTGGACTCTGAGATGATAGCAAAATCATCATGGCCATTCATTTCTGCATAGAATTCATGAAATGTATCAACAAGTGGCTGTTCGACCTGAGACATGAGCAAGAAAAGCACCACAAATGAACCTTTAGGGAGGATTTCATTGCAGATGACAGACACTTGTCTTTTCAGTTGTTTTTTCTTTGTTCTGATCCAGGTTTTTCCATCACAAGGCTCTTCACTACCATGGTAATCATTCCGCCCATTGCGGAATATACAGCTTGTCCTATCAAAGAGCTGTAAGCTCTGCTTGAAGTCAGTGGTGCTTAGATGAGGATCAGTAGCATAGTCATGCAAAAAGTGAAGGTTAGCAGCATGGTGCTCACGATATTGCCCACATAATCCAGATGTCTTGGAGTCTGGGTCAAAATCAAACACACAGAAGATTTTCATGTGCACTAAGAAGTTGATGGTCTTCAGATGTTCTTCTTGAAACTTATTTGTCACAATGATGAATGACAAGGTGTCGTCCATGTACTTTTTTCCACAGGTCCTTGAATGAAATGAACTAAGTCTTCACCAGGTATGCAGGGTGTATTGGCCCCTACTCTGTGATATGGTGCTTTCTCCTCATAGATGACTTTGTTGCGACATCAATTCAATGATCCAGTTTCCTCCACTGTTCCCCTTGTCAATTACCTCAATAAACTTTGGGTTCCTTATGCATTTCCTGGCATCAGAATGGTGGTCAAACTCCTTGAAGCATTTTTCAATGTAGTCCAATGCATCCACAAAGTCACTTTGGTTTTCAACTGGTATTCCGAGGATTTCACCATGCTTGTGGATGCCTTTACTCTTATCCATGACCCCAAAGTGTATTGTGCCATTGGTCCGCATGTTCATGCACCCACAAGCAAATCTGATTACCTCATGGCTAGCCTTTGTTTAACCAGCTAAACAGCTGCTAGTAGCGAAAATGTGTTTGGAGTTAGTTCTAGCTAATAGGCTATGTTAGAGTTTACACTTCCAATTATAACATGGGGATGTCAAAATAATGAAAAACGATCTACCAAATCTATATATTTTAAAATGTTGATTAGGCTACTTCTCCTTGCCATTATCATTCACCTGATGATAAGACAAGATGCAAAATGTTTTTTGGTTAACATATGATGGGGGTCCCTGGGTCGTCAGTTTGCCTGGGTCGGGGTCCCTGGCCGAGAAAACGTTGAAGACCCCTGCCTTAGACTACTCTATATTCAAAGACTATATGTGTAGGACTATTCTTTTTGTATCAGTATCTTTCTTACATCAGAGTTAATAGTATCTGGACCCTGAACCTTTCACACTCCAGAGTCTGTGGTGTACAGTATAATTTCATGTTGAATGGTAACATTTGTGAAGACCGCTCTAATAATCATGGGTGTGACCTGCACAACTGAGAAGATGACTCATTCCTGTTTTAGGTAATAGCCTATTCTGTATGAACTGGATCTGTATTCTGCTTTTTAATAATAATAATAAAACAATATGAATTGATTAGATAAGTAAATAATAAATAAATAATGTAATAAACCATCTCAAGTGTTATTATTGTGTTTACCCATGACATGTTATTCCGGAAGATAAGGTGTGTTGCAACACTGCAGGTACAGACAATATACAGTATACATGTCACACTTTCACAGTGCAATATAGGAAATACTATGGTTGAAGATATTAGGATGAAGTAGGATGAAGTAAGATGTGTACACCACACATTATAAGTTATTAAGTACCCATAGTAAATTTAGGTTCCAAGTTAAGGTGTTACATCTGAGTAACCATAGCCGACTTAGTAGATATCTGCACATGAGGTTTTATTGTACTGTATAATGAAAAGCTAGCTAAGCAACATGGAAAGGCCAGTTTTAAACATTATATTCCTTTAATTGATGATAAGGTTAAATGATAAATCAAGGTACTGTGCATTGAACCTACACACACATTTACATGGACAAAAACACATAAAACTGCTTGTAATATATGGACAGTAAAGAATTGCTATACATACAACAACAGTATTCATTATATATTTGCACTTTATTTAAACAGGGACTTATAAAACCTTATCTGTTTTTACAAATGACTTCTTAGTCATCTCAAAATATCACTGTTTCAAAACATTTACTAGCTCTTGTTTTGTGTACTGATTATACAATATAAGAGCAAGGTATTGTTCATATAGTGTCTTTACTTCAGCATCAGTAGCATGCATACAGCTCCATTCAGTGCATAGGAAACAGTGCCTCACTTGACTCACTGCTACAATAGAATACCAAACTCAGGTAAACAACCTAAATCTATTCCATGGTCATAGGGCTCAATGTTTTGCGTTACACCCATAGCTGTGGGTTAGACCGTTGAAAGTAAACATAACAGGGGTAACAAAAACATAGAATTGGGTTCTTAAAAAAACACCTTCAACAAGAATACACCTTAAAGTCCATAAGCAGACTACTCCACTCTGCTTCTCTCTTTTTAGTATATTTTTGTATGACCTTTTAGGCCTGATATTTGCTCTCGTTCTTGTGTCTCAGAGCTTGATTTTCAGGCTGTGAGGCTGCATCCATAGCAGCGGCCTGTTCACCCCCCACTGACATGGCGGGTTCGGTTCGTTCCATGGTCCCCAGTCATCCTCATCCCTGTTTGTTTGGTGTTCTATCGGGTGTATCAGTCACTGGATTAATGTATTTTCTGATTCGGCAGTAATTCTTAGCGTTCATCAGTACTTCATACGACCGGTCACTGAATTGATTGGTGCATATGTCAAGCTTCCAAGTGCTGGCTGAGTTGTTGCGGTGGAGAAGGACACTTACTGTTTGTCCTTGGATGATGTTGGGCATGTCACAGGCACGTGTGTCATAGTGGTGTTTTGCTGTCAGTCCTTTGGCTTGTTTTCTTGCAATTACATTTTGTACCACTTGGGGTTTGAGCAGTGTGTCCGTGGCGGGCAGGAGCGTGCGTGTGAGCCTTGACATGAGCCGCTGAGCAGGAGAACTGATGAGTCCCTCTGTTGGAGTGTTCCTCCATGCCAGCACTGTTTTCCATGGGTCTTCACCATCCAATTGCTTTGGCATGGTATGGTGATGATATCACGTGCCTAAATACCTACTCATCATCACATTTTGGGAAATCTATTTCGGAAAGGGGGGCGGATTGCCAGAGACAACAGTGTGGGCAACGCCATGTCTGCTGAACTGTCTTTAGCAGCATTTAATGATGGTGGCTGAGGGAGTCAGTCAGCTCGTCTAGCTCCCAATAGTCAGAGTAATAACCTACCATGATGAGGTAGTTGGTTTAGTTGAAAGTGAGTACATTCCGACCTTGGACCATGGGAGGGGAGGGATTTGGTGCGGGATGAGTGTCTCCTTTTGCTGTCTCTTCTGGATGGAGTTGCAGGTGACACATTGGCTGATGAAGAGCTTTACGTCCTCCGTAATCCATGGCCAGAAAACAGAACATGGTGTAATTGCAAACCACGTTTCTTGATGTAGGTGTACACTGATATCAGGAAACTCCCATTGACACCTGCCATTCCGGTGTAATGAGACTGATGGTTTCTCGACACAGATGATTTGTTTACATACCAGGTTAGGATATCTAACGTGGCAGTTTAGGTTAATTAACGTGGCAGGTTAGGTGAATTAGAGTGGCAGGTCAGGAGACTGAGGTTAAGATTAGGAAAAGGGTTAGGCTTAGCTACAATGCTACAGTTGTCAACAACTGTTGTTCCCGACGCGAAAGAAACGTATGCTCCTCTTTGTGTGTCCAGAAATCTCTCAGTGTGACTCACAGCCTATTTGGTTCCGAACTTCCTGGCCAGCCTTTGTTGATTTGAGCTGTCTTAGTTGAGATGTTCACATCACGGTGTGATCCAATTGTTCCTGGTCAGTTGTGGTCAGGGCCATAGCGTAGACTGGCTGGTGTTTGCGTTTGTCTGTGCTCTGTGGTTGATAGAGCTGTTCTGGACAGGAAGTCAGTTACATGTAGTTCTTTGCCTTGTTTGTATTGCATATGGAGCTGGTATCTTTGTAGCCTAAGCAACATTTTCTGCAGTCGCTTGTGTGCTGTGAGTAGACATTTCTTGAAGATCGTCATGAGCGGCTTGTGTAGTCACTTTGTATTGTGATGAACTCTCTGCCATGCAGAAACTGATCAAACTTGACACATGCAAAAACAATGGCGAGACAGTCTTTTTCAATCTGTGCATATCTCTGTTCTGTCTGAGTCAATGTTCTGGAGGCAAACAGGTTTTCCTTTCTGTAGAAGGGCTGCGCCAAGGCCTGTTTCACTGGCGTCACATTGCAGAGTGACTTCATCATTCAGGTCGTATTATTTAAGCACTGGATGTTGTGTGACTAACTGTTTAATAGTCTCAACTGCTGCGTCATGCTGTGGCAGCCATGTCCATTCAATGCCCTTGTCAATCAGTCGTCTGAGCGACTCGCACACATCAGATAGATTGGGCATGAATTTTGCAAGATAGTTCATAAACAAAAGCTGAAGAACATACGCACATCCAGGTACTTGTATGTAGGTGTTGGAGTTCTAGGTGAATTCATGAAAAATAAAAACGCTGCACACTGCTGTTCATGCTCCCAGGTGATTTTATTGTTACAACGTTTCGACCCTTAGGTTATTGATGCCTGATGAAGACTTAAGGGTCGACGTTGTAACAATAAAATCAGCTGCGAGCATGAACAGCAGTGTGCAGCCTTTTCCTTTAGATTTTTCAAGATAGTTCACAAACCCTTACAGCCGCTGTAGTGACTTGACGTTGGTCGGTGTCTGTATGTTCTAAACGGCTGTTATCTTCTCTGGGTATGGGGCGAAGACCCTCTGTGGTGAGAAGATGACCCATGCTACAGCACACTAGGTAGCTTTAACCTGAGTTCATTTTCGTTCAACTTCAGATTGATATCTCTGGCTCTCTGCAGGAGAGCTGTGAGGTTTCTGATATGATATGCCATTGCTTGTTCTCACTTCTTCTCATTTGTGCCGCCACATCCATAGGGTAGAATGTCCTCTGCGATGACACTCACTCCTTTTAGCCTTGTAGTGGTTCACGCTGTCTGCACTGGTATTCGTCAGCTGCTGCCTTGATTCCAAATGGCATTCTCAGCCATCTATACCTGCCTATGGGTGTCCAGAAAGTTGTTAGATAGCTGCTCTCTTCATCAAGTTTGACTTACCAATGGATATCTTTGGCGTTGAGTACTGAGAATACCTTTGCGTTGGATATCTCTGGTGGAATCTCTTCTATGGTGGGCATCTGGTAGTGCAATCTCAGTAAGGCTTTGTTGAGTGCACTAGGGTCCATACAGATTCGTCGTTTTTCTGGCTTTTCAATGACGACCATGTTGCTGATCTACAGTGTTGGCTCTTTTGTGATGATTTTGTCATTGTCCATTGAGTGTATGGCCTTTAATCTTTTCTTCCAGTGGAATAGGTATCCGTCTTGGTAGCTGCTGCACAGGTAGGGCTGCTGTGTCCACTTCTGTTGCTTGGTCATCTGACTCATTGTCTTCCTCTACTAGATTGAGTTGAGGTTTGCTTGTTTACAAACTCTGGCAAAATGGTTTCGTTTGCTGCATGATTTACAAGTGACACGGAATGCTGAGCATTTGGCTTTGGCATGTACTGAACTACAGTAATGACTGGGTTAGTCTTTTGGCTGTCTATTTTTGTTAATAACCCCTTTAAACTCTGTTTGTGACCATAACTTTGGACTTTTGATTCTGAACGTCGCTCCCGGGAGGTACAGTATCATTTATTTTACAGTTCAGTGCATAGTAAACAGTGCCTCACTTGGCTCACTGCTACAATAGAATACCAAACTCAGATCAAACAGCAGTGTCACCTATTGACTGGCGATATCCCGTGTAGCTCAGTTGGTAGAGCATGGCGCTTGCAACGCCAGGGTTGTGGGTTCGTTTCCCACGGGGGGCCAGTATGAAAATGTATGCACTCACTAACTGTAAGTCGCTCTGGATAAGAGCATCTGCTAAATTACTAAAATGTAAAAAAAATTAAACAGCTCTTAGATAACGTAGTAGGCGATCACTTTGGGATCTTATTTTGTATTAATGCTTGTGGTTTGTAGCATTACTCCTTAGACCTGTTAGATTAGTCCAAAACTTGAATGTCAAAAGCAAGCACCCCGTCAAAAGAAAAGCCTAGGTAGAAAGTTACATTTTCGTTTGCATTTGGTAGAGATGCTGAATACCGTGGAATGACCCTGATCTTGCTCCCTTTGGTTGTGCCCTGAACAAACAGGTGTCCATTTTCTGTCCATCCTTCAACACGTTTCAGCAATCGTACAACCTCAGGGGTTGTCCACACCTCACCTCCTAGCCACTTCATTCTTCTTTCACTGAGATTTCCTTTTATGTGCTTTTCAATCAGACCCTTGTGAACAATCTTGTACAGACCCTTTCCCTTTCCAAGAAAGAAGTGGGTCGCTATTCTACTCTTTCTTGGAGGAACATGTTGAATTTTGAGCTCATAAAGTCTCTGAAGTGCATCAATTGCTGACATGAGGACTTGGCTATGAGCTGGATTAGGATTCTCTCTGCTTGGCTCCTCTGGCCAGAGCAGAAGTAAGAGAAGAAAAAGAGCACTAGCTGTTGAAGTGTTTTTTCCCTCTGTGTTAAATCTCATGCTGAGATATTGGAGTTGTTCAGGTAAAAGTAGCTTTGATGAGCCAGGTAAAGCACAAGCAAGAGCTATCTGACAAAAGATGAAGTTGACAAGTTCTGTCTGTTCGAGGTCATTCCTTTTGAGGTTCTCTGGATACATGCCAATTATTGCCTCCAGCTTTTTAGCAGATCTCACTGTCTTCTGATCATAGAGTAAGGAGAGGATGGATGTGATGTTTCCTCCTCCTAGCTTGTAAATGTTCATTTGTCTTTGGAATGAGTTGGCTATTTCAGCTTTAGTGGCCATTTCATCATCAATGTTGTCAGGCATTGGGTTGCCTAGATCAGAAACATTACAAAAAAAGCCAGCATACACAGCACTCGTCCTTGTCAGCCATTTCCTTGGATTGTGAACTTGTTCAGGCTCTCTTGTGTCAAGTTCCTGTTCCTCGTCACTAATGTCTGTCTGAAAGTAACTGAGGTCTTCAGAAATGCACTCAAGAGCATGGTAAATACTCTTTTGCATTCCTTTCAACTGGCTGTGGAAACTCCGCCAGGGTTTTTTAACTGCCTGTGGTATGTATTCAGTCAGCAAGTATTTCATCAGCTCAGAATTTCCACCTTTGGTTGAAAAAACATCAACTGATGATATGAGTTGAAGCAGTCTACATCCAACATCCACCTCCCCATAGTAGGAACTGTTCAAACTGACTGTTTTTTTTAAGGGTTTTTGTTCTGAGGCACGGAATGCAGAAATTCCTTTCAGAGCAGTGTCTATGATTTCAGTAACCTTTTCAGGCAGTAATTCTTGCTTGTCAAGGGTGTCGTGCATGTGATAAAACCACCACTTGTACACCTGTCCTAATGTGTCAAGGACAAATGTATCAAATGGCAGGATTTTTTTTGCCTCTTCAGCCCAATGTAGGGCTTCCTTGAATCTTGTGTTTGTGTAAAGCAGACGTGCAAGCTGCTGGGCAACAAATGGATCTTTTCCTAAAGATGTGTAGGCTGCTTTCAAAAGATCAACAGCTGTTTGAATTCCTCCTGTTTCAGTGCTGACATGTTCAATCAGAGGAGAGAATGAACTGTCTTTAGGATCTCCTCTGCTTTTTTTGTTGCGTCTGATGAAGAGAACTTGGATGAACTTCCAAAATTCATCCTTGCCAAACCTATGGTTCATCAGTACTTTGTCCTGTAGTAGATCCATTGCTATCATGCTTTGAGGCACGGTTGTAGAGAGCTGCTTCAGAATTTCCTTTGCCACCAGTGGATGAATTATCCGTATGGACGAGAGGTATAATGGATTTTCTCCTTTGAAAGGTGAAAGGTGTATGAAAACAAGTCTAGCTTGTTCACTAAGACTGTCCAGAAATGCATGGTAACGGATTTTATCCACGTGCATATCTATGCCAAGGGAAGCCTCACAGTGTGACACAGATATGTAGGAGTCATGAATGTAACAGTTCAACAATGCTACAAATCTCATAAGCCGAGTAATGAGAGATGAATGATCAATATTGTCCAGCAGATTCTTCACAAATCCCTCAATGTAGCTTGGATTAAACTCCTCACTCATCAGTACTAATGTGAGAATGAAGTCATGTTCAAATTTCAGCTTTAGTTTCTTCAGTTTCTTTGAGAAGAGAGTCTTCTCTCCATCTGTCAGTTTGTGTGTCACTGCGACGGTCTGAGACGGCAATGCTCGGCACATCCTCTCTGGATCATGGGCCATTTTGCAAATGAGCAGGATAAAACATAGGACAGAGGCACTTATTTTCTTGGTTGCAATTGCGTTGCCTATTTCCCGCCTAAGGTCATCCAGATAATCTGCATTGCAATCTTCCAACAGCAACAGTACAGGGAGACAGCTGTTTTTGTCTTTTTCTTCATATTCCCGTAGACGCACTGCATGCTCACACACAGTTGTGAATTCCTTTAATTGTTTAACAACTGCACATCGCAATTTTGTCCTCCAACTCCAGAGGATCTGTCGTGCAACTGTACTCCCACCACTGCCAGGATGGTGACATATATTCACAGTCTCAATGGATCTTTTGACTTGACTACAATGTACAATGTTCTCCAGAATTTCATTAGTTTCTTTGTATGCATCTCGCTTGATGACCTCTCCACATAGATTTTTGTCTGCAAGCCACAAGTTCATCCAGTCTATCTTCCCACCTTGATAGAAATACTTCTCAATGGTGCTGATTTTGTCTTGGTCCATTATCTCCACCTTTGTGTTATCACACTGGTCAACACTGACTATGTCCAAAGAATTAATCTCATCCTCTTCAACTGCCTTTAAGAAGCACAATCCTTTGTTGAAGACTGGTAAGCGCCTTGTTGGTTGACTAACTGAAAGCTGAATAGTTTGAACAGTGGCATCAACATGACTCAGTGGCATTTCAACAATACTGATCTCTTTGAGTGCAGCCATGCTACAAGATACCTGGGCAAGGCTAGACCACTTTTTGTAGTTCTCTTTTGACTCTGATATTATAGCCAAATCATCACCACCATTCATTTCTGCATAGAATTCATGGAATGTATCAACAAGAGGCTGTTCGACCTGAGACATGAGCAAGAAAACCACCACAAATGACCCTTTAGGAAGAATTTCATTGCAGATGACGGACACTGCCCTTTTCAGTTGCTTTTTTTTGGTTTTCATCCAGGTTTCTTCATCACAAGGTTTCTCATCTCCACGGTAATCGCTTCGCCCATTGCAGAAAATCCAGCTTGGTCTATCAAAGAGCTTCAAACGGTTTATGAAGTCAGTGGTGCTCACCCCACTATCATTAGCATAGTCATGCAGAAAATGAAGGCTTGCGGCATGGTGCTCTTTATATTTATCACATAGACCCGATGTCTTCGAGTCTGGGTCAAAGTCAAACACACAAAATATATTCATGTGAGTCAAGAAGTTGATGTTCTCAAGATGTTTTTGTTGAAGTTTGTTTGTCACTATGATGTAGAACAGTGAGTCATTCATGTACTTTTTTCCACATGTGAGGAGGATGGAGAGTTTTCTCTTCTGATCCTCTCTACAGTCAGAAGCTGTTTGGTTTTCTGAGAGTTCAGCCTCCTCTCTCTGTTGATCTTTGTCCCTCAGACCTTGAATGAAATGAATTAGGCCATCCTCTGATATGTGGGGTGTGTTAGCCCCTACTCTGTGATAGGGGGCTTTCTCCTCATAGATTACTTTGTTGGCTTTCTCGCTGAACTTTGGAATAGTGACATTGTACAGTTTGTCTTTCACCACTTTTGCCTTGGGGACAACATCATATTCAATGATCCAGGTTGTTTCACTGGCCTCCTTGTCAATTACCTCAATGAACTTTGGGTTCCTTATGCATTTCCTGGCATCAGACTGATGGGTTGATCCTCTGAAGCACTTTTCAATGTAGTCTAATGCATCCACAAAGTCATCTTGGTTTTGAACTGGTATTCCTATGATTTCACCATGTTTGTAGATGCCTTTGACTTTATCCATGACCCCAAAGTGAATTGTGCCATTGGACCGCATATTCATGCATGCACATGAAAATCTGAGCACCTCACTTGCAACTTTGACCTTGAGTTTTTGTGATTCCAATTTGTGGGCATTTTCCAGTGACTTGTATTCATGGCATGGAACAATCATGTTTTCAATTCCAGTCTCTGGTGGAAGTACTGTGTTTTTGACATATCTGAATTCTTTGTCACTGTCATCAAATTTACGAAAGTCACAAAGCGGCAAAGATGCACCGTCTGATTTTGGTTCACCTTCATTCGGTATGGAAACGGGTCTACTTTTTTCACTGGATCTCGCAACTTTGTCTTTAGATTCTTGTGTGAATTCAGCACTAGATTCAACATTTCTGGTACCTCTCTGTGTGCTACTGACTGCTTTTGTTTTTTGTGGTACTGGCTTCAAAAGTTCATCTCGTTTGTGCAGCATTAGTTGGATTTGGCCGCCTTTCATTTCAATTGTATCGCGTAGATACTTTTCCTGTAACTCAATTAGTGCAGGTCCTGTAACCTCCTCTTCGTACAGTTTCAGAATGTACGTCTCTTTCACTCCAATGAATTTTAACCAGGAGCTCACATGGGATTCTGTCCATTCGCCACATGGTAATTCCTTCCACTCTGTAAAAAATAATACTCACCCATGTAAGACTTCATGGTATATCAATATTTGCATCAGGGTTGAGGTGAATTCTATTTTCAATTTAATCAGTTCAGGTAGTGAATTGAAATTAAATTAATACAAATAATAGTCAGAAAATAATTAATATAATTTAAATTCACTTCCTATTGTCTGATTAAAAGATGTACCCCAACCCTGAGCATGGATAGACTAATAACCACTTTTGATTGATTTCCCATCAATAATGATTTTTATCAAATAACTATTCTACATATTGTACATGGGTCATTCTAGAATTGCGGTGGCTTTTGGGAATGAGATTTAGGATTTGTATTTATGTAAATGTGTTTGGGTACATCTTGTTTGGGTACATCTTGTTTGGGTACATCTTGTTTGGGTACATCTTGTTTGGGTGCCATTCTAAGTCAACTAATATGGCAGCTTAATTAGTTTAAAGCTGCAATGTGTACATTTTTGGACGACCACATTCACATAGAAATGTGAGTTCTAGATATATTATTCTCATTGAAAGCAAGTCTAAGAAGTGGTAGATCTATTCTATGTGAGCTATTTCTATGCTTCCCGTTCTTAAGTTTTGTTTTTGTGTCTTTTTCTTTCGGTTTTGTACACCAGCTTCAAACAGCTGAAAATACAATGGTTATGGAAAATAAATGTCATAGTGGTTTAGATGGTACAATAATTCTCTACACAATGACTGCTTGTTTTATCACATAAACTGAAATTAAGCGAACTATTAGAAATTTTAGCAATCAGGAAATGGCAGAGCAGTTTCTGCATATTGCACCTTTAAATCATTTTTACCATTATGATACCATTGTGCCACATGTAGCAGTAGTAACACCAATGATGATTAGACCAATGACACATTTTTGATAATTAAGGCCGTAGATGCTCAAATCTAATGTCATTAACCCTTTAAAAATAGTTTACTTAAGTGATATGATTAATCAGTAACACCAATGACACTTTTTATTTAGACACTAAACTATCCAATGAATGTGTAACTATTTGTCATTTTAAAGTGTTTTTCATGGTTGCAAAGCGAGGGACACAAAAGCCACCGCAATTCAAGAATGACCCACATAGTCATTGCACATATTTATATTTAAACATTAATCAGATGATAATAGCCATTCTTCTCTGATTACATGTCATGACTAGGCTTGAGCACTGTGTGACACATTACATTTTTTATTTTCTTATTCCAATGGCCAATGATTTAAAATGGATGAAACTTTGAGCTAAACATATCTAGACAATCTCTACTTAATGTATAGAATTGATCAGAAACAGAATCCACATTTCACTGATAGCTTTTCATTCAATGTACTGTAAAACTACTCACAGTATAAAAGTATTTGACAGTTTTATGTATCTAACTTACCCATCTTGCAGACACTGCGTCAGTTCATTTCGGCATCTCTGAGAGAGGAAAATAAAAGGAAGGGTTATTCAGGCAAAAGTGAAAAATGAATCGTTGACCTCAATATTTTAATTGAATTGAATTGAATATATTTGTGTAACAGACATATACACTACATGACCAAAAGTATGTGGACACCTGCTTGTCAAACATCTAATTCCAAAATCATGGTTATTAATATGGAGTTGGTCCCCCATTTGCTGCTAAAACAGCCTCCCCTCTTCTGGGTGTTGGAACATTGCTGCGGGGACTTGCTTCCATTCAGCCACAAGAGCATTAGTGAGGTTGGGCGCTGCGGTTGGGCGATTAGGCTTGGCTCGCAGTCGGCGTTCCAATTCATCCCCAAGGGTGTTCGATGGGGTTGAGGTCAGGGCTCTGTGCAGGCCAGTCAAATTCTTCCACACCGATCTCGACAAACCATTTCTGTATGGACCTCGCTTTGTGCACGGGGGCATTGTCATGCTGAAACAGGAAAGGGCCTTCCCCAAACTGTTGCCAAAAGTTGGAAGCACAGAATTGTCTATAATGTCATTGTATGCTGTAGCGTTAAGATTTCCTTTCACTGGAACTAAGGGGTCTAGCCCGAACCATGAAAAACAGCCCCAGACCATCATTCCTCCTCCACCAAACTTTACAGTTGGCACTATGCATTGGGGCAGGTAGCATTCTCCTGGCATCCGCCAAACCCAGATTCGTCCGTCGGACTGCCAGATGGTGAAGCGTGATTCATCACTCCAGAGAACGCATTTCCGCCACTCCAGCCGACGCTTGGCATTGCGCATGGTGATCTTAGGCTTGTGTGTGGCTGCTCGGCCATGGAAACCCATTTGATGAAGCTCCCGACAAACAGTTATTGTGCTGACGTTGCTTCCAGAGGCAGTTTGGAACACGGTAGTGAGTGTTGCAACCGATGACAGATGATTTTTACGCGCTACGCGCTTCAGCGATCCCGTTCTGTGAGCTTGTGTGGCCTACAACTTCACGGCTGAGCCATTGTTGCTCCTAGACGTTTCCACTTCACAATAACAGCACTTACAGTTGCCTGGGGCAGCTCTAGCTTGGCAGAAATGTGACGAACTGACTGGTTGGAAAGGTGGCATCCTACGACGGTGCCACATTGAAAGTCATTGAGCGCTTCAGTAAGGCCATTCTACTGCCAATGTTTGTCTATGGAAATAGCATGGCCGTGTGCCCGATTTTATACACCTGTCAGCAATGGGTGTGGCTGAAATAGCAGAATCCACTAATTTGAAGTGGTGTCCACATACTTTTGTATACATAGTGTACAACAAAATGATCAATGTAGACCCAGAGGATAGCACTTAAACGTTTTAATTAAAACACTTGTTTCCAAAGTGGTCCTCGAGGGTAAAAACACTAACACATATAATGATTAAGCCTTGTCCTTTGGCAAATGACATACAAAGAGATCATTCATATGGGTGTTTACTGTTTATCTACCCTCATAAATGAACTTGACACTCAGTGCACCATTCTTGTCAGCTCTGCCAATCACTTCAACCAGGAACCTCAGAACAGATTGATTTAACTTACTATTTTTATTTGTTTACATTTTCTATGTCTCAACTTTCAGTAGTTGGAGTATATTTACTTCATGTAATTGCATGTGTTTTTATTGATCGTGCAGGGCATTAAAACATTTTAGGGACAATGCTTTAGAGACAACAGATAACATTTCTGGATTCCACAAACAGAAACACTTCAATTCCAGTGCATGGATATTTTCTATGTTGTCTCTCTATGTCTTGTGTCTTTATGTTGTATCCTACCTTTAATTCTGTGCAATCTTAACAAAACATTGTTTACTAAAAATTCATTAAGAAAGCATTCTTAATAGCTGAATAAAGTTAAAAAGTGAGTCATGGCATGGTATTCATTTTATACATAAATTCTAGAGATGAAACAACAATGGTAATGTCAAAGATTCAGATGCCATAGAATAGAAGGTGCAACAGTAGAGATGTGATCATCCTACTATACCCTGAGAAATCATAACATTTTTAATCCACAACTAAACCTACAATCATTGCACTTTGAACAGCCTTTATTCCTGTGATTATTATGACAGTCAATTAGCTTCATACAAAATACAAATGTTCCACAATGTTTAAGTACATTTCATACTGCTCACCTTGAAACTGACGGCTGAAGTGGTATTCACCATATGAAGTGACAACCTGACAGACTGGCTACTTTTCTTTTCTGCACATAGCAACAGGGTGTGTCTTCTGCAAGGGCAGTCAACACAGACATGCACTGGGTCCTAATGCCTCCCTGGCATTTGAATAATGTCCATCCTTTTTTACTTTTAAAGAGTAAGTGTGATGTTATGGGGCTGACAATGTATTGAATAATAATGAACATAACAATCTTATTCTTGGTGCATACACATATTTCACTGTTTGTTACATATTGTCTTAAGTGTTTCTCTCCAATCAGATATGGTACTTAATGAGTTAATCCATTTACAACAGGTAAATGTTACAGAACTGAAACTATGGGGGTTGTGCTGAACAGGAAATCGAAACTTAAGCATGAAAGGAGAAAGAAACTGCAGGAAATAGAACCTGAAAGAAACAACTGGTTCATTCTTCAATTGCAGTAGGCCTACAAGGGGTCTTCAAAATAAGTCCCTTTTCATTAAAGTACAAAAGGTTATTTTAGTAGAAAAATCTGGTGGGAGTAACCAGATGGTTACTGGTGTTACTAAGAGGGTGGGTTGAAGCCCAGGTCTCCTGGGCATCACAATATTGTGTTAGCCTGCTGAGATAGGCATTCGTTTGTGGAGCTAGTCTTCAGGTCGCAGCTATAGACGGCTTACTACCACATTACAATGGCAAACAATGACTCAGGTGCCAACCAGACCTGGGTTCAGATAGTATTTGAAATCTTGGGCATGTGGGGTTTACACTTTTGGGACTATTCCATTGATTAGTCAATGGAGCTCGCCTAGTCTCCCTAGGCAGATGGGTTGCCTCCCATAATGTCAACAAGACTAGAGCTTGCCAGGCAAGCTCAATCAAGCACAGCTATCTCTTGTATTTGAAAGATTCTACACCCGGGGCTGGTGCCACCCCCTGCTGCCATTGTGGCCCTGTGCTGCTCCCTACCTGTTGCTTGAATAGTGTGTAAGGAGTTTTGGTACTGTGACAGTAAAGATACACATTTCAATTTTACAATGGACGAATACAATTTTATTCAAAGGGAGTTTTATTTTGAAAAGTCCTTATGAATAATGTTGAATAAATGTGTTATTAAAGGTTGTTATGCATGATATTGAAACTATCAAAGGCGTTATGACTGGTTTCATAAAGGTGTTATGACTGGTTTCATAAAGGTTTTATGACTGGTTTCATAAAGATGTTATGTATACCTCCTACATGTAATGTGTTGCCCAAATATCAGGCTGGAATTCAATTTTCAGATGAAAGTGATTCCACACTACACTTTCAGAACTGCGTTTGAGCTAGAGTTTTCAGTTTCCTCCCATGTGCTCACAGCCCTTCAACAAATATGGTCCTGTTTCCGCCTGAGTAGTTATTCATGTAAATTGTTGACTGTCTTCTTCCTGTGCTGAGCTCATAGGTGGGAGGACTATACATACACAATGCATAACCGCAGAGCTTCACAGTTTAGTAGCCTATAGGAAACAGTCCTCCTCACATGCTTCAACATTAGGATGATATGCCAGGGCAGTTAAAGTGGATCAATACATAAATAAAGCTGGTATTTGATTTGGATATTCATTCTCACACTGATGATCAGCACTGGTAAGTGGTGAATTTCTGCTGCAGCACTTCCGTTGAGGGGTTTCCTCCGGGACTGAGGTAAAAAAATATGTTTTTTAGGATAAAAGTTGTGCTTGGCTTTGTTGGAAAATATATTGATGTGCATTTATCCATTCAATCATATCATATGCAAATACCAAAAAGTGATCATTAATACACAATGGAGGTAACATTTTATGAGTAACTTGCATCAGTTTTAATCCATTACCCTCACTAACCCACAACTGTCTCTCCAGCCCATCAGGAGGTGATGTACATAAAGGGGGCAGAGGGGCAGTCTGTGGATCTCTCCTGTACACTTGAGCAGACAGGTGGAGCCCCCGTCAGTCTCTACCTGACCCACAGGTGTGTCCGGCCTGAGCGGGAGGTGCTGTTGGCCAAGGACTGGAGTTCTGGGAGGGTGAGGGTTAACCGGATGTACAAAGGTCATCTGAAGGTCACAGGCGGATTGAACTCTGACCTGCTCAACGTGACCATAGCCCACCTACAGCGCACAGACACAGGCCTGTACATCTGTGAGTTTGTCTACACAGCTGACCCCTCTGACCGAACAGTCTCCGGCAGTCTGGAATTCTTCCTGTTTGTTGAAGGGACAGGTATGTCATCATGACTTGGCTATAGCACTGAGAAGGAACTATCAGTGGTCACCAACCGTGGTACTGGAGAGCTACTGAGAGTGCAGGCTTTAAGCCCTGTTCATCCTGCGTGTCCACATTCTTATTGGGGGGAATTCCGACCCGAGTGAAGCGGGAGTAAATGGAACTTAATTCCCTTTTTATGCACTTTTCTCTCTAGGCATTCTGACCTTGAACTTAGGCATGAGAATAGCATGCTATTCACCCCGATTTTCGTTGGGGGTGGAGATCAAAGAAATGAAGGTGTGGCAGAGGTGTGTCTACAGATACGCTGTATTCTGACCTTGATTTAGGGCTCTATTGAATCTGTAAAGCTGAAGCGTTAGAGATTCCGCGATAGAAATGTGAAGGTAATTTCCGATTGAGCCAACATATGCAGCGTTTACCGTGAACGCAGTCTCGAATCTCATTGAATTTCATCACTGACAACTTTAACATTTTTAGCTAATTAGCATCTTTGCAACTACTTACTACTTTTTAGCTACTTTGCAACTACTTAGCATGTTAGCTAACCCTTCCCCTAACCTTAACCCTTTAACCTAACTCCTGTCATTAACCCTAACTTTAACCCCTAGCCTAGCTAACATTAGCCACCTAGCTAAAGTTAGAGTTAGCATCCTAGCCACCTAGCTAACGTTATCCACAACAAATTGGAATTCGTAACATATCATACGTTTTGCAAATTCGTAACATATCATACAAATTGGATGATAGACAGACACAAATGAATACATACCATACGAAACATATTATACTATTTTGAGTGTTCCTGATTTACATTTACTATGTTACGTCTACCCCTGAGTCCAGGTTGGCAGGCCTTATAATTTGGGAGGAAATTTGGAGACCCAAGCTATAGGCAAAGATTTTTATACCGAGTTGATTTATGATTTCTATAATGTTTTAATTATATGGCCAGACTTGTCACTGTTTTTATTTTTACAGTTTGGTATTTTAAATATTAGCCACTATTGGTAGCCACTGTCAGTTATACCCACATACATTTATAACTGTCACTGACTTTAGTGTTAGTTTCTTTACATTTTCCATTATATCGTTAGTTTACCTTTATTTTGTCTGTTACATTTGTGTGGTTGTTCCTGAGGATCGCTAGCAATAGTGGATCATTTTAGGCTAATTTGTTACAAGTTATGCAATAATTTGGGACATGTAGCCTATTTGAATCATTATGAAACACAGACCATATCTAGCAGTTTAAACCTGGAGCCTGGCCCACAGATCACAATGACTGGACCATTGTCATCACAGTTCCATGATTAGTGACGATTATTAGAGTAGATTTATAGGACTTCTGTTCAACCCCTATTCTACACTTTTCTCACTTTCCAATATTTCATGGATTGAACAATTGAATTTGACAACTTTAAGGATTAATCAAACCACTGTATTTTTGATTCACCAATATATTATGTTTGTAAAGGCTCTCCAACCTCAATGTTTTATTATTATTCATAAATACTTTCCTAACCAGTGGATGCTCCTCAGTGAATTTCAGAAAAATCTAAATAGTGAAACATTAAAAAAGTTATCCTTATTAGAAAAAGCTATACTAAATATATTCACTGTTTTGCAATGAAGGTCTACAGTAGCCTCAACAGCACTCTGTAGGGTAGCGCCATGGTGTAGCCGGAGGACAGCTAGTTTCCGTCCTCCTCTGGGTACATTGACTTCAATACAAAACCTAGGAAACTTGTGGTTCTGACCCCCTTCCATAGACTTACACCGTAATTATGACAACTCCGGAGGACGTCCTCCAACCTATCAGAGCTCTTGCAGCATGAACTAACAAGCTGTCCACCCAATCAAAGGATCAGAAAATGAATCTAGTACTGAAAGCATAAGCTACAGCTAGCTAGCACTGCAGTGCATAAAATGTGGTGAGTAGTTGGATCAAAGAGAGAGAAAGACAATAGTTGAACCGTTTTGAACAAATTAATTCAGAAATAAAGGAGAAGCAAGAGAGAGAGAGACATATAGCTATACTTCGTTGGTAGCAATTTTTTCACTTTCACTTAATTAGCTAGCGAATGCAGCTAGCTAATTTAGCCTACTCAAACATCCCGTCTCAAACAGAGAGGGATGCTATGTTAGCTGCTGGCTATGATTATCCAAAACTGGAACTCTTCCAAGTCAAGGTCAACTTTTGGTTTTATTATTTATTGAGATGGCTTGGGATGAGTTGGACCGCAGAGTGAAGGAAAAGCAGCCAACAAGTGCTCAGCATATGTGGGAACTCCTTCAAGACTGTTGGAAAAGCATTCCAGGTGAAGCTGGTTGAGAGAATGCCAAGAGTGTGCAAAGCTGCCATCAAGGCACAGGGTAGCTACTTTGAAGAATCTCAAATATAAAATATATTTTGATTTGTTTAACACTTTTTTGGTTACTAAATGATTCCATATGTGTTATTTAATAGTTTTGATGTCTTCACTATTATTCTACAATGTAGAAAATAGTATAAATAAAGAAAAACCCTGGAATGAGTAGGTGTGTCCAAACTTTTGACTGGTAGTGTATGTAATAATAATAATAATAATAATAATAATAATAATGATAATAATAATATGCCATTTAGCAGACGCTTTTATCCAAAGTGACTTACAGTCATACTGAAAACCCTATTGAATGAAAACTCCTAAAATAATCTGTTGGCCAGCAGTTTAATTTAATTTAATCAGTGGGCGCAAGGGAACCATGCCTGCAAAGCTGCATTATGCACCTGCATAAATGTTAAGAGAATTTATTAACTAACTATTTCAGTGTCTCTGTGCATCTCCCAAAAGGTTGTAAGGCTTTTGGATCAAGAAACGGACAGAGTCCCGGTCTGCATAGTCAGGCCTTTATTCATTGAGAATTCTGCCACAAAATGGTCGTACAATATTTTTAATACGCACACGTCATACGAAAATCCCACCCCTCTGTAGGCGGGCTGTAGTTTTCCACTTTAAAACTGCTCTCCTGACCATCAGTTCACACACACACACACACACACACACACACACACACACACACATACATACATACATACACACACATATACACACATACATTTTCTGATCATAGTCTACTCCCTGCATTCCTCAGTTATCGCAGTTCTCACAATATTCTGCACGATGTTTAACAGTTCTCCTTCTTCTTCGCCGTCCGGTCTAACTCCTACTCACATTGCTAAATAGTAACACAATGTCATAATCTTTACTGGTCCTACACTCACACATTACCAGGTAGTAGAATCTAACACATCTCACACAGTTTCTGAGTATAATAATTAGTCACTACTAAGAAAGTACTAATCATACTTAAAACAAGAACATTTCACAACTATATTTAAGGGTGGAACATTTAGTCATTACTTTTAACCTGTATATATTTTAATTTCTATATCAATCCACCCTTTGACTAAATTATCCACACTTTAATACACAGAAAATCATTAAAATTACTTTTAAACTAGAGATTTCTAGTTCTAGGAAAACATCCAGTCACAGTTCTTCGTTTCATACAGTCTCAAACTATCTGAATCATCGTCGTCCTCCACCAAGCCTGGCGGGTCATATTCTTCATTCCTTAGGTCGGAGTCCGGGATTGGGCCGTATCTCACCATCTGTTGGGAAACTGCATTCTCCAACGCCTTGCTCACCAACCCTCGGACACAGGGAATAAGACAACATCCACAAAGAACAAACATACCCATAGAAGCTATAGCTGCACCCAGAACAGTTGCAACAATAGCTTTCCATTTTCCAAACATGTTATCAAACCAACCAGTCATTGATGTATTCACCCCCCAGTTCTCAGCCCATTCTTTACTTAATGCAGTGAGACCTGCCAGTGCTCTAGTTACTATACCATCTGGGGCTGTATTGTTGGGGATAAACATACAACAATGACCTCCCACCATCTTGTAAATCTGCCCTTCTCTGCTAAAAGCATACCGAGAGCCAAACTATTCTGCCAGGTCATGAGTGAGGTGGCGGATAGTTGGTCTGAGATTCCCTTCACTGCATCCCTTGTCTGATTAATGAACCTTAATAGATGTAATTAATCCAGTCAACATTTTTATTAATTGTAACCCACCAGAAAAACGTTGTTGTAAACCCTTCTCCAATTTGATCTGTGATTCGCATTACTTTGGTGTCTATAACATTGATAATCTCCGGGGGTCATGGTGAATTGGGGTGCCTTAGTATTATCCTTTTTAAGAGTGGTTATTTTAATATCAGAACAATTAGGTGAGGTTTGGTTTGATCCCAAATCTATCACACAAGAGAACATGGTCCGAGGCATAGGTGCAGTTAGAAGGGTTGGCCTACCTGTTGAACAGGCATAACAATTAGTTTGACCCAACGCCCTAGCTGTGTAGTAATTCCTTCTACTTCTCCTTGGTTCATTTCCTGCAAGAGGAAATATTCTACCCTTGGTGGTTTAGTGCTATTTAGGATTCCTGCTGAGGGCCTTCCAAGGGGTGTTAGACTAGTTTTTGATACCTCTGGTGATAACATTAGGTCTACCTGCTGTTCTGTCTCGGGGGTGGAAGATTCATTTCTCTCCTGAAAAATGAGCCTCACACATGTATTTGCCCCGACATCATCAACACAGACCCAATAGTTCCTTGCTATGTCATCTTGCATAATTGACTTTACCGTTATCACCAGTTCCGTTTTACCTTTGTCATGGGCTTGTTTAATTCCCCATCGGTGTGCTGCGTCCATTCCATTCTCATAGTATGTTCCCCAGGTATGTTTAACACCCTTGCGCAAGGACATGAGCGTTCCCCAGTGCAAATGTATTTACCATACCTTCTAGGACCTAACTTTCTTGTACACGCCCCCTTCTTACCAAAGCCCCCAAAACCTCCTATCTCTTCATGGGAGAAGTCGAATGGTATCTTGACCTAAACTGACTTTAACTATAAAATAATAATTCCCCCAATAGTCTTTCTTGGTTTCAGTATTTCTACGAGATCGCATCAGTGCATCATTTCCCTGTTTTAGGTTGACCTGGATTAATCCATAATATGGTTAACATGATGATGCAGCTCAGAGTCCCCCAAAATCCCCAAAACCGCCATCCCAATCCTGTCCCTGACCCACCTGCCTGGTACTTCCCCATACCCACACCTCTATAAACACCCCACAGTGATGAAAGGTCGGGGTAGGGTTTCTTCGTTAACAGAGTTTACCCCCGAACCCTAGTGGTTCAGTTCTTCTCTTTAACTCTGTGTGTGTTCAACAGTGTTGGTATGTGGGCCTACCTTTTTGCAGTGGGTAACGTGGACCCAAGTGGCTCTCTCAGCTATTTTTATAGCGAAGGCAGTTACCAATAGGACTTGGTATGGTCCCTCCCAGCGTGGCTGCTTTCAATCCTTTTTCCTCAACGATTGGATCCACACCCAGTCTCCAGGTTATATACTATGAATCACCTTCTCCTTTAATTCTCCTGTAGGACACAAATTCTTAGACATACGGGTATGGTTAGCGAACAATTTTCTCATGTGTTCTGCTAGTGTATTCTCTAGTTCTATGTCTGCCTGTTCTGGTCCTGCCAACTGTTGCATTCTGTAAGGTCTTCCAAACACTTTAAAATATATATATATATTTTTTTGTAATTCGTTATACCATAGGCCACGAAGTGTTTCCTAACCTGCTCTACCATCTAACCTATCACCCCTATTGACACATTGTTTTACCCATGTGTCAATATTTCCGCATATCAAAACAGTGACTTTAATAAATGTAATAATTTATCCTTATGCCAGACATTATCTCGTAGGATTGTTCCTTTCTTTACAGTATGAAAATATATACACTCACCAACTGTAAGTCGCCCCGGATAAGAGCGTCTGCCAAATGGCCAAAATGTAAAATATAATCAAGAACATAGGAAATATCGGTTTCCCCGTATAGTGTTCCTGTCACCCTTTTTAATTTCATATTTCACTCATTTGTCAATATAATCCCTTACTTCATATAAGTAAGCAGTGATATTTTATTCCAGGTATCTATTAAAAGAAATGTTTGATACGTTGTCTCCTACTGTCCCTTAACATATACTGTAGGGGATTTTCCTCAGTCCTGGGAAATAAAGAAAAAACAAACAAAAAAACTCCCCCCTCAGAACACATCGGATAACTCCATGTTTAATTAAATTCACTAAACCTATAAATAACAAGCCCATAACCACCTTCCGGTAATCTACTGATTTAAACCTGTTGCATTCATTTATTAAAAGATAAACCTATTGTTTAATAAATCCACTGTTTGCATTGAACACATCTCTCAGTCTCTCTAGGTATTGACTAATAGTCTCACTGTCTCCCTGCTTACACTCGTGGACTTTGGAGAAGTCGGCATGTCTGTGATAATATTCTCTCAGATTATCACAGAGTTGTGCCAATTTATCTCCATAAGCCCCTCCCTCTTCCCACTCTAACACCGGCGCGTTCCCATCTCCGGGAACCCAGATTCCCCTTACTGCCGCCCAGTCCTTCAACACCATCTGTCTGACTGCCCTCTCTAGTTCCGCTGTATTCAGCTTAAATCTGGCGGTCAGCCCTTCCATATCTCTTCTGAACTGGTGTACCCCCGTCTTAGGGTGGGGTATCCCTTCCACTGCTCTCACTACATCTCTCTGCTTCGTTTACTAAATCCTGGCATTAGTGAATTCTATCCACACACCACCAAAAACGAATAACATATTTGCATACACATAACTAGAAAGCATGAATTTAATGCCATTCTTGCTTAAACAATGCAATTCAACATTTCTCATCACCCAGTTTCTATTACTTTTTTCACACAGGAAACCCTGTACAATCTCTATCCTCTATTGCTGACTTTCCATCTAACATTACTTTTCAACATTTCTCAAATCTAATTACCTCTGTTATCAACTAAAATTATAGCCACCTCTTATGAAACCCCCAATCTGTCATTGTTTAGAATACAGCAGATATAGGTAACTGTCCTTTCTAACTAAGTAGGCTACAAATAACACCAAACACATGCCGTAGTTGACCAGCATATATTGAATTTATCTCCATAGTATTAATATCCAGTGTAGTGATTGACGTTCCTTAATGGAAACCCTAAATTGGCTTTGTACAATATTATATTAATTATGTCTCACCCATGCCGTATGTTAATATATAATTATTATTCCAATTATTATTTTATGAAGTCTCTAGCCTCTCATTCAACACAAATCCCCATCATCAAATATACTCCCAGCAGGACACTGCCCCTTTGTTTCTGGCCTCACTATCTCCAGAGAGTTGGCATGACTGAACTCCCTTTAGGTCTCTCTTAATGAGTGTTGCTGTGCCCCAGCCAATCAGGGTATTTTTTAATGGTTCTGCTTATCTCTGGTCTCATTCCACTGAGGAACGCTATCTTTAGTTGCTGATGGTAGGGCATATCACTCCCCTGTCTCTGGTCTGGCTCGGGTATGCCACTGTTTGCGTTAACCACATCTTTAAGCCTCTTTAAGTACTGGCTGACAGTCTCACTATCCTCTTGTTTACACTCATGTACTTTAGAGAAGTCTGCATGATGATGGTAATGTTCTCTGAGGCTATTACACAATTCAGTTATTTTCCCAACATACTCTCCGTGATCGGCCCATGGCAAAAGTGCCCTCTGGGTATCCCCTGAAACCCACTGCCCTCTAACGGCAGCCCAAACCTTACTATTCCTGTTTTGGGGTGGGTCATTCCTTCTACCGCTCGGGCAACGTCCCTCTGTGTTCATGGGCCTGTATACATCTAAGGTTGCTGGGGCCCCTTCATTCCCTGCCAATAGATTAGGTAAGGCTATCAGTGGGTACTGGCCCCCTCCTACTCTCTCACCTCCTGACTCATACTGACTCCCTCCTGAGCTCAGCTCCTAACTGGACTTTTGTTGTGGGGTTCAAGTCTCCTCAGGGACCTGGGTCTTCCACCCTTCGGTCCCTTGACCTCCCTATTGTATCCTAGTACTCTAGTTACTTTCTTAGCCTTCTCTTTCCGTCTCTCTCTCTCTCTCTTTCTAATTTCTGCAATGATCTTTGGGTTGCTGCTGTTGTTCCAAAAATGTAGTTTGAACCTCAACTGTACTATCTTCCTTTGCCTTATCCTCAACCCCCCTCTGTGCTCCCTCAGCTTCCCCTTGGTTCTGGTAAGGGGGTGGAAACTCCAAAACGGCAGCCTGCTGTGGCACCCTTCCCCTCACCACCACTACCTAATTGTCTGGATTTTCCCTCCAGGCCTAATCTGCCAAAGAGGGGTATAATCTGGATCCAAACCGTTCTACAGGAGGAGCTGTGAATTCTGTCTTAGACCTTTCTTACTTACTTTATCCTTCTGCATAACTTACTTTTTCCTTCTCTGACCCTCCTCTCTCTTTCGAGACTCAGAGGGCCACACCTTGGCTGTATCTAGCCCTCTCTTTTCTGTTTAATTTAGATCATTACCACAATTTACATGCATTTGTTTAATCTTGGATTCCAGTTTAATTACATCAAGTCGCCCAGTAAAGCCATATTTTTTTTTCTTCAATTAGGTCCATAATACACATTTAGTTTGTCTCCAATTTCCATGTATTTCTCGTCCCCAGTAAATTCTGGGACCTCTTGTGAGGATTTGCCTCCCATGGCTGGTACCGTTAAAAATCCCTTAGCCACCTTTTTTATATAACAAGTTATTCAAAACAGTTCACAACAATTGGAATCACCCCTTCCTGTATAGGTAGTCTTGACTAGTCCCCCAGAATTATCTCATACTCTACGGAGGAATTTATCCCCACAATGTAATCTTGATAATTCCTGACAGTCTCATACAACAGGAATCCACTTGGAATCCCCCCTTCCTGTATAGGTAGTCTTGACTTCATAAATCTTGTAATAATTCACTCAAGAATGATTTTCCTTTGGACTTATTATTAGGTGCGACTTTTGAGCAAATGTTATGATCAACTTTTGTAATTAACCATTTAAATTATTCAACCTGTAACCCAGAGTGTTTTAAGACCCCAGTTTCATGAAACGGATGGGACAACCATTCTTTCTCACGCGACCTATTTTAGTCCCCTTTTCTGGAATTATTCATCGATGTGACTTTTGAACAAATATTAGGTCTCACACGTATACAACCTTACATGATTATTGGTTAACACTAATCGGTAACCCGGAGTTTGTAAGGCTCCAGTTTCATGAAACGGATAGTTACGGCAAAATCTATAGTTGTTTGTGACTTTTGACTTTACTAATATTCTATTTCTCACACATGCTATTTTAATTCCTTCTGGTGTACTTTTTGTATTTGTTTAACCTGGATTATTTGTTGAACATCACTGTTCTATAATCTACTACAGGTTCCATCCCTTAGGTGTACTTTTAATAGTTCCTTCTATTTCAACACGGGGTAGTTTCTTTTGGTAATGGCCTATTACTGTGAATCGTTACGGACCCACCAACATTTCACTTTAAATTGGCTACGCATTGATCAATTTGCTACTTTAAATTATGATGTTTAACCTTCAGTCAATATTTTAGCAAGTTCTCAAATAAATTTCACCAATTAATGAATAAAGACTACCAACCTTTTCCTTGCAGCCGAGATTCAATGTAGGTTTGGATTCCGTCACCGTCTCTGTCATTAATCAGGTGTCCTCTGGCCTGTCTTAACCCTTAATGTCAAAGGGCAGGACTTTCTATTTACGAATGTATCATTCGCCCATCGACGGTTTTCAGAGTTACCTGGAATGACAGAGGCAGGTATTGGATTCCGGCTCAGAAGGACCAAGCTGTTATGAGAATTATTTAACAAACTATTTCTGTGCGTCTCCCAAAAGGTTGTAAGGCTTTTGGATCAAGAAACGGACAGAGTCCCGGTCTGCATAGTCAGGCCTTTATTCATTGAGAATTCTGCCACAAAATGGTCGTACAATATTTTTATATGCACACGTCATACGAAAATCCCACCCCGCTGTAGTTTTCCACTTAAAATCTGCTCTCCTGACCATCAGTTCACACACACACACACACACACACACATATATACACACACATACATACACACACACACACACACACATATACATTTTCTTATCATAGTCTACTCCCTGCATTCCTCAGTTATCGCCGTTCTTACAATATTCTGCACCATGTTTAACAGTTCTCCTTCTTCTTTGCCGTCCGGTCTAACTCCTACTCACATTGCTAAATAGTAACACAATGTCATAATCTTTACTGGTCCTACACTCACACATTACCAGGTAGTAGAATCTAACACATCTCACACAGTTTCTGAGTATAATAATTAGTCACTACTAAGAAAGTACTAATCATACTTAAAACAAGAACATTTCACAACTATATTTAAGGGTGGAACATTTAGTCATTACTTTTAACCTGTATATATTTTAATTTCTATATCAATAAAGTAAGTCTGAATACCAACTACAGAGAAGGGCATAGGAAAGGCATACATTTCCAAATGTCATCCTTGCATTTCATAAATCTTACTGTGGAAAAGGTGATATGTTGATATGCTTGTTTGCTGCAATATGACTGATTTCACATTTGTCTCCAGCAATCATAAGGTAAAATAGATCTAAAACCATTGTCATTTATATTTACAATTACCTAAATGAAGGTGTGTCTACAGATACACAGTATTCTGAATTTGACTTAAATCCCTCATAATTCCACCACCTTTATGCGCGTTGAACCGATGAATAAGGTTGAGCAACCTGTCGGTTCCAAGTGGAACATCTTTGTTTTTTCCTATAGAAATAACACCATTCTCCATGCACTGTAATTTGTTAATTGATTAGAGCTATTGATAAGAGCTAGGTAAATGAGTAAGCTGTTTGGAAAAGGGGATTGTAAATATAAATGACAATCGTTTTAGATCTATTTGACCTTAGGATCGCTGGAGACAAATGTGAAACCAGTCATATGGCAGCAAACCGAAGCGTATCACCTTTAATATCACCTATTTGATCTCCACCGCAAATGAATAGCGGATGAATAGCATGCTATTCTCATGCTTAAATTCAAGGTCAGAATATGCTAGTGCAAAAGTTCATAAAAACTGAATTATGTTCCATTTACGTGCACTTAACTCAGGTCGGAATTCGCCCCTGACTGAACAGCTTTACAAGAGTGAACCCTGCACACCCTTGATCAGGGTAACCACTGTCTGAACAAATACCTGAATTGCTTCAGTTCAATACCAAGCCTTATGAAATGCATCAAATGTAAAACATGCATGGTGTGCACATTTCTCTGGATAAAAGTGTGTTGATTGTGCAGAGAGTGTGTGTCAGTGCTCCAGCTACCCCCCAGTGATCTACACCATCTCTGCAGCAGCCGGCATGCTTCTCCTTATCCTCATCTGGCTGTGTGCAGCAGAGCGTGGAAGTAGGCTAATCAACCTGAACCTTACCACCATATACCACAACCAAGCATGTTATGTACAAATCTACAGGGATGAACAGTCCTCACTGTTAATCTCTGAATTACTTCAGTTTATTTCCAGACACATGATGAACATTATGTTTCCACATCTAGTTTTAGTCAGGTATAAAATCATGAGTACATTTGCCAGTATAAAAGTATGCCTCATATCCGTTTCAGGCTAAGCTGAGAAAACTTCATAAACCACAAGCCCCCACCCCCATCTATGAGGAAATTAACAGTGGGTGTCGAGGGGCTGGAAGCGCCCGAAATAACCATCCGGTGCCTTCACACCTGGAGGAAACAGAGTTCCCTGTGTACGCCAACCCCCAGGCCAGGCAAGCACAGGAGAACCACTACGCCAGCCCCAAACACATCACTCTGAAGCCCTGAGCAAACCACACAGAGGGTGCATGTCGTGCCCCCCTAATGTTTTTTAAAAGGGGAGTGGACACTGATGGCAAAAATGACAAAAATAAGACTACCAGAGTTTCAGATGTAGATATAAATGTTGACAGGTGGGAAAGAGTTTGACTCAACAGGATCTGATGTCATTGCTTTTTCAAGTGTGTGCAAGATCGTAAGCAACGGTCAACTAGTGGTCCCACCTCACCTCTCTTTTCTACAGTGTCAAGGAGTCACCCAACTATGGTTGCTCAACAAACATGACTACAGTATGAGAATGGAGAAGACTTACAGAGCTAGTGTATAGGTCACTGTGCCTGTATAAGTGTGCTAGTGGTGACGCCCTTAAGGCACAGCTGCCCTCAGAACACGATCTAATAGGGAAAAATTCCAATCTGCAAACTAATTGACAAACACTAACATAAAGAACCGACCACAATACCCTATAACAGCCACGAAAAAAAAGCAATTTTATTAATAGTTTGAAAGAAGCTCCATAGTTCATGAAAACATTTTTTTCGGTGCATGTCATTTAACAATCACATTCTATGAGGAGAAAAAGATATTGAGAAAAATAAATCATTACAAGCCACTGACCTTTCTTTAAATCTAAGTACAGACATTTACCCTTAATATTTCAAAAACAAAAAGGCAAAAAGACGTCTTAACCCCAAATCCCCGTCCCACCCATCATCCCAACAAACGACAGAACACACAGATAGCCTTGGGGATGACGGGCACAGTGCTAAAGAGTAAGACGCTCATTGGTTAAGGAATACACAGCATGGCCATGTAGCGCTAGGTCAATCTGAATAGACAGCACGGTGATGTAGCACTAGGTCAATCTGAATACACAGCATAGCCATGTAGAGGGAGGTCAATCTGAATACACAGCATAGCCGTGTAGCGCGAGGTCAATCTGAATACACAGCATAGCCATGTAGAGGGAGGTCAATCTGAATACACAGCATAGCCATGTAGAGGGAGGTCAATCTGAATACACAGCATAGCCGTGTAGAGCAAGGTCAATCTGAATACACAGCATAGCCGTGTAGAGCGAGGTCAATCTCTTGTGGTTCTCTGTAGCTCAGCTGGTAGAGCACGGCGCTTGTAACGCCAAGGTAGTGGGTTCGATCCCCGCGACCACCCATACACAAAAAAATAATAATGTATGCACGCATGACTGTAAGTCGCTTTGGATAAAAGCGTCTGCTAAATGGCATATTATTATATTATATTAATCTGAATACACAGCATAGCCATGTAGCGCGAGGTCAATCTGAATACACAGCATAGCCATGTAGCGCTAGGTCAATCTGAATACACAGTATGGTGATGTAGCGCTAGGTCAATCTGAATACACAGTATGGTGATGTAGCGCTAGGTCAATCTGAATTAAGAAAGCCGGATGTTGGGGTCATCAAAGTCCCTCCCCAACCCCCAAACATGTGCATAGATCAAGATCCTTTACAACCGGCTAGTTTTAAAAACATCCTCCAAATAAATGCGGAAAACTTTCCGCAACGTCATTTTTCCCCGTTATTTAATATCTGCCATAAGAGAGAATGACAGAGGAGACAGAGTAATGCACAATGGTCCTTATTCAGTCAGGACAGGACCTCTAAGAAAATACAATAAAGATTCAAAACATACAGATGTGCATGTTATTTCACTGTCATTTTCTTGATCATTTTGTTTTTAAATGTAAAGCAATTTTAATATATAGATTGTATATATAAAGCGCTCAATTTGTAAGTTCATTTAAAGTCTTATTTGGTTAATATGTACGGTGCCTTCAGAAAGTATTCACACCCCTTGACTTTTTATACATTTTGTTGTTACAAAGTGGAATTAAAATGCATTTGTCATTTTTTGTATGATCTACACAAAATACTCTAATCTCACAGCGTAATAAATTTTTTAACATTAGTAAAAAATTCATGAAAAATAAACACAAATATATCTTGATTAGATTAGTATTCAACCCCCTGAGTCAATACATGTCAGAATCACATTTGGCAACTATTACAGCTGTACGTCTTTCTGGGTAAGTCCAAGAGCTTTCCACACCTGGATTGTGCAACATTTGGCCATTATTCTTTTCAGAATCCTTAAAGCACTGTCAAATGGTTTGTTGATCATTGCTAGACAACCATTTTCAGGTCTTGCCATAGATTTTCAAGCAGATTTAAGTACAAACTGTACCTCGGCCACTCGAACATTCACTGAACATTCTTGGTAAGCAACCCCAATGTAGATTTGGCCTTGTGTTTTAGGTTATTGTCCTGCTGAAAGGTGAATTCATCTCCCAGTGTCTGGTGGAAAGCAGACTGAACCAGGTTTTCCTATAGGATTTTGCCTGAGCTTAGCTCCATTCCATTAATTTTTTTCCCTGAAAAACTCCCCAGTCCTTAATGATTACAAGAATACACAGGTTAGTATTGTTGAGTAACTACAATGTTGGTGATCCATCCTCAGTTTTCTCCTATCATCGCCATTAAACGCTGTAACTGTTTTAAAAAGTCTCCATTGGCCTCATTGTGAAATCCCTGAGCGGTTTCCTTCCTCTCTGGCAACGGCGTTAGGAAGGATGCCTGTATCTCTGTAGTGACTGGGTGTATAGATACACCATCCAAAGTGTAATTCATAACTTCACCATGCTCCAAGGGATATTCAATGCCTGCTTTTTTTTATATCCACCTACTAATAGGTGCCCTTCTTTGTCAGGCATTGGAAAACCTCCCTGGTCTTTGTGGTTGAATCTGTGTTTGAAATTCACTGCTCGACTGAGGGCCCTTCCAGATAATTGTATGTGTGGGGTACAGAGATGAGGTAGTCATAAAAAAAGAATGTTAAACCGTATTATATTGCACACAGAGTGAGTCCATGCAACTTATTATGTGACTTAAGCACATTTTTACTCCTGAACGTATCTAGGCTTGCCATAACAAAAGGGCTGAATACTTATTGACTCAAGACATTTCAGCTTTCATTTTGTATTAATTTGTAAAAATTTAGAAAATCATAATTCCACGTTGACATTATGGGATATTTTGTGTAGGCCAGTGACCCAAAAATCTCAATATAATACATTTTAAATTCAGGCTGTAACAACAATTTGGTAAAAGTCAAGGGGTGTGAATACTTTCCGAAGGCACTGTAAACTGCTACGGATTTAGTAACAAAGGATATTTTCTCTTCTTTCTGAAATCCCTAAGTTTCAGTGCTTAATGTATTTCTTTTCGTTTATCATCCTTTTTTAAATTAATTTTTTCATATATTAAAATGGAGTGGAGTTGGAACTCTGGAACGCTGGCCTTCGAGACAACATCCACTTTTTCATGTGTGCAAGATAGTGAGCAATTGTCTTTTTTTTTTACAAAGGTAAAATGCAATCAATAAAAACGCACAGGTTTTAGATAGAACAAAGATGTCAAAGGTCAAATATACAACATGACAACACTGTTGGATCCCAGAGTTCTGAAAGTAGCACAATATTAAAATCTTCATTCTGTAAAGTGTTTTGTTATTCTTTTTAAATGGAAGTATGTCCTTTTCTTTTGTTTTTCCAACATTCTCATACAGTTAATTCCTTTTCCTCGAACTTCAGAAAAACAAAATGGTTGTAAACCGTCAGTGGCCTTGCAGAAAAAAAGCAAACATAACACAGGAGATTTTAACAAAAATGAAACTGAACGAAAGCTAACAAACCAAAAATGTAGGCACCTCTGAAGTGAGCCTTGTAACCAACCCTTCTGATGTCTTGTCCTTCTGTTTCTCCCGGAAAAGACAGGGAGAGCTACAAGTCTCTCTACCCAAACTATGGCCACAGGTCTTCAAAAATACTTTTTTTGTAACTTTTTTCAATATTAGATTTTTTTTGTTGCTTTTCTATACTTTTTATGTTTATAATCTGAAAAAAATGGTGCAATACTTATAATTAATAATCCATTTATTTTCTTGGATTATTCCACAATGAAAGCCACTACAAGGTAGATAAACATATTACAGATTAAAAACACTTATTTTCTTAAGTCCTTGAGTAAACATTTACACGTGAATAGTCGCCGTCTGCCCCCAGTACTTCATCTTACGTTGTTCGATTAGCTAGATGAGGGGGAGGGCTGACACTCAGTGCAACGCTAGAGCCTAACAATAAACATCAGAATATACTTTTGACAAGCCAAAAATAAAACATAAAACTAATATACTGAATAGAAATAAAATGAAAAAGCGGAGATAATTCCCGCTGTAAATCACAGGCTCACGATCGTTTGAAACCTCATACACACGGTCTTTCAAACAGACACACATCCATCCATCCATGAACCATACAGTACAGGCAACCTTGTGCAAACACTCAGATACAACAGATGTCATTTAGCCTTATATATATATATATATATATATATATATATATATATATATATTGTTTTTAACAATCCTCATTTTTCTAATTTTGTTCACTCGGAACAGATGTTCTGAAATATCTAGGAAGTGTATGAATGAGACAAAAGTACTACAAAGTGTTCACATTACATTATTGGCGCTTCTTTTGATTCAAGTATTTGTATTCTTTATTTTTGTATTACTCTGATATGTTAATATGATATTTATCTTCTGGGAAATATACAGAGAAGGAGAATACATAGGGGTAAGGTTGGACCTGGGGCAGGGAGAGTGGGCTTAGGGTAAAGTGGAAAGAGAAACCTAGCTATATACACTTATACACACTTGGATATATACATGTATATAAACTAGCATGTGCATATTCAACCCAGGCCCTTGAGAAAAATGATTTGTTTCCCTCTTGAAATTGGGTCCCTACCCCAGAACCTACTCTGGTCCATGATTGAGAAGCATACTTTGCTTAAACTCCAGTTGCCTTTAAATGATTTAAAAAGGGAGATTCTCTTGACTTCCTACACCAGTCATCCATGGTGTATATTGGCGGTCGATAAGGTGAGGTAGGGGTGGGGGGGTAGAGTGACAGGTGGTCTCTCTCAGTGCTGGTGCTGCACGGAGAATCCTGGGACGCCTCAGACTTGACCCCCCATTTCAGGAGACCCCTCCGCCCCAACCCCTTTTTTGTGACCCTATACCAGTCTGTTGCCTCGGGAGCCCAGCGTGGAGCAAAACAATTCAGGTTTTTCAGAAACAGGCAATTAGTGATTGTTGCTAATATCACACGACGACGAGTACGAAAAACAACTCTTGGAAGAGGGCCTTTCCCCTTTTAAGACTTGGTACCGAACAACAAAACTGTGAGGTGTTTCCTGGCCCTGCTGACACGGTGGGCCCCACCTGGACCCTGACCCAAAAACCCAGATCTGTGGAAATGTTCTGTTCTGTTGGTGGTGCACTCTTGAGGCCGGAGGTCAGAAATGAACACCATCGATACAGCGTTTCAGAAGGTAGCCCCAGTCAGAGTGCCACAGTTGGGGGAAAAAAGGCTTGCAGAGACAGAACGAGGCCTCTCAGCCTAGGAGTGCACAGCAAAAAACATACTTTAGGCCTTTTTTTAAATACATTATTTTTTTTGTAGTTTAGTTTCTACTTTTTGTCAAAACCTTAACAATAATAATAAAAAAAGATTACATGTTTTTGGTTTTATAAAAGGTGTACCCGATGTGACCCATCAACAGTGCACACAGACCACCGCCTGTTTTCTTTTCTATTCTCAGAAGTTTCCCCCTAAAATGTATCTTTGATAGTTGGGACAAGGGACTGCCTATATGTCCTGCCCCAAATATTACCCCCCATTCCTCCATGACCATATGCCTTTAAATCTAGGATGCAGGAGAAAATGTAGTCTCAAAACTACTGAATCATGGGAATTGAAAGCTCATTTGACAGCAGAGACAACTCAATGTTAAAATGGCAGGGTGGAAATGAGATATTTTAGTCCAGTTGGCACATGACACAAGGACTCCCACAAACCCCCATTCCCACCACTCATACCTCTCATACCACTCAGCAGGTTATTATTAGTGTTATGATAAAGCTCTTGAAATCGTCATAATGAACAACTGTACTTTACAGATGTACTTTACACAAAGCTAGAGAGCCAACAGGGGAAAGCCGAGTCTACTCAGTGGTCCTCCTCCTGAGGTGTGTATGTATGAGGGATATCAGTGAGACTGAATTACAAAGACACCATAGTGATGGGGCAGTTGGGAGGATAGTTTGGAGTCTGCTTAGTGCTGGCTTGTAGGAAAAAATGCCTGGGGGGGTGGAAAGGAGGGGGTTAGACAATTGGCATATGGTTGGTGGACTGATGGTTGATGGCTCTGAGCGCGAACCTCTTTCCTTGCATAGAAATCGAGTGCTGCGTCAGTTTATATGGTATTCAGGTTGACAAAGAGGGATAGTGATATAGGAGTCTGTCTATTCAGTCTGCCAGAGAGCTCCGAGACAGACTATGGAAAATAAAGCACCAGTGTGAGTGAGGCCTGACTGGACTGGAGGGTGTGTATGTGTGGAGAGGACAACATGGGGATGGGAAGGGAGAGAGGGTGGGATGGGCTGAGCTGGGCGAGAGAGAGAGAGAGAGAGAGAGAGAGAGAGAGAGAGAGAGAGAGAGAGAGAGAGAGAGGGCAGCAGAGACTGTGAGGGGGGGGGCGGAGGGAAAGCATGGTGGCAGGCCGGATAGATAGATACCCACTGAATTTTTTGAACTACGAACTCCCACACCTGATCTGACTATACATTAGAACCATCAGGTCTGCTCCTGAACCAAAACACTGACTGTCCAACAACCACACCAAATGAACCACCCCCACTGAGATCTGCAGTGTCCGTCTCCATAACATTCCTGTGGTGGGCTGCGTTTGCTGAGGTGCGCGTCGAACCAGAAGTGTTTTAGTTTCTGCTTAAGAGCAGTAAGAGCAGGGGGCAGGAGAGCAGCTGAACACTGCATGGAGACGTCGACAAACATCCATAAAAATCATAATCATAAAACATAAACAATATCATCAACAATGACGACAACAGCAACTTTGACAAAAACTAAAATAACAACACTGCCGATTTTTCCAGAAATGAAAATAATAAACCAAAAAAATGTAACCAAAGAAAACTTAACACAATTCAAAAACCACTCCATCTCTGGCTAAAGTGATCCTTGCATGAGAGACAGAGATAGGGAGAGAGGGATAGAGAGAGATAGAGAGAGGGATAGAGTGGAGGTGATGAACAACAGAAGCTGGCGCAGTAGTAGTAAATACGAATCAGACAGTTCTGACAGCTGCTCTTGGGCACCAGAGGCCCGGGAAGTCCCTGGGGGAACCAGTCTGTGAGGCTCCCCAGGGAGGGAGAGGGGGAAGGTGGGGTGAGAGAGCTGCTGCAGAGGCCTGGTGTGGAGCTTCTAGGAAGTCCACCCCCTCCGCAGCAGGCAGGCACTCAATGGCCACACGATCATACAGGTTGGCAGGGCTTGCGAAAAAGGTTGAGAGATAGAGAAAATGGCGATCCCCCTGCAGAATCCATCCACAGAACATTGCCGTAGCGTCTAGTTGCATCTCCAGACAACAAGGCTAAAGATTTTCAGTCATGTAACAGTGATATTTACTTTGATAGAGTAAAAGGGAAAACAGGCGAGTGCGTCGGGGTCTCAAACCCGATAGTGCCCAATGTCAGGTTTAAAGTTTTTCATTCTTTCTTTCCTTGTCATCCCTTCATTTTGCTACCATTTCGGAAACTTTCCTGCTACCACACACAGGCTGCAAGAAAGGGAAGGTTTAAAATTAAAAAACAAAATGACAACAGAAAATAGTTTCACATCTGTGTTACAGTTCATAAAGAGTTACGGAGAAGCCACGTTGTAGTAGATTGCTTGTTTTTTAGTTTGAGTTTTTTGTCTTTGCTTTCTTCAGTGTCACACGCTTCTCCTCTCTTCTGATTCGTTGGCATTGAAGTGAAGGAGCTTGACGCTCTTTGCTAAGTGCTATGATAAACCACCTCTTTTTATAAACCAGTTCTATATTTGTTCCATACTTTTTTGTACCAAATACAACAATGGAAAGAAAAAAATGCATTGTTTCGTCTTGTGGATAGATAAGGAACATGTCTCGTTTTGGTATAATGCCCCTACACCCCCTTCCTTACCCCTGTACCCCTCTAGTCAGTCATTGTTGTATGAGGCTGGATTAGAAAGACTTAGTCAGAGAATGAATAAGAAGTGCTTGTTGTATATCCTTGTTTCAAGGATAAGTCAGTCCAGCCAGCTCACACACACTCAGGAGGGTTGGGGTTGGGGGGGTTGGGAGGGGGGGGGGGGGGGTATAGAGTCCTTGCTGTTTTTGATTTTGTCTCCACTCTTGAAAGAGGTTCGTGAGAGAAACCTTTTGAGTACTTGGGGTGGACGGTAGTAGATAGTAGTCTGTGGCTTATATTGCACGTCACTTGAAATGGTGTGAAGAAGAGACTAGTGGACCACGGTTATGACTGATGTCTTCCACAGTCACAGAAAAGGGGGAACCAGACCGCAAGTTCATCCTTAAACGAGTTGAGGTGCATTTCAAAATAAGTGTTTTATGAGTTCCATAGAGCAGTGGTTACTAGACTTCAACAAGACGGTCATACACACATGTAAACACACGCCCCAGGAAAGATTGACACATTGGAGTAATATTTCTCTCCGCTTATTTTGCGATGGTTCGGGGAAACAAAACTCCTCCATGACAAAATGGCTTTAAAATGAACAAGGCGAATAACTTTTGCGTTTGCATCATCAATCCCTTTAAGAGGGTGGGGACTGAATAATATGCTTGTGACCGCCGAGGCTTCCAGTTGCGAGCTGCTGTGGCCTCAGTCTCTTACAAGCACATTGTCTCCCCTCGGTTTTCGCTGGCTCAGAAATGAGTGTGCAATTCTCAGTACGTTTTCTTCAGTAAGTACGGAGTGAGTGAATCAGTGAATAAAGGAGGGGAACCAGGCCAGGCGGGAGGTTAAGGCTAGTATTTAGTGCTGAGAAAAAACAAACGAGAGAAATTCCAGACTGGTAGAAAGTTCTGGAACCTTTCCGACAGGAAGGGGATGGGCTTTGGGAATGATGTGTATCTATGGTTTCTCTGAGGTGTGGATTGACTGCTGCCAGGCAGCAAGGGAATATGGGAGTTTTGAAGATGGCAGCTCGTTGTTTGTAGCAGTTCGTCTAAAATACACATTTCAAACTAGAAATAGTTCTCAGAGTAAAGTTAATTAGTTCAAATGTTTCTCTTTCCTTTGTTGGTTGAGTCAAAGGCATACTCCAGCTTTTCCGAAAGTCAAAACTTAAAACACTAACCCAAGCCTCTCGCCGAACAAATCCAAAATGAAATGACGTTTTCTAAACAAAAAAAAGGAAGAAGAGGGTGAGCAGCGTGGACACAGAAGAGTCGCCTCGTCCTCCTCAAGTCTGTCCCTCAATCATCCCACCCACACTGATTATCACCACGTTGATTTGCTTGGTTTTTGCTCCTCTGACTGTATACATGTGTATATGTATATGTGTAGTACTGTGTAGTATTCCTGTGTAGTAATCCATTCCTCCTTTTTCTAGCATGGAGCTCCGTGACGTGGTCCTACATGGACTCCCCGCTCAGCAGGTCCCCAGGCAGCAGCGTGTTGATTGGAGTAGGACTCCCCATGACCCGCCCCTCCTCTCCGCTGGGCGGTCCCCATAGGCTGGAGTATTGGGGCACGCCCCCCCACAGCAGGTCTCCGCTTGTCTTGGCTCCACCTCCTCCCATGCCGCCACCAGAGTTCCAGTGGGGGTGGCCAATGGGGTGCGAGGACCTGGGCCCGGAACCGCCCATCCGTGTCTGATTGACGCCTGGGTCAGCCTGCCAGCTGGTGGTTGAGGCTAGCTGCTGGCCCTGTGCAAAGAAGCGCTGGACCTCTTCCTCCCCAGCAAACTCTGCCAGGATGGTGGTGTTACCCAGAACGCACCTGGACAGGAAGAGAGAGAGACACAGAGGAGTGTTAGTTAGTTAGCCTCGTTGAAGTGGCCATTCTCATACACTACTTGTGATGCTATAGATACTGTTCTTTACCCTTTGTGGATGCAGGCCGGGCACCCACTAAAAGATGTCTAAGTTCACATTTTTCCAAATTCTAAGCTTTACAAGTTCTAAGCTTTACAAGTTCTCCCAGTTCTAAGTTCTTTCACACCTGACAGTTCACATGACATAAGTGTTTCTGCCTACGAGCAGTGAGAGGGGCAGGAAAGCTGCCAACAACTACATCTCCATACATGTGCAGGGACTTCTGGGCCTTGGCGGCCTCCTCCTTGGAGCTGTAGCGCACTAGTGCGTTGCCCTGGGTCAGGTTGAGGTGGAATGTGATGAGGGGGCCATGCTGCATGCATAGCGTCCGCAGGGTGGAGCCGTCTATCTGGGGGGTGAGGTTCCTCAGGACCAGCCAGCTACTGGTCCTGTTGGAGCTGTCTGTACTCCATGTGGTAGCTGCTATAAGGAGGACAGAGGGAGAAAGAGAGAGAGTGGGAGAGGGAGATAGAGAGGGAGGAAAGAGCAAAATAAATCTAAAATGCAGAATTGCTCTATATCTAACACCATGATGGCACAATGTCAGAAATGAATTCTCCAAGGAGCCAGGAAAGATGGGTGGCGTATTCTAAGCAGTAAGCTCTGTAGTTTAGGTAAACCACAGTGTCAGTTGATCGAGAGAGAGGTGTGTTCAACCACAACAAGGCATTCTCGGGGCGTTGTCTAGCCCGCCTGGGCTGTACCAAAACGGCTCCTAGTCTCTGCCTGCCAGGCTACAACATACACCTCTAGAACCTGACCTTTGGTCTGTATCACAACAACATACACCTCTAGAACCTGACCTTTGGTCTGTATCACAACAACATACACCTCTAGAACCTGACCTTTGGTCTGTATCACAACAACATACACCTCTAGAACCTGACTTTTGGTCTGCATCACAACAACATACACCTCTAGAACCTGACCTTTGGTCTGCATCACAACAACATACACCTCTAGAACCTGACTTTTGGTCTGCATCACAACAACATACACCTCTAGAACCTGACCTTTGGTCTGCATCACAACAACATACACCTCTAGAACCTGACCTTTGGTCTGCATCACAACAACATACACCTCTAGAACCTGACCTTTGGTCTGCATCACAACAACATACACCTCTAGAACCTGACCTTTGGTCTGCATCACAACAACATACACCTCTAGAACCTGACCTTTGGTCTGCATCACAACAACATACACCTCTAGAACCTGACCTTTGGTCTGCATCACAACAACATACACCTCTAGAACCTGACCTTTGGTCTGTATCACAACAACATACACCTCTAGAACCTGACCTTTGGTCTGTATCACAACAACATACACCTCTAGAACCTGACTTTTGGTCTGTATCACAACATACACCTCTAGAACCTGACCTTTGGTCATCTTCTACTCTAACGCAACATTTATGAGGGCTGCAGCTTTTTATGGCAGGCACAATAAATAGACTACATTGTTTGGAGAGTAAGACAGATGTTACATGAACTTCATAACTGATCAACTGCACATGCACTGGTTGGACCAAAACCCATTCAGTCAATTCATTTATCCAGTCAGTCAGCAAGTCCCCATCCAGTTACTGAACAATTAATCAAATGGCCACCAAGACTATTTACATTGACACCCCCCTCCCTTTGTTTTTACACTGCTGCTACTCGCTGTTGATTATCTATGCATAGTCACTTTACCCCTACTAACATGTACAAATTACCTCTACTAACCTGTACCCCCGCACATTGACTCGGTACCGGTACCCCCTGTATATATAGCCTCATTATTGTTATTTTATTGTGTTACTTAAAAAAAATATATATTTCTTTTTTACTTTAGTTTATTTAGTAAATATTTTCTTAACTCTATTTTCTTAAAACTGCATTGTTGGTTAAAGGCTTGTACGTAAGCATTTCACGGTAAGGTCTATACCCGTTGTATTTGGCGCATGTGACAAATAAAATTTGATTTGATTTTGATTTATTTACCTGAATAATAATAATAATAATAATAATATGCCATTTAGCAGACGTTTTTATCCAAAGCGACTTACAGTCGTGTGTGCATACATTTTTGTGTAGGAGCTGCTCCAGCCTTGGGCTAGGCCCAAGGAGTTGCCTCCCCAGGTGGAGGAGGGCTTGGTGGGGTTGGTGAGGCCCGGAGGGGGCCGGGTAGGGGCGGCTGTGTTACTGCGGGGCCCCTGGGGGACCTTCCACAGCTCGTGGGACAGAGAGACCTGAGAGGGGTGGGAGATGGGCCCTGGGGACCAGGTGGACTTCATGTCCGACAGTTTACCTGAAAGAGAGATAAGAAAAAAACCACATTGATTGGTTGGCAACAATTGGAGATACTTGGCATTCTTCTATCAACAACACACAGGGAACTAAACAACCCAAAACACTAGTCTGTCATGAGGTGAGGTGTATGTGTGGTGGAAGTCAGGCGCAGGACACCGAGGCTCAGTCCAACAGAGTTTACTCAAAATTTCCAAAAGGAAACGGAAAACAAACGACCTCAAACAACAAGAGGCGAGCATTTACGCAACATGCGTAAAACACAAAAAATGCAAACAAGAAACAAAACACGTAGCACAACGACAGGCGAACAACAACACACAATCCTACCAAGCAAAAAGACGGAACTTATAGGACAGGTGATGAATACACAATAGGACACAGGTGTGACAGACAGACAAAAGCAAACACACACAGAAACATAGATCGGTGGCAGCTAGTACTCCGGGGACGGCGACCGCCGACGCCTGCTCGTACCAGGAGGGGGAGCAGCCTCGGCAGAATCCGTGACATAGTCAGAATAATACCCTGGTAGAGGGGTTGTTGACTGTAGAGCAGAGCAGAGCATTCATTCTGCTTTTCCTGTATGTGTTTAACCAAAAACTGAGGTAAACACAGCTAGGATTCACTTCACACACACACACACAGTCCCAGACCACACTGAAATGACTACGGTAGATCACAGGGTCAGTCTCAGTCCATGCCTCACAGTATGGGACAGATCAGGCCAGGAACACAGATAGACCCCTTACTAGAACTATAGTAAGATATAGTATATAAACCCTCCTCCCAGTTCCCCCCCTATTCTCTCCTCTCCCCCCATGCTACACACAGGGCTGGGGATACACCAACACCACCAGAGGGAAGATGTATGATGGGTACAACTAAAGAGGGAGGGGCACACAAAACGGATGCGACGGTAAGGATGGGGTCCTCCTCTGGACCAGGTACTGTGCCACCAGAGACAGGGCTGGGAGGAGGAAAGGGGAGGGTTGGGACAAGCATCAACACTGATGGGGGGCAGGGGGACAAACTAGCTCAAAGCGGAAGTCACCCCTACCCACAGATCTAGGACCAGATTATTTTATCACCTGATCCTAAACATAACCACTCAGAATACGGTACGATATAAGATTTGACCCTGTATCAGTGGTTAGAGGCGACTTCTGCCCACTCCGACAAACTGTGTACCTGGGACGTCCGTTTCCGGGGACGATAGACTGAACGAGATAGAGTACGCACTGACTGGCCAATCGGTGGAGGGGGGCAGGGCCTCATTCTGAGATGAGGTGGGGGAGGAGCCTATGGGGGCATTGCGTCCAGCAAAACAAAAACAGAAGAAGAAGGGATTGGGAGAAAAAGAGAATCTAATAAAGAAACAGAATAAATGAAAGTGGATGACTGAATAGCTGTGGTGCTCTGTGGCTGTGTGATATGGGAGAGTTCAAAGAGTTGGGAATAAGATGACCTAGTAGTGTAGATATACAGTGAGGGAAAAAAGTATTTGATCCCCTGCTGATTTTGTACATTTGCCCACTGACAAAGACATGATCAGTCTATAATTTTTATGGTAGGTTTATTTGAACAGTGAGAGACAGAATAACAACAAAAGAATCCAGAAAAACGCATGTCAAAAATGTTATAAATTGATTTGCATTTTAAATAAGTATTTGACCCCTCTGCAAAACATGACTTAGTACTTGGTGTCAAAACCCTTGTTGGCAATCAGAGGTCAGACGTTTCTTGTAGTTGGCCACCAGGTTTGCACACATCTCAGGAGGGATTTTGTCCCACTCCTCTTTGCAGATCTTCTCCAAGTCATTAAGGTTTCGAGGCTGACGTTTGGCAACTCGAACCTTCAGCTCCCTCCACAGATTTTCTATGGGATTAAGGTCTGGAGACTGGCTAGGCCACTCCAGGTCCTTAATGTGCTTCTTCTTGAGCCACTCCTTTGTTGCCTTGGCCGTGTGTTTTGGGTCATTGTCATGCTGGAATACCCATCCACAACCCATTTTCAAGGCACTGGCTGAGGGAAGGAGGTTCTCACCCAATATTTGACGGTACATGGCGCCGTCCATCGTCCCTTTGATGCGGTGAAGTTGCCCTGTCCCCTTACCAGAAAAACACCCCCAAAGCATAATGTTTCCACCTCCATGTTTGACGGTGGGGATGGTGTTCTTGGGGTCATAGGCAGCATTCCTCCTCCTCCAAACACAGCGAGTTGAGTTGATGCCAAAGAGCTCGATTTTGGTCTCATCTGACCACAACACTTTCACCCAGTTCTCCTCTGAATCATTCAGATGTTCATTGGCAAACTTCAGACGGGCCTGTATATGTGCTTTCTTGAGCAGGGGGACCTTGCGGGCGCTGCAGGATTTCAGTCCTTCACGGCCTAGTGTGTTACCAATTGTTTTCTTGGTGACTATGGTCCCAGCTGCCTTGAGATCATTGACAAGATCCTCCCGTGTAGTTCTGGGCTGATTCCTCACCGTTCTCATGATCATTGCAACTCCACGAGGTGAGATCTTGCATGGAGCCCCAGGCCGAGGGAGATTGACAGTTCTTTTGTGTTTCTTCCATTTGCGAATAATCGCACCAAGTGTTGTCACCTTCTCACCAAGCTGCTTGGCGATGGTCTTGTAGTCCATTCCAGCCTTGTGTAGGTCTATAATCTTGTCCCTGACATCCTCGGAGAGCTCTTTGGTCTTGGCCATGGTGGAGAGTTTGGAATCTGATTGATTGATTGCTTCTGTGGACAGGTGTCTTTTATGCAGGTAACAAACTGAGATTAGGAGCACTCCCTTTAAGAGTGTGCTCCTAATCTCTACTCGTTACCTGTATAAAAGACACCTGGGAGCCAGACATCTTTCTGATTGAGAGGGGGTCAAATACTTATTTCCCTCATTAAAATACAAAATCAATTTATAACATTTTTTCTGGATTTTTTTGTTGTTATTCTGTCTCTCACTGTTGAAATAAACCTACCATTAAAATTATAGACTGATAATTTCTTTGTCAGTGGGCAAACGTACAAAATCAGCAGGGGATCAAATACTTTTTTCCCTCACTGTACGAGTGTCAACAGATTGTACATGCAGATAAGTGAAGAAGAGAAGAAGAAGAAGCAGGAACAGAAGAAAAATAGCAGGTTTCCTCCGGTGACCCAACTGTTACTGATATTCAGTCTCCCCAATACATTGGGATACATTGCAGGCACACTATCTGTTTTGGCCTGCAGCAGTTTTCTTTGAATTATTCACGTCAACTCATACCCCCCAGCTCTCCTCTCTTCTCCATCTCTCTCTCTCACCTCTCCTGTCCCTCCCCTCTCTCCCCTCTCTCACGCTCACCTCTCCTGTCCCTTTCCCTCACCATCCCTCCCTCTCTCTTACCTCTCCTGTCCCACTCTCTCTCCCCTCCCTCTCCTGTCCCCCCCCCCCCCCCCCCCTCTCCTCCCTCTCCACCCTCCTCATCATCATCTCCACCTCCATCTCCCTCCCTTTCTGCTTCCCTCGTCCTCCCTCCTCACCTCTGCTGCGGTCTCTCTGCAGGTAGCGGTTGACGTCCTGGATGTTGGTGTTGATGGTGGGGCCGCTGGGAACGCTCCCCGGGGTCATGTTGGAGTCGTTTTCCGGGTCGATGTTCTGAAGGCCCTTCCAGGGCACACCCGGGCAGAACTCTGGAGGAGGAAGTGATGAAACAGAAAGTGATGATTCAGGAAGTACTACAATTGTCATTCCTCTCGATCATTTACATGATTACCTGGTTAAGTAATGTAACTGTATAAAAAATGTGGTGCTTGCAATGAAACTAAACCCTTCTGATAAATTCATCTGATAAATTAACTTGAAAACAGAACTAATTTGGCTACATCATTCCCATGATAATCATATTAGGTGAAATGGTTTTTGGCTGGACAGTAAGCAGTCACTGTAGCTGTCCAGGACTGTTTGCCACTAACTGACCTGGAGGCCAGGTGATGTTGGCACCGTTGACCATCTTGTCGTTGGGGCTCTTGCCCTGGCCCCAACTGTCTGGGGGCACCAGGGGGTTGGTGGGGGACTCCGAGCCAGGCATCATGCTGTAGGGGCTGTACCCATCATCCAACTGGGGGGGCTTCCCGGGGGGGGCCAGGTTGGAACCTGGCAGAGAGGGGAACCAGGAAGTTGGTTAAGTCATCATGCTCCTTTCATATTCCCCAATTCTACTCAGTCCAGCTCAGTTCAGTTCAGTTCAATAAATCTTTATTGTCCCAATATTGGGCAATGGTATCAACAGTTCGTACCATGCTTGCCCAGGTTGGGCTCCAGAGGGGATGAGCCTCCAGAGAGGCTGTCCATGGAGTTTGGGTGTGTCCACTGGGAGAGGCGGGACTGGGGCTGGGGAGGCTCCTTCATAGACAGGCCCCCCACCTCCATGCAGGTTACATTCATGTTAGGATTCAGTCCAGCTGGGAGAGGGAGAGGGGGGAGAGGGAGGAGAGGGAAGAGGGGGGAGAGAGAGAGAAGAGGGGGTTAAGAGAGAGAGGGAAGAGGGGGTTAAGAGAGAGAGAGAGAGAAGAGGGAGAGAGGGAAGAGGGGGGAGAGAGAGAGAGAGAGGGAAGAGAGAGAGAGGGAAGAGGGGGGAGAGAGAGAGAGGGGGAGAGAGAGAGAGGGAAGAGGGGGGAGAGAGAGGGGGGAGGGAGAAGAGGGGGAGAAAGAGAGAGGGGAGAGAGAGAGGGAAGAGGGGGGAGAGAGGGAAGAGGGGGGAGAGAGAGAGGGAAGAGGGGGAGAGAGAGAAGGAAGAGGTGGAGAGAGAGAGGGAAGAGGTGGAGAGAGAGGGAAGAGGGGGAGAGAGAGAGGGTAGAGGGGGGAGAGAGGGAAGAGGGGGGAGAGAGAGAAGAGGGGGGAGAGAGAAGAGGGGGAGAGAGAGGGAAGAGAGAGAGGAAGAGGGGGGAGAGAGAGAGCGGGAAGAGAGAGAGAGGAAGAGGGGGGAGAGAGCGAGAGGGAAGAGGGGGGAGAGAGAGAGGGGAGAGGGAGAGAGAGAGAGAGAGAGAGAGAGAGAGAGAAGAGGGGGGAGAGAGAGGGGAGAGGGAGGGAGATGGGGGAAGAGGTGAAACAGGGAGGTAACACCAGATAAGACAAGTCAATAAAGCATTAAGGATGAATCACTAGTTTCTTGTTTTGCACTTTGTTGCTATGGTACTTTATATAAATCCAATCAATCATCTGGGACCTGTAACAATGATAACATACCCAGTCCCTGTCCTGCTATCAATCAATCAAATGTATTTATATTGCACTTTTTACGTCAACAACTGTCCAAAGCACAAACAAGCACAAACAAGCACAGTGGAACTGCTATGTGTTGTGCATGTTGTGGAACAGAGTCCCCACTCACAGAGAGGGTAGTGGCTGTAGGAGTTGGGGAACGACTGCTGCTCTTTGGTCTGCAGGTCGGGTAGGCCCGGAGCCTGGGGGTGGCCTGGGAACAAGTCCAGGGCTGATTTGCCTTGGCCGTGGTGCAGGCCGGAGGAGGAGAGGGAGCCGGGGGCCTGCTGCTGCTGCTTCATCAGCAGGGCCTGGGCCAGCTGTCTCTGGTGCTGTTGGATCTGCTGCTGCATGTTATTGATTGTACGTGCAACCTGCAGGAAGAGGAAGTGACATCAGAGAGCGACACAAAGATGGTGGTCAGTTTATCTCTGAGCCAGCAGAGACCACAGGAAAAATTCAATAGGACAGTTGCTAGACAGAATGGCAAGTATAGCCCCTTATACATACAAACTCTGCTTTTACTAGGGTTTAGCCAACCAGGTTCTCTCAAATTCACCAGACTAGGAACCCAGGTATGTCTGCAAAGCACATACACGCCCTCTGCTATGGTAGAATGGTAAAACATTTGGGTTTTACCCCAGTATGAGGCCTGGCCGGGTTCAGGATCAGTAGATATAAAAAGGCAGCAATGGGTAAAACTAGTGGGCTGTATTTGAGAGAGAGGGAAGGGTCACAGAGGACACTCACTTGCTGCTCTTGCTGTCGGATGGGGCCAGAAACATTACGCTGAGCCTGCAACATCTGCTGCTGAATTTGTAAACGCTGGTACGCCTGCAGAGGAATATACGTTTACACACAAATCCACAGACACACACATATGTATATACATACAGTGGGGGAAAAAAGTATTTAGTCAGCCACCAATTGTGCAAGTTCTCCCACTTAAAAAGATGAGAGAGGCCTGTAATTTTCATCATAGGTACACGTCAACTATGACAGACAAATTGAGATTTTTTTTCTCCAGAAAATCACATTGTAGGATTTTTAATGAATTTATTTGCAGATTATGGTGGAAAATAAGTATTTGGCCACCTACAAACAAGCAAGATGTCTGGCTCTCACAGACCTGTAACAACTTCTTTAAGAGGCTCCTCTGTCCTCCACTCGTTACCTGTATTAATGGCACCTGTTTGAACTTGTTATCAGTATAAAAGACACCTGTCCACAACCTCAAACAGTCACACTCCAAACTCCACTATGGCCAAGACCAAAGAGCTGTCAAAGGACACCAGAAACAAAATTGTAGTCCTGCACCAGGCTGGGAAGACTGAATCTGCAATAGGTAAGCAGCTTGGTTTGAAGAAATCAACTGTGGGAGCAATTATTAGGAAATGGAAGACATACAAGACCACTGATAATCTCCCTCGATCTGGGGCTCCACGCAAGATCTCACCCCGTGGGGTCAAAATGATCACAAGAACGGTGAGCAAAAATCCCAGAACCACACGGGGGGACCTAGTGAATGACCTGCAGAGAGCTGGGACCAAAGTAACAAAGCCTACCATCAGTAACACACTACGCCGCCAGGGACTCAAATCCTTCAGTGCCAGACGTGTCCCCCTGCTTAAGCCAGTACATGTCCAGGCCCGTCTGAAGTTTGCTAGAGTGCATTTGGATGATCCAGAAGAGGATTGGGAGAATGTCATATGGTCAGATGAAACCAAAATATAACTTTTTGGTAAAAACTCAACTCGTCGTGTTTGGAGGACAAAGAATGCTGAGTTGCATCCAAAGAACACCATACCTACTGTGAAGCATGGGGGTGGAAACATCATGCTTTGGGGCTGTTTTTCTGCAAAGGGACCAGGACGACTGATCCGTGTAAAGGAAAGAATGAATGGGGCCATGTATCGTGAGATTTTGAGTGAAAACCTCCTTCCATCAGCAAGGGCATTGAAGATGAAACGTGGCTGGGTCTTTCAGCATGACAATGATCCCAAACATACCGCCCGGGCAACGAAGGAGTGGCTTCGTAAGAAGCATTTCAAGGTCCTGGCGTGGCCTAGCCAGTCTCCAGATCTCAACCCCATAGAAAATCTTTGGAGGGAGTTGAAAGTCCATGTTGCCCAGCGACAGCCCCAAAACATCACTGCTCTAGAGGAGATCTGCATGGAGTAATGGGCCAAAATACCAGCAACAGTGTGTGAAAACCTTGTGAAGACTTACAGAAAACGTTTGACCTGTGTCATTGCCAACAAAGGGTATATAACAAAGTATTGAGAAACTTTTGTTATTGACCAAATACTTATTTTCCACCATAATTTGCAAATAAATTCATTAAAAATCCTACAATGTGATTTTCTGGAAAAAATATTCTCATTTTGTCTGTCATAGTTGACGTGTACCTATGATGAAAATTACAGGCCTCTCTCTTTTTAAGTGGGAGAACTTGCACAATTGGTGGCTGACTAAATACTTTTTTCCCCCACTGTATATATGATTTGAACCATAAAATAACAGAAGAGAGAGAGAGCTTTCCCTGAATGAGGGATACCTGTTGCTAGTCAATTGTACTAATCTTGGATTACTTTTACGGGATAGAAGTAAGTTGAGGTATTATCAAATGTTGTCATTTAAATTTCATTTTTATTATGCTTTAATAAACAACAAGTTGGTATTTGAAACTAAATTAATGCAATGAGCTGCAGTAATCAGAGGAAGGCACAATCTAATGCGAAACAGCTATTACCTAGGTCATTGATTTAGTAATGAGATCAGGAAGATAGTAATAATAGGAAGCTGGATAGGAGAATTTAGGATAGGGACTAGCTGTCCAGAAATAAATGAAGAAGGATGAGTTAAGGAATAAATGCAGAGACGAAATACAGAAAGAGTTGTGAAGTGTTCTTCTATACTTGAAGCACCAAAACCGTTAAACAAGAAACAAATGATGAGCTTTTTGGGAATGATAGACTACTGTAGAGCTTGGGTACTCCATTATGTACTGCATACTGGTAAATTAAGTGATCTTATCTATGGGAAGGCAATGGCAGCCCATGATAAAATCATTTGGAACACTGAGGGGGAGGAACAATTTATAAAGATGAAAAAGTTGTTCACTTCCCAGACAGTCTTAGCTTTTCCGACATATAAACGGGCATTTAACCCAAACGGTAGAGAGTAAAGAGGGATATGTGACATTGGTCGTGACTAAAAAACATGGTGATGAGGGAGATTTTTTTTTATGGACTATTAGAGAAAACTGGGTTAATCACGAACATAGAGTTTTAATTCTTTGTTGCTAAACAGGAATAATTAGTTGGGTCATTTCAGTGTGTGGGTGAAGTGGGAAACTGACCTAGAGTCGAATTGCTCTCTCTTATTGAAATCCATGGCTGTCCTACGTTATCAGTGAATGAAAGCAGAAGGGAGCCTTTTGCTTCTCTCCTCAAACAGAGAGGAAAGAGCGGCCAGGGTTGAGCAGAGTTCAGGCTAAAACCTTTGTCTCTCCTTTGCTATCTTCTTGATTGATTACAGCATGAAGTAGGGGGGTTGAGTTAGGTTTGAAAGATTTAAGTATGGACCTGTCATGTCCAACCATCAGTCTTCAGGTCAAGCCCAGGAGAACCGGGGTACAACAGAGTTTAAACTAAACATGAGTGTTTTTACAAGATAAGGGATTGATTGATTGGATTACTATTGATTCTGAACTGAATGAAAGTCGAATTTAGCCGCCATAATAGACAAAGGAAGTGGGAGGAGCAATAAAGAAGCAAGGGACAGTCTCAAAAATAAATAAGGGATGGCAATTGGATGATAAATTACCAATATTACCTAAGTGATTGTTTAGGTAGGTGGTAATATTGACACATGGGCAGAGACATGTGTCAAGAGGGGGGATGATGTTTGATGGTAGGATTAAAGATAAATATACAAAGGAGAGGACTAAATACTTTTTTAAAAAAGGGTTAAGGAAAACACACAGGAGAGCAGGAAGAAATGGGGTACAATGTCTACCGATAGTATTAATGACGATCAGGAAAACTCCACATAAAGAAGGGTTATTGCCATTGTAGAAGGAATTTGGTAGACCATACAGAATGCCCGAGTTAGGAGGACCGGAGCAGGCAGAAATAGAAATTGAGAGCACCCTAGCAGAACACATGAGAAGTTGTTTATTAACCACACCTGTATGTCAGAGGTTTTGTGCCCCACAGGTGAACTAAAGGAGAAGGTGACCCACTCTATCTAACCAGGTGACAGGTGAGGATCCAGTCCCTAAAGAAGAAAGACGTTCGGCCCCCACGGCGGATTGTTCCTAGACTCAAGTGTTTAAACACACTTGGGGACAGGGATATGAGACCGGGCGGGACTGGACATCTAGATGGTGGGTAAAGAGAAACAAAGACATCTCAATTATCAATTGGAGATAGTAGTAATGTGACTGACTTAAGTTCAGAAGCACAGGGGAGAATTCTGAACCTTACAGCCCCTGTAAGCAGAACGGCAGCCTCTGGAACTGCCGTTCTGCTGCCAACAAGGCTGACTTCATCCCAGCCTATGCTACCCTCCAGTCCCTCGACTTCCTGGCGCTGACGGAAACATGGATTACCACTGAAAACACTGCTACTCCTACTGCTCTCTCCTCGTCTGACCATGTGTTCTCGCATACCCCGAGAGCATCTGGTCAGAGGGGTGGTGGCACAGGAATCCTCATCTCTCCCAAGTGGTCATTCTCAATTTTTCCCCTAACCCATCTGTCTATCTCCTCATTTGAATTCCACGCTGTCACAGTCACTAGCCCATTTAAGCTTAATATCCTTGTCATCTATCGCCCTCCAGGTTCCCTTGGAGAGTTCATCAATGAGCTTGACGCCTTGATATGTTCCTTTCCTGAGGATGGCTCACCCTTCACAGTTTTGGGGGATTTCAACCTCCCTACGTCTACATTTGACTCATTTCTCTCTGCCTCCTTCTTTCCACTCCTCTCCTCTTTTGATCTCACCCTCTCACCGTCCCCCCCTACTCACAAGGCAGGCAATACGCTTGACTTCATCTTTACTAGATGTTGCTCTTCTACTAATCTCACTGCAACTCCCCTCCATGTCTCCGACCACTACTTTGTATCCTTTTCTCTCTCGCTCTCCTCCAACACTACTCACTCTGCCCCTACACAGATGGTAACGCGCCGCCGCAACCTTCGCTCTCTCTCTCCCACTACTCTCTCCTCTTTCATCCTATGATCTCTTCCCTCTGCTCAATCCTTCTCCCTCCTATCTCCTGATTCTGCCTCCTCAACCCTCCTCTCCTCCCTTTCTGCATCCTTTGACTCCCTGTGTCCCCTATCCTCCCGGCCGGCTCGGTCCTCCCCTCCAGCTCCGTGGCTTGATGACTCATTGCGAGCTCACAGAACAGAGCTCCGGGCAGCTGAGCGGAAATGGAAGAAAACTAAACTCCCTGCCGACCTGGCATCTTTTCACTCCCTCCTCTCTACATTTTCTTCATCTGTCTCTGCTCCTAAGGCTACTCTCTACCACTCTAAATTCCAAGCATCTGCCTCTAACCCTAGGAAGCTCTTTGCCACATTCTCCTCACTGCTGAATCCTCCCCCCCACCCCCCCCCCCCCCCTCCTCCCTCTCTGTGGATGACTTCGTCAACCACTTTGAAAAGAAGGTTGACGACATCCGATCCTCGTTTGTTAAGTCTAATGACACTGCTGGTCCTGCTCACACTGCCCTACCCTATGCTTTGACTTCTTTCTCCCCTCTCTCTCCAGATAAAATCTTGCGACTAGTGACTGCAGGCCGCCCAACAACCTGCCCGCTTGACCCCATCCCCTCCTCTCTTCTCCAGACCATCTCCGGTGACCTTCTCCCCTACCTCACCTCGCTGATCAACTCATCCTTGACCGCTGGCTATGTCCCTTCCGTCTTCAAGAGAGCGAGAGTTGCACCCCTTCTCAAAAAACCAACACTCGATCCCACTGATGTCAACAACTACAGACCAGTATCCCTTCTTTCTTTTCTTTCCAAAACTATTGAGCGTGCCGTCTTTAGCCAACTCTCTTGCTATCTCTCTCAGAATGACCTTCTTGATCCAAACCAGTCAGGTTTCAGGACTGGTCATTCAACTGAGACTGCTCTTCTCTGTGTCACGGAGGCTCTCCGCACTGCTAAAGCTAACTCTCTCTCCTCTGCTCTTGTCCTTCTAGACCTGTCTGCTGCCTTTGATACTGTGAACCATCAGATCCTCCTCTCCACCCTCTCCGAGCTGGGCATCTCCGGCGCGGCTCACTCCTGGATCGCGTCCTACCTGACCGGTCGCTCCTACCAAGTGGCGTGGCGAGAAGCTGTCTCCGCACCACGTGCTCTCACCACTGGTGTCCCCCAGGGCTCAGTTCTAGGCCCTCTCCTTTTCTCCCTATACACCAAGTCACTTGGCTCTGTCATATCCTCACATGGCCTCTCCTATCATTGCTACGCTGATGATACACAACTAATCTTCTCCTTTCCACCTTCTAATAACCAGGTGGCGAATCACATCTCTGCATGTCTGGCAGACATATCAGTATGGATGACGGATCACCACCTCAAGCTGAACCCTGGCAAGACAGAGCTGCTCTTCCTCCCGGGGAAGGACTGCCCGTTCCATGATCTCGCCATCACGGTTGACAACTCCATTGTGTCCTCCTCCCAGAGTGCGAAGAGCCTTGGCGTGACCCTGGACAACACCCTGTCGTTCTCCGCTAACATCAAAGCGGTGACCCGATCCTGCAGGTTCATGCTCTACAACATTCGGAGAGTACGACCCTGTCTTACACAGGAAGCGGCACAGGTCCTAATCCAGGCACTTGTCATCTCCCGTCTGGATTACTGCAACTCGCTGTTGGCTGGGCTCCCTGCCTGTGCCATTAAACCCCTACAAGAAGGTGACCCACTCTATCTAACCAGGTGACAGGTGAGGATCCAGTCCCTAAAGAAGAAAGACGTTCGGCCCCCACGGCGGATTGTTCCTAGACTCAAGTGTTTAAACACACTTGGGGACAGGGATATGAGACCGGGCGGGACTGGACATCTAGATGGTGGGTAAAGAGAAACAAAGACATCTCAATTATCAATTGGAGATAGTAGTAATGTGACTGACTTAAGTTCAGAAGCACAGGGGAGAATTCTGAACCTTACAGCCCCTGTAAGCAGAACGGCAGCCTCTGGAACTGCCGTTCTGCTGCCAACAAGGCTGACTTCATCCCAGCCTATGCTACCCTCCAGTCCCTCGACTTCCTGGCGCTGACGGAAACATGGATTACCACTGAAAACACTGCTACTCCTACTGCTCTCTCCTCGTCTGACCATGTGTTCTCGCATACCCCGAGAGCATCTGGTCAGAGGGGTGGTGGCACAGGAATCCTCATCTCTCCCAAGTGGTCATTCTCAATTTTTCCCCTAACCCATCTGTCTATCTCCTCATTTGAATTCCACGCTGTCACAGTCACTAGCCCATTTAAGCTTAATATCCTTGTCATCTATCGCCCTCCAGGTTCCCTTGGAGAGTTCATCAATGAGCTTGACGCCTTGATATGTTCCTTTCCTGAGGATGGCTCACCCTTCACAGTTTTGGGGGATTTCAACCTCCCTACGTCTACATTTGACTCATTTCTCTCTGCCTCCTTCTTTCCACTCCTCTCCTCTTTTGATCTCACCCTCTCACCGTCCCCCCCTACTCACAAGGCAGGCAATACGCTTGACTTCATCTTTACTAGATGTTGCTCTTCTACTAATCTCACTGCAACTCCCCTCCATGTCTCCGACCACTACTTTGTATCCTTTTCTCTCTCGCTCTCCTCCAACACTACTCACTCTGCCCCTACACAGATGGTAACGCGCCGCCGCAACCTTCGCTCTCTCTCTCCCACTACTCTCTCCTCTTTCATCCTATGATCTCTTCCCTCTGCTCAATCCTTCTCCCTCCTATCTCCTGATTCTGCCTCCTCAACCCTCCTCTCCTCCCTTTCTGCATCCTTTGACTCCCTGTGTCCCCTATCCTCCCGGCCGGCTCGGTCCTCCCCTTTAGCTCCGTGGCTTGATGACTCATTGCGAGCTCACAGAACAGAGCTCCGGGCAGCTGAGCGGAAATGGAAGAAAACTAAACTCCCTGCCGACCTGGCATCTTTTCACTCCCTCCTCTCTACATTTTCTTCATCTGTCTCTGCTCCTAAGGCTACTCTCTACCACTCTAAATTCCAAGCATCTGCCTCTAACCCTAGGAAGCTCTTTGCCACATTCTCCTCACTGCTCCAAAACCTCACTGATCCAAACCAGTCAGGTTTCAGGACTGGTCATTCAACTGAGACTGCTCTTCTCTGTGTCACGGAGGCTCTCCGCACTGCTAAAGCTAACTCTCTCTCCTCTGCTCTTGTCCTTCTAGACCTGTCTGCTGCCTTTGATACTGTGAACCATCAGATCCTCCTCTCCACCCTCTCCGAGCTGGGCATCTCCGGCGCGGCTCACTCCTGGATCGCGTCCTACCTGACCGGTCGCTCCTACCAAGTGGCGTGGCGAGAAGCTGTCTCCGCACCACGTGCTCTCACCACTGGTGTCCCCCAGGGCTCAGTTCTAGGCCCTCTCCTTTTCTCCCTATACACCAAGTCACTTGGCTCTGTCATATCCTCACATGGCCTCTCCTATCATTGCTACGCTGATGATACACAACTAATCTTCTCTTTTCCACCTTCTAATAACCAGGTGGCGAATCACATCTCTGCATGTCTGGCAGACATATCAGTATGGATGACGGATCACCACCTCAAGCTGAACCCTGGCAAGACAGAGCTGCTCTTCCTCCCGGGGAAGGACTGCCCGTTCCATGATCTCGCCATCACGGTTGACAACTCCGTTGTGTCCTCCTCCCAGAGTGCGAAGAGCCTTGGCGTGACCCTGGACAACACCCTGTCGTTCTCCGCTAACATCAAAGCGGTGACCCGATCCTGCAGGTTCATGCTCTACAACATTCGGAGAGTACGACCCTGCCTTACACAGGAAGCGGCACAGGTCCTAATCCAGGCACTTGTCATCTCCCGTCTGGATTACTGCAACTCGCTGTTGGCTGGGCTCCCTGCCTGTGCCATTAAACCCCTACAACTCATCCAGAATGCCGCAGCCCGTCTGGTGTTCAACCTTTCCAAGTTCTCTCACGTCACCCCCCTCCTCCGCACACTCCACTGGCTTCCAGTTGAAGCTCGCATCCGTTACAAGACCATGGTGCTTGCCTATGGAGCAGTGAGGGGAACGGCACCTCCGTACCTTCAGGCTCTGATCAGTCCCTACACCCAAACGAGGGCATTGCGTTCATCCACCTCTGGCCTGCTGGCTCCCCTTCCTCTGCGGAAGGATAGTTCCCGCTCAGCCCAGTCAAAACTGTTCGCTGCTCTGGCACCCCAATGGTGGAACAAGCTCCCTCACGACGCCAGGACAGCGGAGTCACTCACCACCTTCCGGAGACATTTGAAACCCCACCTCTTTAAGGAATACCTGGGATAGGATAAAGTAATCCTTCTACCCCCCCCCCCCCCCCCCCCAAAAAAAAAAAAAAAAGTGGTTTTTTTAAGTGGTTATCCCACTGGCTATAGGTTGAATGCACCAATTTGTAAGTCGCTCTGGATAAGAGCGTCTGCTAAATGACGTAAATGTAAATGTCTGTAACCGATGTGTGGTGGGCGTGTGCCAGTAAAGGCAGTATAAGGCAGAGAATACCAAAAGGGTGGCTAGGTACGTGCGCCCTGGTTCTACTGGTTCAGCCAGTTAGAATTAGTCACCAGGAACCAAGGAAAGGGTTAAACAGACGTAGGAGGAGGTTTAACAAGAAGGAGAATAGCCCTATTTAGATGGATGCGATTGGGATACCAAGGGGGGTATCGGATGGATACCAAGCTATGAAACAAGTAGGGGAAGGGTTTACTACCACGTTCTTTTGGTGGGTGACATTAAACAAAATTGTGGATTGGATTAATTATATCTATTACGACTAACAATGATTTATTGGCCAGACTAGGGATGCAGTAAAAGGGATCTCTGAACAATTATCCGCCATCTCACTCATGACTTAGGAAAAGAGGTTGGCTCTAGATCAGGCAGAAAGGGGCGGTGTTTATAGAATGGTGGGCCATTGTTGCACATTTATCCCTAACAACACCGCACCGGATGGGACGGTCACCAGAGCTCTTGCAGAATTAACTGCTCTAAGTGAAGAATGGGCTGAGAACTCAGGAGTTAGTACATCTTGGATAGGGTGGTTTGATGAAATGTTTGGTAAATGGAAAACCATAGCAGCCACCATCTTGGGGGCAGCCAGCGTTTATATGGGTATTCTTGTATTATGTGGTTGTTGTCTTGTTCCCTGTGTCCGAGGGTTGGTGAGTAAGGCGTTGGAGGATGCAGTGTCTCAACCGATGGTGAGATATGGACGGAATCTGGACTCTGAAAAAACGCAATTGGATGAAACGTTTATTAGTTCTGACGTATGAAGATCAGATTGATCATGCTTGTAAATACATTTATCCTAAGGGTGTAAAAATGTAATCAAAGGGTGGATTGATAGAGGAATTATGATTATGACTAAAATTGTTCACCCCAATACTGATGAAACCCACTAACAGAGGGGGTGAGTTAGAAACTGCTGAGACAAACATTCCAGGATGAAGGGGACTGAGAAACTGGTTACAGGCCGCCTAAAGGTGGGCGGAGCAAAGTTCCTTTGGGTGAAGCATATATAAAGGCTGGATATGTGTTTTGGAGCTCTCCATGATTAAATAATACAGATAATTCTTGCTGGTTGTGGACCTTTGTTTAATTCATGATTAAAACCAGAGCCTTACACCCTCTGGGAATTATTCAGAGCATTAAGTATGATTAGAGAGAGAAATTCTCATGACATCACCACCTCCCGAGTGGCGCAGTGGTCTAAGGCACTGCATCGCAGTTCTAGCTGTTCCACTAGAGATCCTGGTTCGAATCCAGGCTCTGTCGTAGCTGGCCGTGACCGGGAGACCCATGGGGCGGTGCACAATTGGCCCAGGGTAGGGGAGGGAATGGCCGAAAGGGATGTAGCTCAATTGGTAGAGCATGGCGTTTGCAACGCCAGGGTTGTGTGTTCGATTCCCATGGGGGGCCAGTTTGAAAAAATTAATAATGTATGCACTCACTAACTATAAGTCGCTCTGGATAAGAGTGTCTGCTAAATGACTAAAATGTAAATGTATATCAGGCAAGCAATTTATAAACTTGATCTCCACTATAAAAAGCATCTGGACATTTCTTTTAGACTAACATTTCATTTTCAACAGCGGAGATTTGCATAAACCTTGTGGTTTGTCTTTCCGACATTTGCAACATTGTTTCAATATTCAAATTCGATCTCCAGCTGTCCCATAGTAATGAATGTGTCGGGAGTCGGGACAAGACAGACAGGCAGGCAACGTTTCTCAGCCAGCCAGCTGTCATCATTTTTATGGATATATACAAAGAAATGTCAATAGAAAGCAGGTCAAATGAAATGAAGTGCAGCTTGTTTGCAGTCTTTCCAGCTTCAGTTTGAAGTGATTGTGTTAGCTGTGTTGTTGGCTAGCTCCTCAGAACAACAGTGTCTTGACGAGAGAGCACATGTTCTATGCCAGGTGAAATTGCGCCTCATTAGCTCATTGTTATGGATGTATCCAAATAAATGTAACTTGAAAACAGCTTTAACAAATGCTAATGCAGCTACTTTGTTGTTTTCTGGCTGCACTGTTTGACGTGGCTGTAAGTTAGCCGTAGTTGGCTAGCCAGCAAGCAAGGGATAAGAATGTTGCGAGCCAGTATGGCAATAGAACACTTAGGACGAACGACTGGGTTGTGTCCATAGATACAGAACAAAAAGACTAAACGACTGGGTCACGTCTCTGGCAACCGAACCGATTAGAAAGTCTGTTAGCTATATTTCAGAGGTAAAAAGTTGGATATTAAATGAGGTGTGGTCTGTCGCGCAGTCGAATTTTACAATATACAGCGTGTCCCACAAAATGTGTATGTATATACCTTTTTTGAAAAGTCTCAAAACCTAACTTAACATGCAATGAAAATCGGTGGTCAGCTAGCTAGAAGGGTGTCTTTGGTCGCAAAACGTACCGTTATTTTCCAGTCCATTTAAATGTTGAACTCGAGGTGATTTAGGCCTCCAACCGCTAGAGAGTGTCCGAAGTTAGGGGGAAAATTAGCTATATTTACATTTACATTTTAGTCATTTAGCAGACGCTCTTATCCAGAGCGACTTCTTGTGGAAGGATGAAATAGTAAGAATAAATTCATAAAAATAACGTTTTTAATGAAAATATGTCAATCATTATTTGAATATGTTGGTAACCCGTTGTATAAAAGTGATAATGCCCTTGAAGCCGGTGTTTGGAAGATATATTGGAAGGCTTTGCCAGCCCTTAACTTTGTCTCGGGCCTAACAACACCGTGCCAATATATCCTCCAAATACCGTCTTCTCAGGCATTATCACTTAACTAGATTCCACACCCACAAAGTCAAAATTGTCTATATCGTAGAAATATATGTAAACAAAAAATAGCATTTAAGGTTAGGGTTAGGCATACGGTTAGCTGTGTGGTTAAGGTTAGGGTTAAAGTTAGGGTTAGGTTTAAAATACAATTTTAAGAAGATACATTTTAGGAATGGGCAGGGTATAGCCATAATTTTCACTTTGTGGATGTGGAAGCTAGTGACGACAAGGTACCATACTGCAGCAGAGATTTAGACGATTAAAGAAATGGTCATTCAGCACCAGAAGGCCAAATACTTCAAAAATCACGTCACAATAAACTGTACACAGGGCCAGGATTGGCCACCCACTGTATGCAGGTAAGGACATGGGGTCACAGCAACAGTTTGTTGAAGTGACTGATTTTGCTTTCAGAAAGATATGCCATGTTTTCACTTTTGCAATTGTCGGCATGCTTTCATTACAACCCAACTGTAAGTAGTGAAAACACAGCATTTTACTCAGTATATCCAATGCTCATTAAATGCAGCATCCCACAGTGCTGCGTATATCCAGCGTTTACATAGACAAAGAAACCATTGATTAAATCCCAAATGCAATACCTGGAAGGACAGATATTGAATTGTAAATCTACGGCATGGAGTGTATTCCAGGGAAAGACATAGAGGAGAGAAGAATGCTTAAACAGAAAACACAAGGTTTGATTAATGGTCTTTAATAATTGTGACACAATCATTCTCATCAGCAAGCATGTGTGATGACAGCAGCTGGAATGTTTGCATACAGTTGCGAGGGACTATTAACTAACCATTAACATGAACCAGAATTATTAATTCTCCTCCCTTATGCACCACATTTTTCTGTCAATGATCATGATCTTTTTCTTGACCAGTCTAAGGGGTTGATCATGCCTTTTAGTTAGTTGTTTGTTAGTTGACAGAGAGTCAGAAGATGAAGCTGAACAACCAAGATGACTCTGATGAGTATGAGGAGGACAAGGAGCCCGGATCGTCCTTCCTGCCGCCAGCTGCCCAGCCCCAGGCTGCAGGCTACATTCCCCCCATGACCCAGCCAGGGATTCCCCCTGTCCCCACAGCGCTGGGGATGCCTTCAGGGGAGCTGACACTGGTGTTATTACTAGGACTTATCTAGATGCATTACTTGCTTAAGTATTTATGAAGCTTATACAGAGACATTGACTGATAATTGCTGATTGTATGACTGTCTTACCAAATCGTTTTTTTCTAGTATTTATTTTCCCCTTACAGTTTCTCCACTACATTTGTTTGCTCAAAACAGCACCTGGTAAGTTTATTTGGACATTCTTTAGGTCTAATAAACAGTCATGTAATAGTCATTTTACTATGAACTCTTGTGATGATGTGTTTTCTCTCTCCATTTGGTCTTCAGTATGAAGCCCATGGGTGGGATGATGCCTCCAGGACCAGGGGTGCCCCCGATGATGCCTCCAGGATCAGGGGTGCCCCCGATGATGCCTCCAGGACCAGGGATGCCCCCGATGATGCCTCCAGGACCAGGGATGCCCCGATGAAGCCTCCAGGACCAGGGATGCCCATGAAGATTCCAGGAATGCCACCAGGTAAGGGCTGTCAGGTTAAGACACTCCTGTACAAAACTGCAGAAATCCACTATAGCTTCAAGCACCATAGCTCTGTAATGAAATGTTGAATCCCTCTGGTCTTGCACCACAGACACACCACATAGTCCTCAAAGTTGTGCAGCATTTTTTTAGCATTTATGTCTCACATCGCCACAACATTGACATTACGTCTATAGTACTTTTCTTCTTCTGGTCAATTTGACCATCATGATCACTCAGAAATGTATATATGAGAATAATAACCACCTGTTGTTGTCCCTGCCAGGTATGCCACCTCCAGTGGGCCACCAGCCAGCTGTGCCCCACATGACTCAGGCCCACCCCCTCCACTGCCCCTGCAGCCCAGCGCAGCCCAGCCCACTGTCACCAAACCACTGTTTCCCAGCGCAGGACAGATCATTTACACTACACACCTCAGTGCTCAGATTATACACCACATTATTAGTAGCAGTTGAACTCTATGCAGGTGATGTCAGAGTACCGGGTAAGAAGAGAGGGTTATTAATAATGTAGTGTGTAATCTGAGCACTGAGGTGTTTAGTGTACTGTAACGTTACCTGTCCTGTGCTGGGGAACATTGGTTTGGTTTCCTCATGCTACAGATGGGGACTCCTGTTCCGAGCACAAGTAAAGCCTCCCCGAGTGCAGACTCTTCCCTGAACATTTCTCCCCTCCATTTTACACTATGGGATAATGTTGTTTTTCAGCTAAAGTTTATAACAGGGGTTTATTGGCTTCATGATGAAGTTATTGTCAAGGAGCCACCAAAGGAGCCACTACTCCCTCTGCAGTACCCTTGAACAGCATTACCGGGAGGGAAAGACTTCAGTGTCTGTTCACATTCAATGGGTAAGCACAGGCTTAATACAATGAATGAAAAAGGACTGGTAAACACATCCATGATAAGCATTAGCTGAAGTCTGGTCAGTGTGGTGCTATTGATACAACCTATGCATGGCTTGACAATTCTCATTATTTATTTCAAGCTAAAGCTGACGAAACGTAACTTTTCAGTCCAGTGCAGCGGATATCTGCCCACTCTTGCTTACAAATATTACTCTATTTATGGTTTCATCTTTATTATATCAATCTAAGGCCTTGGTGATTTTGATCTGGTTGTGCAGCAGAACCAGTTGCTTCTGGTAAGAAAAGCCAGTTGTTACATACAGTTGAAGTCGGAAGTTTACATACACTTAGGTTGGAGTCATTAAAACTCGTTTTTCAACCACTCCACAAATTTCTTGTTAACAAACTATAGTTTTGGCAAGTCGGTTAGGACATCTACTTTGTGCATGACACAAGTAATTTTTCCAACAATTGTTTACAGACAGATTATTTCACTTATAATTCACTGTATCACAATTCCAGTGGGTCAGAAGTTTACATACACTAAGTTGACTGTGCCTTTAAACAGCTTGGAAAATTCCAGGAAATTAATGTATGGCTTTAGAAGCTTCATTTGAGTCAATTGGAGGTGTACCTGTGGATGTATTTCAAGGCCTACCTTCAAACTCAGTGCCTCTTTGCTTGACATCATGGGAAAATCAAAAGAAATCAGCCAAGGCCCCAGAAAAAAAATGGTAGACCTCCACAAGTCTGGTTCATCCTTGGGAGCAATTTCCAAACACCTGAAGGTACCACGTTCTTCTGTACAAACAATAGTACGCAAGTATAAACACCATGGGACCACGCAGCCGTCATACCGCTCAGGAAGGAGATGCGTTCTGTCTCCTAGAGATGAACGTACTTTGGTGCAAAAAGTGCAAATCAATCCCAGAACAACAGCAAAGGACCTTGTGAAGATGCTGGAGGAAACAGGTACAAAAGTATCTATATCCACAGTAAAACGAGTCCTATATCGACATAACCTGAAAGGCCGCTCAGCAAGGAAGAAGCCACTGCTCCAAAACCGCCATAAAAAAGCCAGACTACGGTTTGCAACTGCACATGGGGACAAAGATCGTACTTTTTGGAGAAATGTCCTCTGGTCTGATGAAACAAAAATAGAACTGTTTGGCCATAATGACCATCGTTATGTTTGGAGGAAAAAGGCGAAGGCTTGCAAGCCGAAGAACACCATCCCAACCGTGAAGCACAGGGGTGGCAGCATCATGCTGTGGGGGTGCTTTGCTGCAGGAGGGACTTGTGCACTTCACAAAATAGATGGCATCATGAAGAAGGAAAATTATGTGGATATATTGAAGCAACATCTCAAGACATCAGTCAGGAAGTTAAAGCTTGGTCGCAAATGGGTCTTCCAAATGGACAATGACCCCAAGCATACTTCCAAAGTTGTGGCAAAATGGCTTAAGGACAACAAAGTCAAGGTATTGGAGTGGCCATCACAAAGCCCTGACCTCAATCCTATAGAAAATGTGTGGGCAGAACTGAAAAAGCATGTGCGAGCAAGGAGGCCTACAAACCTGACTCAGTTACACCAGCTCTGTCAGGAGGAATGGGCCAAAATTCACCCAACTTATTGTGGGAAGCTTGTGGAAGGCTACTCAAAACGTTTGACCCAAGTTAAACAATTTAAAGGCAATGCTTCCAAATACTAATTGAGTGTATGTAAACTTCTGACCCACTGGGAATGTGATGAAAGAAATAAAAGCAGAAATAAATCATTCTCTCTACTATTATTCTGACATTTCACATTCTTAAAATAAAGTGGTGATCCTAACTGACCTAAGACAGGGCATTTTTACAAGGATGAAATGTCAAGAATTGTGAAAAACTGAGTTTAAATGTATTTGGCTAAGGTGTATGTAAACTTCCAACTTCAACTGTATGTGTAACAATTTCTGACTTTCCCTTACCGTAAAACTTCAATTAAACGGCAAGTCTCAAATCCGGGCATCGGCACACAAAGCTTGTTTAAAATTAACACTGGGTCTAAATGAATTGTTTACGAGGATACCATGTACACAGCTCTGATATTCCCACGGTCATGTGAATATTATTATAATTGTTTCTTTATTCTGTCATTGTTGCTAGCCATAGCGCCACCAAAAAGAAAACAGGACATCAAATTAGCAGAGCAAAATTCAGGAGAGGCAACAGCCAGGCATTTTGGAATTTATACAAAATGAGTGAGAGAATGTTGAAATCAAAAGGTCGAACTTCACCATTTGTCTGAGGTGGATCAGAAGAGGGCGAGACTGCGAGGTTGGGGGAGGAAAAAAGGTTAGTAAGAAAACAGATGCCTAGTTCAAATAGAAGCCTTTCTCTACTAAGCGTTGGTTGTGTTCAGTGATTGAAACAAATAAACGCCCATGCTATTAATTGTATCAGAATTGGGCTGCCTGTGTAAACGCAGCCTGACTAATGTTGCTAGAGTGTTATTTTCTTAAGTATACTCTTGTAGATGTGTTAGTCAAATAGCAACAAGAAGATGATGCACTACTGTACAGTGAATGATTGATTTAATTACCCCTGAGCTTTATGTTTTCACTGTTGCTCTTTAGTTATTGGCTCTCATTATTAGCCACAATATTTATGTTATTTGTTAATTAGCATAATAGGCATCATTATTCAAAGACCCACCTAGGACACACAACTAAGCCAAACAAAGCCTACTGTATAGTACTTTGTGACAAATTTAGATTTTGTTTGGACAAATATTCAAATTAGAATAAAGAACTTTAATCATTAACATGGCGTGTCCATTTTGTTCATCTGCAGTGTCTTTTACATAAAATATAATATGTATCTTTTACTTGCAATTGAGAATTTTATTCAGCATTATATAAGGTGTGCGAACCAAACATACTGTTTTTGACTAAATTAGTAGGTTTTAGGATCAACAAGTCCTTTGCACTGGTAACAAAAATACTTCACTTGGATAGGCTTTTAACAAATTATATTGTTTTATTTGACTAACCTCAATCACAACACATATGGGAATTATGCATTGAATACTTGCACTTAAGACATCATTTATATATGTATATGGACAAGAAGACATTAAAAATTTATTTATTTACGACATCATCATTATACATACATTATTCACTATTTACATAATGCAGCTTATTCTAACAGGACCATGTACCCCTTGTTTGTGTTCCAGGGTTCCCATTGAATTTACATTTTGCTGCTTGTATTTCTTGTCATGTTCTCAATAATTTGATGTCAAAAGCAACCACCTCATCGAAAGAAAAGCCTGGGTAAATAAAAAAGTGTCATTTTCATTTGCATTTGGTAGAGAGGCAGAATGCTAAGGGATGAGCCTGATCTTGCGTCCCTTGGCCATGCCTCGGACATACAGGTTTCCATTTTCTGTCCAACCCTCAACACGTTTCAGCATTTGGACAACGTGTGAGTTTGTCCATACCTCCCCACCCAGCCATATCATTGTCATACATACTACAACATTATTTACCTTTTGCATAATGCAGCTTATTCGAACAGGACCATGTACCCCCTGTATGTGTTTCAGGGATCCCATTTTATTTACATTTTGCAAGTTCTCAAATGTTGCAAATACATTATTTACTAAAGTGTTCATAATCAGCTGTTAACCATTCACAGTAGTGAAAATGTAAATCACATTAATTTGGTTACGCTCGTTTTGCTATGTAGTAGAAACCTTTTGGGAGCACATTTTGTGCTTATATGGACATAAAGTTGAAGTGTACCTTACTCCTCCTGAACTTTAATGTCAAAAGCAACCATCCCATCGAAAGAGAATCCGAGGTAAAAAGTGACGTTTTCATTTTCATTTGGTAAGGAGGCAGAATACAAGGGGATGACTCTGATCTTGCTTCCCTTGGTTGTGCCTTGAACAAACAGATGCTCGTTTTCTGTCCATCCTTCAACGCGTTTCAGCATTTGGACAACCTCTGCGGTATTCCACACCTCCCCACCGAGCCACTTGAGCCTTCTCTCTGTGAGATTTCCCTTAATGTGCTTTTCAATAGCACTCCTATGAACAATCCTGTTCAGACCCCTTGCCTTTCCAAGAAAGAAGTGAGTCACTGTTCTGCTCTTTTTTGGTTTCATTTTTAGCCGACGTAGTCTTTGAAGGTCCTCAATGGCTGACATGAATACTTTTTGGTTTTTTGCAGAGCTAGGTTCATTGTCCTCTGGCCAGAATAAGATTGATAGCAAAAAGAAAGCACTTGCTGACTTGCTGCCTTCCCTGTAAAATCTAATGCTGAGATCTTGAAGTTTCGTAAGCGCAACCAGCTTTGGAGAACCTGGTATAGCACAATCAAGAGCTATCTGAGAGAAAATGTAGTTGACCAGGTCTGTCTGGTCAAGTTCTTTCATTTTGGGGTTCTCTGGATACATGGCAATTATTTCCTCTAGCTTCTTTCCACATCTCCCAGTCTTGTGATCAGAGAGCAGGGAGAGGATGGTTGTGACATTCCCACCTCCTAACTCATACATTTTTATTTGTTTTTTGAACGGAGTGACCATTACATCTTCAGTGCCATCAGGCTTCTCTCTACAGACATGCTCAATCAAAGGAGAGAACGAACTGTCATTAGGATCGCCTCTGCTTATTTTGTTGCGTCTGATGAGAAGATCTCGGATGAACTTCAGAAATTAATCCCTGCCAAACCTATGATCCATCAGAACCTTGTCAAGGAGAAGATCCTTTGTGATGGAGCTTTGAGGCTGAATGGCAGACAGCTGTTCCAGAATTTCCCTTGCTACGAGAGGGTGCATTTTAATGGATGAGATGTGTGTTGTACTTTCTCTCAGTTGTATGAAAACAAGTCTAGCTTGTTCACTTAGAGAATTCACAAATGTATGGTAACGGAACCGATCTATTTGGATGCCTAAGCCCAGGGAGGCCTCACAGTGTGACACAGATATGTAGGAGTTCTGAACATGACAGTTGAGCAAGGCCACAAATCGGATAAGGCGAGTGGTGAGAGATGAGTGGTCAATATCCTCCAGTAGGTTCTTCACAAAGCCCTCAATGTAACTCTTCTGAAATCCCTCACTCATGAGTACAAAAGCTAGAATGGACTCCGTTTCAAACATCAGTTCTTGTCGTTTCTTTTTGAATAGAATCTTCTCCTGTTTAGACAGCTCATGTGTCACTGGTATTGTCTGGGAATTTCTGCTAATTTTTTCTGGGTTGTGGCATCTTTTGCAGATAAGAAGGATGAAACATAATGCCGAAGCATTGATCTTCATGGTTGCAATTGCATTACCTAATTCCCGTCTGAGCTCGTCTATATACTCTGCATTACAGTCATCCAGCAGCAAGAGCACTGGGAGACACCTGTTTTTGTCTTTCTCTTCATATTCTCGGAGGTGTACTGAATGCTGACATACAGTTTGAATATGGTATGATTGCTTAACCACTGCACACTGGAGTTTGGTTCTACAGTTCCAGAGGATCTGATGTGCAACTGTGCTTCCACCACTGCCAGGTTGGTGACATTTATTGACACTCTGAATGGACCTTTTTGTTGTATCACCCTGTAAAATACCCTCTAAAATCTTGGTTGTTTCTTTGTATGCGTCTCTCTGAATGACCTCTTCACACTTCACTTTTTCTGCAAGCCACAAGTGCATCCAGCTGATTTTCCCTCCTTGATAGAAATACTTCTCAATGTTGCTAACTTGGTCATTGCCCATTACATCCAAGTTTGTTTCATCACATTGGTCAGCACTGACTATGTCCAGAGAAAGCATTGTGTCTTCATCTATAGTCTTCAGGAAGCACAGCCCTTTGTTGAACACAGGTAAACGTCTAGTCAGTTGTTTATTGGAGAGCTGAATGCTTTGAATTGTAGCATCTACATGACACATTGGCATGCCCACAATATTGATTTGTTCGAATGATTCCAAATCACAAGATGCTTGGGCGAGACTTGACCACTTATTGTAGTTATCCTTGGACTCTGAGATGATAGCAAAATCATCATGGCCATTCATTTCTGCATAGAATTCATGAAATGTATCAACAAGTGGCTGTTCGACCTGAGACATGAGCAAGAAAAGCACCACAAATGAACCTTTAGGGAGGATTTCATTGCAGATGACAGACACTTGTCTTTTCAGTTGTTTTTTCTTTGTTCTGATCCAGGTTTTTCCATCACAAGGCTCTTCACTACCATGGTAATCATTCCGCCCATTGCAGAATATACAGCTTGTCCTATCAAAGAGCTGTAAGCTCTGCTTGAAGTCAATGGTGCTTAGATGAGGATCAGTAGCATAGTCATGCAAAAAGTGAAGGTTAGCAGCATGGTGCTCACGATATTGCCCACATAATCCAGATGTCTTGGAGTCTGGGTCAAAATCAAACACACAGAAGATTTTCATGTGCACTAAGAAGTTGATGGTCTTCAGATGTTCTTCTTATAACTTATTTGTCACAATGATGAATGACAAGGTGTCGTCCATGTACTTTTTTCCACAGGTCCTTGAATGAAATGAACTAAGTCTTCACCAGGTATGCAGGGTGTATTGGCCCCTACTCTGTGATATGGTGCTTTCTCCTCATAGATGACTTTGTTGCGACATCAATTCAATGATCCAGTTTCCTCCACTGTTCCCCTTGTCAATTACCTCAATAAACTTTGGGTTCCTTATGCATTTCCTGGCATCAGAATGGTGGTCAAACTCCTTGAAGCATTTTTCAATGTAGTCCAATGCATCCACAAAGTCACTTTGGTTTTCAACTGGTATTCCGAGGATTTCACCATGCTTGTGGATGCCTTTACTCTTATCCATGACCCCAAAGTGTATTGTGCCATTGGTCCGCATGTTCATGCACCCACAAGCAAATCTGATTACCTCATGGCTAGCCTTTGTTTAACCAGCTAAACAGCTGCTATTAGCGAAAATGTGTTTGGAGTTAGTTCTAGCTAATAGGCTATGTTAGAGTTTACACTTCCAATTATAACATGGGGATGTCAAAATAATGAAAAACGATCTACCAAATCTATATATTTTAAAATGTTGATTAGGCTACTTCTCCTTGCCATTATCATTCACCTGATGATAAGACAAGATGCAAAATGTTTTTTGGTTAACATATGATGGGGGTCCCTGGGTCGTCAGTTTGCCTGGGTCGGGGTCCCTGGCCGAGAAAACGTTGAAGACCCCTGCCTTAGACTACTCTATATTCAAAGACTATATGTGTAGGACTATTCTTTTTGTATCAGTATCTTTCTTACATCAGAGTTAATAGTATCTGGACCCTGAACCTTTCACACTCCAGAGTCTGTGGTGTACAGTATAATTTCATGTTGAATGGTAAAATTTGTGAAGACCGCTCTAATAATCATGGGTGTGACCTGCACAACTGAGAAGATGACTCATTCCTGTTTTAGGTAATAGCCTATTCTGTATGAACTGGATCTGTATTCTGCTTTTTAATAATAATAATAAAACAATATGAATTGATTAGATAAGTAAATAATAAATAAATAATGTAATAAACCATCTCAAGTGTTATTATTGTGTTTACCCATGACATGTTATTCCGGAAGATAAGGTGTGTTGCAACACTGCAGGTACAGACAATATACAGTATACATGTCACACTTTCACAGTGCAATATAGGAAATACTATGGTTGAAGATATTAGGATGAAGTAGGATGAAGTAAGATGTGTACACCACACATTATAAGTTATTAAGTACCCATAGTAAATTTAGGTTCCAAGTTAAGGTGTTACATCTGAGTAACCATAGCCGACTTAGTAGATATCTGCACATGAGGTTTTATTGTACTGTATAATGAAAAGCTAGCTAAGCAACATGGAAAGGCCAGTTTTAAACATTATATTCCTTTAATTGATGATAAGGTTAAATGATAAATCAAGGTACTGTGCATTGAACCTACACACACATTTACATGGACAAAAACACATAAAACTGCTTGTAATATATGGACAGTAAAGAATTGCTATACATACAACAACAGTATTCATTATATATTTGCACTTTATTCAAACAGGGACTTATAAAACCTTATCTGTTTTTACAAATGACTTCTTAGTCATCTCAAAATATCACTGTTTCAAAACATTTACTAGCTCTTGTTTTGTGTACTGATTATACAATATAAGAGCAAGGTATTGTTCATATAGTGTCTTTACTTCAGCATCAGTAGCATGCATACAGCTCCATTCAGTGCATAGGAAACAGTGCCTCACTTGACTCACTGCTACAATAGAATACCAAACTCAGGTAAACAACCTAAATCTATTCCATGGTCATAGGGCTCAATGTTTTGCGTTACACCCATAGCTGTGGGTTAGACCGTTGAAAGTAAACATAACAGGGGTAACAAAAACATAGAATTGGGTTCTTAAAAAAACACCTTCAACAAGAATACACCTTAAAGTCCATAAGCAGACTACTCCACTCTGCTTCTCTCTTTTTAGTATATTTTTGTATGACCTTTTAGGCCTGATATTTGCTCTCGTTCTTGTGTCTCAGAGCTTGATTTTCAGGCTGTGAGGCTGCATCCATAGCAGCGGCCTGTTCACCCCCCACTGACATGGCGGGTTCGGTTCGGTTCCTTCCATGGTCCCCAGTCATCCTCATCCCTGTTTGTTTGGTGTTCTATCGGGTGTATCAGTCACTGGATTAATGTATTTTCTGATTCGGCAGTAATTCTTAGCGTTCATCAGTACTTCATACGACCGGTCACTGAATTGATTGGTGCATATGTCAAGCTTCCAAGTGCTGGCTGAGTTGTTGCGGTGGAGAAGGACACTTACTGTTTGTCCTTGGATGATGTTGGGCATGTCACAGGCACGTGTGTCATAGTGGTGTTTTGCTGTCAGTCCTTTGGCTTGTTTTCTTGCAATTACATTTTGTACCACTTGGGGTTTGAGCAGTGTGTCCGTGGCGGGCAGGAGCGTGCGTGTGAGCCTTGACATGAGCCGCTGAGCAGGAGAACTGATGAGTCCCTCTGTTGGAGTGTTCCTCCATGCCAGCACTGTTTTCCATGGGTCTTCACCATCCAATTGCTTTGGCATGGTATGGTGATGATATCACGTGCCTAAATACCTACTCATCATCACATTTTGGGAAATCTATTTCGGAAAGGGGGGCGGATTGCCAGAGACAACAGTGTGGGCAACGCCATGTCTGCTGAACTGTCTTTAGCAGCATTTAATGATGGTGGCTGAGGGAGTCAGTCAGCTCGTCTAGCTCCCAATAGTCAGAGTAATAACCTACCATGATGAGGTAGTTGGTTTAGTTGAAAGTGAGTACATTCCGACCTTGGACCATGGGAGGGGAGGGATTTGGTGCGGGATGAGTGTCTCCTTTTGCTGTCTCTTCTGGATGGAGTTGCAGGTGACACATTGGCTGATGAAGAGCTTTACGTCCTCCGTAATCCATGGCCAGAAAACAGAACATGGTGTAATTGCAAACCGCGTTTTTTGATGTAGGTGTACACTGATATCAGGAAACTCCCATTGACACCTGCCATTCCGGTGTAATGAGACTGATGGTTTCTCGACACAGATGATTTGTTTACATACCAGGTTAGGATATCTACCGTGGCAGTTTAGGTTAATTAACGTGGCAGGTTAGGTGAATTAGAGTGGCAGGTCAGGAGACTGAGGTTAAGATTAGGAAAAGGGTTAGGCTTAGCTACAATGCTACAGTTGTCAACAACTGTTGTTCCCGACGCGAAAGAAACGTATGCTCCTCTTTGTGTCCAGAAATCTCTCAGTGTGACTCACAGCCTATTTGGTTCCGAACTTCCTGGCCAGCCTTTGTTGATTTGAGCTGTCTTAGTTGAGATGTTCACATCACGGTGTGATCCAATTGTTCCTGGTCAGTTGTGGTCAGGGCCATAGCGTAGACTGGCTGGTGTTTGCGTTTGTCTGTGCTCTGTGGTTGATAGAGCTGTTCTGGACAGGAAGTCAGTTACATGTAGTTCTTTGCCTTGTTTGTATTGCATATGGAGCTGGTATCTTTGTAGCCTAAGCAACATTTTCTGCAGTCGCTTGTGTGCTGTGAGTAGACATTTCTTGAAGATCGTCATGAGCGGCTTCTGTAGTCACTTTGTATTGTGATGAACTCTCTGCCATGCAGAAACTGATCAAACTTGACACATGCAAAAACAATGGCGAGACAGTCTTTTTCAATCTGTGCATATCTCTGTTCTGTCTGAGTCAATGTTCTGGAGGCAAACAGGTTTTCCTTTCTGTAGAAGGGCTGCGCCAAGGCCTGTTTCACTGGCGTCACATTGCAGAGTGACTTCATCATTCAGGTCGTATTATTTAAGCACTGGATGTTGTGTGACTAACTGTTTAATAGTCTCAACTGCTGCGTCATGCTGTGGTAGCCATGTCCATTCAATGCCCTTGTCAATCAGTCGTCTGAGCGACTCGCACACATCAGATAGATTGGGCATGAATTTTGCAAGATAGTTCATAAACAAAAGCTGAAGAACATACGCACATCCAGGTACTTGTTTGTAGGTGTTGGAGTTCTAGGTGAATTCATGAAAAATAAAAACGCTGCACACTGCTGTTCATGCTCCCAGGTGATTTTATTGTTACAACGTTTCGACCCTTAGGTTATTGATGCCTGATGAAGACCTAAGGGTCGACGTTGTAACAATAAAATCAGCTGCGAGCATGAACAGCAGTGTGCAGCCTTTTCCTTTAGATTTTTCAAGATAGTTCACAAACCCTTACAGCCGCTGTAGTGACTTGACGTTGGTCGGTGTCTGTATGTTCTAAACGGCTGTTATCTTCTCTGGGTATGGGGCGAAGACCCTCTGTGGTGAGAAGATGACCCATGCTACAGCACACTAGGTAGCTTTAACCTGAGTTCATTTTCGTTCAACTTCAGATTGATATCTCTGGCTCTCTGCAGGAGAGCTGTGAGGTTTCTGATATGATATGCCATTGCTTGTTCTCACTTCTTCTCATTTGTGCCGCCACATCCATAGGGTAGAATGTCCTCTGCGATGACACTCACTCCTTTTAGCCTTGTAGTGGTTCACGCTGTCTGCACTGGTATTCGTCAGCTGCTGCCTTGATTCCAAATGGCATTCTCAGCCATCTATACCTGCCTATGGGTGTCCAGAAAGTTGTTAGATAGCTGCTCTCTTCATCAAGTTTGACTTACCAATGGATATCTTTGGCGTTGAGTACTGAGAATACCTTTGCGTTGGATATCTCTGGTGGAATCTCTTCTATGGTGGGCATCTGGTAGTGCAATCTCAGTAAGGCTTTGTTGAGTGCACTAGGGTCCATACAGATTCGTAGTTTGTCTGGCTTTTCAATGACGACCATGTTGCTGATCCACAGTGTTGGCTCTTTTGTGATGATTTTGTCATTGTCCATTGAGTGTATGGCCTTTAATCTTTTCTTCCAGTGGAATAGGTATCCGTCTTGGTAGCTGCTGCACAGGTAGGGCTGCTGTGTCCACTTCTGTTGCTTGGTCATCTGACTCATTGTCTTCCTCTACTAGATTGAGTTGAGGTTTGCTTGTTTACAAACTCTGGCAAAATGGTTTCGTTTGCTGCATGATTTACAAGTGACACGGAATGCTGAGCATTTGGCTTTGGCATGTACTGAACTACAGTAATGACTGGGTTAGTCTTTTGGCTGTCTATTTTTGTTAATAACCCCTTTAAACTCTGTTTGTGACCATAACTTTGGACTTTTGATTCTGAACGTCGCTCCCGGGAGGTACAGTATCATTTATTTTACAGTTCAGTGCATAGTAAACAGTGCCTCACTTGGCTCACTGCTACAATAGAATACCAAACTCAGATCAAACAGCAGTGTCACCTATTGACTGGCGATATCCCGTGTAGCTCAGTTGGTAGAGCATGGCGCTTGCAACGCCAGGGTTGTGGGTTCGTTTCCCACGGGGGGCCAGTATGAAAATGTATGCACTCATTAACTGTAAGTCGCTCTGGATAAGAGCATCTGCTAAATTACTAAAATGTAAAAAAAATTAAACAGCTCTTAGATAACGTAGTAGGCGATCACTTTGGGATCTTATTTTGTATTAATGCTTGTGGTTTGTAGCATTACTCCTTAGACCTGTTAGATTAGTCCAAAACTTGAATGTCAAAAGCAAGCACCCCGTCAAAAGAAAAGCCTAGGTAGAAAGTTACATTTTCGTTTGCATTTGGTAGAGATGCTGAATACCGTGGAATGACCCTGATCTTGCTCCCTTTGGTTGTGCCCTGAACAAACAGGTGTCCATTTTCTGTCCATCCTTCAACACGTTTCAGCAATCGTACAACCTCAGGGGTTGTCCACACCTCACCTCCTAGCCACTTCATTCTTCTTTCACTGAGATTTCCTTTTATGTGCTTTTCAATCAGACCCTTGTGAACAATCTTGTACAGACCCTTTCCCTTTCCAAGAAAGAAGTGGGTCGCTATTCTACTCTTTCTTGGAGGAACATGTTGAATTTTGAGCTCATAAAGTCTCTGAAGTGCATCAATTGCTGACATGAGGACTTGGCTATGAGCTGGATTAGGATTCTCTCTGCTTGGCTCCTCTGGCCAGAGCAGAAGTAAGAGAAGAAAAAGAGCACTAGCTGTTGAAGTGTTTTTTCCCTCTGTGTTAAATCTCATGCTGAGATATTGGAGTTGTTCAGGTAAAAGTAGCTTTGATGAGCCAGGTAAAACACAAGCAAGAGCTATCTGACAAAAGATGAAGTTGACAAGTTCTGTCTGTTCGAGGTCATTCCTTTTGAGGTTCTCTGGATACATGCCAATTATTGCCTCCAGCTTTTTAGCAGATCTCACTGTCTTCTGATCATAGAGTAAGGAGAGGATGGATGTGATGTTTCCTCCTCCTAGCTTGTAAATGTTCATTTGTCTTTGGAATGAGTTGGCTATTTCAGGTTTAGTGGCCATTTCATCATCAATGTTGTCAGGCATTGGGTTGCCTAGATCAGAAACATTACAAAAAAAGCCAGCATACACAGCACTCGTCCTTGTCAGCCATTTCCTTGGATTGTGAACTTGTTCAGGCTCTCTTGTGTCAAGTTCCTGTTCCTCGTCACTAATGTCTGTCTGAAAGTAACTGAGGTCTTCAGAAATGCACTCAAGAGCATGGTAAATACTCTTTTGCATTCCTTTCAACTGGCTGTGGAAACTCCGCCAGGGTTTTTTAACTGCCTGTGGTATGTATTCAGTCAGCAAGTATTTCATCAGCTCAGAATTTCCACCTTTGGTTGAAAAAACATCAACTGATGATATGAGTTGAAGCAGTCTACATCCAACATCCACCTCCCCATAGTAGGAACTGTTCAAACTGACTGTTTTTTTTAAGGGTTTTTGTTCTGAGGCACGGAATGCAGAAATTCCTTTCAGAGCAGTGTCTATGATTTCAGTAACCTTTTCAGGCAGTAATTCTTGCTTGTCAAGGGTGTCGTGCATGTGATAAAACCACCACTTGTACACCTGTCCTAATGTGTCAAGGACAAATGTATCAAATGGCAGGATTTTTTTTGCCTCTTCAGCCCAATGTAGGGCTTCCTTGAATCTTGTGTTTGTGTAAAGCAGACGTGCAAGCTGCTGGGCAACAAATGGATCTTTTCCTAAAGATGTGTAGGCTGCTTTCAAAAGATCAACAGCTGTTTGAATTCCTCCTGTTTCAGTGCTGACATGTTCAATCAGAGGAGAGAATGAACTGTCTTTAGGATCTCCTCTGCTTTTTTTGCTGCGTCTGATGAAGAGAACTTGGATGAACTTCCAAAATTCATCCTTGCCAAACCTATTGTTCATCAGTACTTTGTCCTGTAGTAGATCCATTGCTATCATGCTTTGAGGCACGGTTGTAGAGAGCTGCTTCAGAATTTCCTTTGCCACCAGTGGATGAATTATCCGTATGGACGAGATGTGTAATGGATTTTCTCCTTTGAAAGGTGAAAGGTGTATGAAAACAAGTCTAGCTTGTTCACTAAGACAGTCCAGAAATGCATGGTAACGGATTTTATCCACGTGCATATCTATGCCAAGGGAAGCCTCACAGTGTGACACAGATATGTAGGAGTCATGAATGTAACAGTTCAACAATGCTACAAATCTCATAAGCCGAGTAATGAGAGATGAATGATCAATATTGTCCAGCAGATTCTTCACAAATCCCTCAATGTAGCTTGGATTAAACCCCTCACTCATCAGTACTAATGTGAGAATGAAGTCGGGTTCAAATTTCAGCTTTAGTTTCTCCAGTTTCTTTGAGAAGAGAGTCTTCTCTCCATCTGTCAGTTTGTGTGTCACTGCGACGGTCTGAGACGGCAATGCTCGGCACATCCTCTCTGGATCATGGGTCATTTTGCAAATGAGCAGGATAAAACATAGGACAGAGGCACTTATTTTCTTGGTTGCAATTGCGTTGCCTATTTCCCGCCTAAGGTCATCCAGATAATCTGCATTGCAATCTTCCAACAGCAACAGTACAGGGAGACAACTGTTTTTGTCTTTTTCTTCATATTCCCGTAGACGCACTGCATGCTCACACACAGTTGTGAATTCCTTTAATTGTTTAACAACTGCACATCGCAATTTTGTCCTCCAACTCCAGAGGATCTGTCGTGCAACTGTACTCCCACCACTGCCAGGATGGTGACATATATTCACAGTCTCAATGGATCTTTTGACTTGACTACAATGTACAATGTTCTCCAGAATTTCATTAGTTTCTTTGTATGCATCTCGCTTGATGACCTCTCCACATAGATTTTTGTCTGCAAGCCACAAGTTCATCCAGTCTATCTTCCCACCTTGATAGAAATACTTCTCAATGGTGCTGATTTTGTCTTGGTCCATTATCTCCACCTTTGTGTTATCACACTGGTCAACACTGACTATGTCCAAAGAATTAATCTCATCCTCTTCAACTGCCTTTAAGAAGCACAATCCTTTGTTGAAGACTGGTAAGCGCCTTGTTGGTTGACTAACTGAAAGCTGAATAGTTTGAACAGTGGCATCAACATGACTCAGTGGCATTTCAACAATACTGATCTCTTTGAGTGCAGCCATGCTACAAGATACCTGGGCAAGGCTAGACCACTTTTTGTAGTTCTCTTTTGACTCTGATATTATAGCCAAATCATCACCACCATTCATTTCTGCATAGAATTCATGGAATGTATCAACAAGAGGCTGTTCGACCTGAGACATGAGCAAGAAAACCACCACAAATGACCCTTTAGGAAGAATTTCATTACAGATGACGGACACTGCCCTTTTCAGTTGCTTTTTTTTGGTTTTCATCCAGGTTTCTTCATCACAAGGTTTCTCATCTCCAAGGTAATCGCTTCGCCCATTGCAGAAAATCCAGCTTGGTCTATCAAAGAGCTTCAAACGGTTTATGAAGTCAGTGGTGCTCACCCCACTATCATTAGCATAGTCATGCAGAAAATGAAGGCTTGCGGCATGGTGCTCTTTGTATTTATCACATAGACCCGATGTCTTCGAGTCTGGGTCAAAGTCAAACACACAAAATATATTCATGTGAGTCAAGAAGTTGATGTTCTCAAGATGTTTTTTTTGAAGTTTGTTTGTCACTATGATGTAGAACAGTGAGTCATTAATGTACTTTTTTCCACATGTGAGGAGGATGGAGAGTTTTCTCTTCTGATCCTCTCTACAGTCAGAAGCTGTTTGGTTTTCTGAGAGTTCAGCCTCCTCTCTCTGTTGATCTTTGTCCCTCAGACCTTGAATGAAATGAATTAGGCCATCCTCTGATATTTGGGGTGTGTTAGCCCCTACTCTGTGATAGGGGGCTTTCTCCTCATAGATTACTTTGTTGGCTTTCTCGCTGAACTTTGGAATAGTGACATTGTACAGTTTGTCTTTCACCACTTTTGCCTTGGGGACAACATCATATTCAATGATCCAGGTTGTTTCACTGGCCTCCTTGTCAATTACCTCAATGAACTTTGGGTTCCTTATGCATTTCCTGGCATCAGACTGATGGGTTGATCCTCTGAAGCACTTTTCAATGTAGTCTAATACATCCACAAAGTCATCTTGGTTTTGAACTGGTATTCCTATGATTTCACCATGTTTGTAGATGCCTTTGACTTTATCCATGACCCCAAAGTGAATTGTGCCATTGGACCGCATATTCATGCATGCACATGAAAATCTGAGCACCTCACTTGCAACTTTGACCTTGAGTTTTTGTGGTTCCAATTTGTGGGCATTTTCCAGTGACTTGTATTCATGGCATGGAACAATCATGTTTTCAATTCCAGTCTCTGGTGGAAGTACTGTGTTTTTGACATATCTGAATTCTTTGTCACTGTCATCAAATTTACGAAAGTCACAAAGCGGCAAAGATGCACCGTCTGATTTTGGTTCACCTTCATTCGGTATGGAAACGGGTCTACTTTTTTCATTGGATCTCGCAACTTTGTCTTTATATTCTTGTGTGAATTCAGCACTAGATTCAACATTTCTGGTACCTCTCTGTGTGCTACTGACTGCTTTTGTTTTTTGTGGTACTGGCTTCAAAAGTTCATCTCGTTTGTGCAGCATTAGTTGGATTTGGCCGCCTTTCATTTCAATTGTATCGCGTAGATACTTTTCCTGTAACTCAATTAGTGCAGGTCCTGTAACCTCCTCTTCGTACAGTTTCAGAATGTACGTCTCTTTCACTCCAATGAATTTTAACCAGGAGCTCACATGGGATTCTGTCCATTCGCCACATGGTAATTCCTTCCACTCTGTAAAAAATAATACTCACCCATGTAAGACTTCATGGTATATCAATATTTGCATCAGGGTTGAGGTGAATTCTATTTTCAATTTAATCAGTTCAGGTAGTGAATTGAAATTAAATTAATACAAATAATAGTCAGAAAATAATTAATATAATTTAAATTCACTTCCTATTGTCTGATTAAAAGATGTACCCCAACCCTGAGCATGGATAGACTAATAACCACTTTTGATTGATTTCCCATCAATAATGATTTTTATCAAATAACTATTCTACATATTGTACATGGGTCATTCTAGAATTGCGGTGGCTTTTGGGAATGAGATTTAGGATTTGTATTTATTTAAATGTGTTTGGGTACATCTTGTTTGGGTGCCATTCTAAGTCAACTAATATGACAGCTTAATTAGTTTAAAGCTGCAATGTGTACATTTTTGGACGACCACATTCACATAGAAATGTGAGTTCTAGATATATTATTCTCATTGAAAGCAAGTCTAAGAAGTGGTAGATCTATTCTATGTGAGCTATTTCTATGCTTCCCGTTCTTAAGTTTTGTTTTTGTGTCTTTTTCTTTCGGTTTTGTACACCAGCTTCAAACAGCTGAAAATACAATGGTTATGGAAAATAAATGTCATAGTGGTTTAGATGGTACAATAATTCTCTACACAATGACTGCTTGTTTTATCACATAAACTGAAATTAAGCGAACTATTAGAAATTTTAGCAATCAGGAAATGGCAGAGCAATTTGCTCATAAAAATCATTTTTACCATTATGATACCATTGTGCCACATGTAGCAGTAGTAACACCAATGATGATTAGACCAATGACACATTTTTGATAATTGAGGCCGTAGATGCTCAAATCTAATGTCATTAACCCTTTAAAAATAGTTTACTTAAGTGATATGATTAATCAGTAACACCAATGACACTTTTTATTTAGACACTAAACTATCCAATGAATGTGTAACTATTTGTCATTTTAAAGTGTTTTTCATGGTTGCAAAGCGAGGGACGCAAAAGCCACCGCAATTCAAGAATGACCCACATAGTCATTGCACATATTTATATTTAAACATTAATCAGATGATAATAGCCATTCTTCTCTGATTACATGTCATGACTAGGCTTGAGCACTGTGTGACACATTACATTTTTTATTTTCTTATTCCAATGGCCAATGATTTAAAATGGATGAAACTTTGAGCTAAACATATCTAGACAATCTCTACTTAATGTATAGAATTGATCAGAAACAGAATCCACATTTCACTGATAGCTTTTCATTCAATGTACTGTAAAACTACTCACAGTATAAAAGTATTTGACAGTTTTATGTATCTAACTTACCCATCTTGCAGACACTGCGTCAGTTCATTTCGGCATCTCTGAGAGAGGAAAATAAAAGGAAGGGTTATTCAGGCAAAAGTGAAAAATGAATCGTTGACCTCAATATTTTAATTGAATTGAATTGAATATATTTGTGTAACAGACATATACACTACATGACCAAAAGTATGTGGACACCTGCTTGTCAAACATCTAATTCCAAAATCATGGTTATTAATATGGAGTTGGTCCCCCATTTGCTGCTAAAACAGCCTCCCCTCTTCTGGGTGTTGGAACATTGCTGCGGGGACTTGCTTCCATTCAGCCACAAGAGCATTAGTGAGGTTGGGCGCTGCGGTTGGGCGATTAGGCTTGGCTCGCAGTCGGCGTTCCAATTCATCCCCAAGGGTGTTCGATGGGGTTGAGGTCAGGGCTCTGTGCAGGCCAGTCAAATTCTTCCACACCGATCTCGACAAACCATTTCTGTATGGACCTCGCTTTGTGCACGGGGGCATTGTCATGCTGAAACAGGAAAGGGCCTTCCCCAAACTGTTGCCAAAAGTTGGAAGCACAGAATTGTCTATAATGTCATTGTATGCTGTAGCGTTAAGATTTCCTTTCACTGGAACTAAGGGGTCTAGCCCGAACCATGAAAAACAGCCCCAGACCATCATTCCTCCTCCACCAAACTTTACAGTTGGCACTATGCATTGGGGCAGGTAGCATTCTCCTGGCATCCGCCAAACCCAGATTCGTCCGTCGGACTGCCAGATGGTGAAGCGTGATTCATCACTCCAGAGAACGCATTTCCGCCACTCCAGCCGACGCTTGGCATTGCGCATGGTGATCTTAGGCTTGTGTGTGGCTGCTCGGCCATGGAAACCCATTTGATGAAGCTCCCGACAAACAGTTATTGTGCTGACGTTGCTTCCAGAGGCAGTTTGGAACACGGTAGTGAGTGTTGCAACCGATGACAGATGATTTTTACGCGCTACGCGCTTCAGCGATCCCGTTCTGTGAGCTTGTGTGGCCTACAACTTCACGGCTGAGCCATTGTTGCTCCTAGACGTTTCCACTTCACAATAACAGCACTTACAGTTGCCTGGGGCAGCTCTAGCTTGGCAGAAATGTGACGAACTGACTGGTTGGAAAGGTGGCATCCTACGACGGTGCCACATTGAAAGTCATTGAGCGCTTCAGTAAGGCCATTCTACTGCCAATGTTTGTCTATGGAAATAGCATGGCCGTGTGCCCGATTTTATACACCTGTCAGCAATGGGTGTGGCTGAAATAGCAGAATCCACTAATTTGAAGTGGTGTCCACATACTTTTGTATACATAGTGTACAACAAAATGATCAATGTAGACCCAGAGGATAGCACTTAAACGTTTTAATTAAAACACTTGTTTCCAAAGTGGTCCTCGAGGGTAAAAACACTAACACATATAATGATTAAGCCTTGTCCTTTGGCAAATGACATACAAAGAGATCATTCATATGGGTGTTTACTGTTTACCCTCATAAATGAACTTGACACTCAGTGCACCATTCTTGTCAGCTCTGCCAATCACTTCAACCAGGAACCTCAGAACAGATTGATTTAACTTACTATTTTTATTTGTTTACATTTTCTATGTCTCAACTTTCAGTAGTTGGAGTATATTTACTTCATGTAATTGCATGTGTTTTTATTGATCGTGCAGGGCATTAAAACATTTTAGGGACAATGCTTTAGAGACAACAGATAACATTTCTGGATTCCACAAACAGAAACACTTCAATTCCAGTGCATGGATATTTTCTATGTTGTCTCTCTATGTCTTGTGTCTTTATGTTGTATCCTACCTTTAATTCTGTGCAATCTTAACAAAACATTGTTTACTAAAAATTCATTAAGAAAGCATTCTTAATAGCTGAATAAAGTTAAAAAGTGAGTCATGGCATGGTATTCATTTTATACATAAATTCTAGAGATGAAACAACAATGGTAATGTCAAAGATTCAGATGCCATAGAATAGAAGGTGCAACAGTAGAGATGTGATCATCCTACTATACCCTGAGAAATCATAACATTTTTAATCCACAACTAAACCTACAATCATTGCACTTTGAACAGCCTTTATTCCTGTGATTATTATGACAGTCAATTAGCTTCATACAAAATACAAATGTTCCACAATGTTTAAGTACATTTCATACTGCTCACCTTGAAACTGACGGCTGAAGTGGTATTCACCATATGAAGTGACAACCTGACAGACTGGCTACTTTTCTTTTCCGCACATAGCAACAGGGTGTGTCTTCTGCAAGGGCAGTCAACACAGACATGCACTTGGTCCTAATGCCTCCCTGGCATTTGAATAATGTCCATCCTTTTTTACTTTTAAAGAGTAAGTGTGATGTTATGGGGCTGACAATGTATTGAATAATAATGAACATAACAATCTTATTCTTGGTGCATACACATATTTCACTGTTTGTTACATATTGTCTTAAGTGTTTCTCTCCAATCAGATATGGTACTTAATGAGTTAATCCATTTACAACAGGTAAATGTTACAGAACTGAAACTATGGGGGTTGTGCTGAACAGGAAATCGAAACTTAAGCATGAAAGGAGAAAGAAACTGCAGGAAATAGAACCTGAAAGAAACAACTGGTTCATTCTTCAATTGCAGTAGGCCTACAAGGGGTCTTCAAAATAAGTCCCTTTTCATTAAAGTACAAAAGGTTATTTTAGTAGAAAAATCTGGTGGGAGTAACCAGATGGTTACTGGTGTTACTAAGAGGGTGGGTTGAAGCCCAGGTCTCCTGGGCATCACAATATTGTGTTAGCCTGCTGAGATAGGCATTCGTTTGTGGAGCTAGTCTTCAGGTCGCAGCTATAGACGGCTTACTACCACATTACAATGGCAAACAATGACTCAGGTGCCAACCAGACCTGGGTTCAGATAGTATTTGAAATCTTGGGCATGTGGGGTTTACACTTTTGGGACTATTCCATTGATTAGTCAATGGAGCTCGCCTAGTCTCCCTAGGCAGATGGGTTGCCTCCCATAATGTCAACAAGACTAGAGCTTGCCAGGCAAGCTCAATCAAGCACAGCTATCTCTTGTATTTGAAAGATTCTACACCCGGGGCTGGTGCCACCCCCTGCTGCCATTGTGGCCCTGTGCTGCTCCCTACCTGTTGCTTGAATAGTGTGTAAGGAGTTTTGGTACTGTGACAGTAAAGATACACATTTCAATTTTACAATGGACGAATACAATTTTATTCAAAGGGAGTTTTATTTTGAAAAGTCCTTATGAATAATGTTGAATAAATGTGTTATTAAAGGTTGTTATGCATGATATTGAAACTATCAAAGGCGTTATGACTGGTTTCATAAAGGTGTTATGACTGGTTTCATAAAGGTTTTATGACTGGTTTCATAAAGATGTTATGTATACCTCCTACATGTAATGTGTTGCCCAAATATCAGGCTGGAATTCAATTTTCAGATGAAAGTGATTCCACACTACACTTTCAGAACTGCGTTTGAGCTAGAGTTTTCAGTTTCCTCCCATGTGCTCACAGCCCTTCAACAAATATGGTCCTGTTTCCGCCTGAGTAGTTATTCATGTAAATTGTTGACTGTCTTCTTCCTGTGCTGAGCTCATAGGTGGGAGGACTATACATACACAATGCATAACCGCAGAGCTTCACAGTTTAGTAGCCTATAGGAAACAGTCCTCCTCACATGCTTCAACATTAGGATGATATGCCAGGGCAGTTAAAGTGGATCAATACATAAATAAAGCTGGTATTTGATTTGGATATTCATTCTCACACTGATGATCAGCACTGGTAAGTGGTGAATTTCTGCTGCAGCACTTCCGTTGAGGGGTTTCCTCCGGGACTGAGGTAAAAAAATATGTTTTTTAGGATAAAAGTTGTGCTTGGCTTTGTTGGAAAATATATTGATGTGCATTTATCCATTCAATCATATCATATGCAAATACCAAAAAGTGATCATTAATACACAATGGAGGTAACATTTTATGAGTAACTTGCATCAGTTTTAATCCATTACCCTCACTAACCCACAACTGTCTCTCCAGCCCATCAGGAGGTGATGTACATAAAGGGGGCAGAGGGGCAGTCTGTGGATCTCTCCTGTACACTTGAGCAGACAGGTGGAGCCCCCGTCAGTCTCTACCTGACCCACAGGTGTGTCCGGCCTGAGCGGGAGGTGCTGTTGGCCAAGGACTGGAGTTCTGGGAGGGTGAGGGTTAACCGGATGTACAAAGGTCATCTGAAGGTCACAGGCGGATTGAACTCTGACCTGCTCAACGTGACCATAGCCCACCTACAGCGCACAGACACAGGCCTGTACATCTGTGAGTTTGTCTACACAGCTGACCCATCTGACCGAACAGTCTCCGGCAGTCTGGAATTCTTCCTGTTTGTTGAAGGGACAGGTATGTCATCATGACTTGGCTATAGCACTGAGAAGGAACTATCAGTGGTCACCAACCGTGGTACTGGAGAGCTACTGAGAGTGCAGGCTTTAAGCCCTGTTCATCCTGCGTGTCCACATTCTTATTGGGGGGAATTCCGACCCGAGTGAAGCGGGAGTAAATGGAACTTAATTCCCTTTTTATGCACTTTTCTCTCTAGGTATTCTGACCTTGAACTTAGGCATGAGAATAGCATGCTATTCACCCCGATTTTCGTTGGGGGTGGAGATCAAAGAAATGAAGGTGTGGCAGAGGTGTGTCTACAGATACGCTGTATTCTGACCTTGATTTAGGGCTCTATTGAATCTGTAAAGCTGAAGCGTTAGAGATTCCGCGATAGAAATGTGAAGGTAATTTCCGATTGAGCCAACATATGCAGCGTTTACCGTGAACGCAGTCTCGAATCTCATTGAATTTCATCACTGACAACTTTAACATTTTTAGCTAATTAGCATCTTTGCAACTACTTACTACTTTTTAGCTACTTTGCAACTACTTAGCATGTTAGCTAACCCTTCCCCTAACCTTAACCCTTTAACCTAACTCCTGTCATTAACCCTAACTTTAACCCCTAGCCTAGCTAACATTAGCCACCTAGCTAAAGTTAGAGTTAGCATCCTAGCCACCTAGCTAACGTTATCCACAACAAATTGGAATTCGTAACATATCATACGTTTTGCAAATTCGTAACATATCATACAAATTGGATGATAGACAGACACAAATGAATACATACCATACGAAACATATTATACTATTTTGAGTGTTCCTGATTTACATTTACTATGTTACGTCTACCCCTGAGTCCAGGTTGGCAGGCCTTATAATTTGGGAGGAAATTTGGAGACCCAAGCTATAGGCAAAGATTTTTATACCGAGTTGATTTATGATTTCTATAATGTTTTAATTATATGGCCAGACTTGTCACTGTTTTTATTTTTACAGTTTGGTATTTTAAATATTAGCCACTATTGGTAGCCACTGTCAGTTATACCCACATACATTTATAACTGTCACTGACTTTAGTGTTAGTTTCTTTACATTTTCCATTATATCGTTAGTTTACCTTTATTTTGTCTGTTACATTTGTGTGGTTGTTCCTGAGGATCGCTAGCAATAGTGGATCATTTTAGGCTAATTTGTTACAAGTTATGCAATAATTTGGGACATGTAGCCTATTTGAATCATTATGAAACACAGACCATATCTAGCAGTTTAAACCTGGAGCCTGGCCCACAGATCACAATGACTGGACCATTGTCATCACAGTTCCATGATTAGTGACGATTGAGAGTAGATTTATAGGACTTCTGTTCAACCCCTATTCTACACTTTTCTCACTTTCCAATATTTCATGGATTGAACAATTGAATTTGACAACTTTCAGGATTAATCAAACCACTGTATTTTTGATTCACCAATATATTATGTTTGTAAAGGCTCTCCAACCTCAATGTTTTATTATTATTCATAAATACTTTCCTAACCAGTGGATGCTCCTCAGTGAATTTCAGAAAAATCTAAATAGTGAAACATTAAAAAAGTTATCCTTATTAGAAAAAGCTATACTAAATATATTCACTGTTTTGCAATGAAGGTCTACAGTAGCCTCAACAGCACTCTGTAGGGTAGCGCCATGGTGTAGCCGGAGGACAGCTAGTTTCCGTCCTCCTCTGGGTACATTGACTTCAATACAAAACCTAGGAGGCTTGTGGTTCTGACCCCCTTCCATAGACTTACACCGTAATTATGACAACTCCGGAGGACGTCCTCCAACCTATCAGAGCTCTTGCAGCATGAACTAACAAGCTGTCCACCCAATCAAAGGATCAGAAAATGAATCTAGTACTGAAAGCATAAGCTACAGCTAGCTAGCACTGCAGTGCATAAAATGTGGTGAGTAGTTGGATCAAAGAGAGAGAAAGACAATAGTTGAACCGTTTTGAACAAATTAATTCAGAAATAAAGGAGAAGCAAGAGAGAGAGAGACATATAGCTATACTTCGTTGGTAGCAATTTTTTCACTTTCACTTAATTAGCTAGCGAATGCAGCTAGCTAATTTAGCCTACTCAAACATCCCGTCTCAAACAGAGAGGGATGCTATGTTAGCTGCTGGCTATGATTATCCAAAACTGGAACTCTTCCAAGTCAAGGTCAACTTTTGGTTTTATTATTTATTGAGATGGCTTGGGATGAGTTGGACCGCAGAGTGAAGGAAAAGCAGCCAACAAGTGCTCAGCATATGTGGGAACTCCTTCAAGACTGTTGGAAAAGCATTCCAGGTGAAGCTGGTTGAGAGAATGCCAAGAGTGTGCAAAGCTGCCATCAAGGCACAGGGTAGCTACTTTGAAGAATCTCAAATATAAAATATATTTTGATTTGTTTAACACTTTTTTGGTTACTAAATGATTCCATATGTGTTATTTAATAGTTTTGATGTCTTCACTATTATTCTACAATGTAGAAAATAGTATAAATAAAGAAAAACCCTGGAATGAGTAGGTGTGTCCAAACTTTTGACTGGTAGTGTATGTAATAATAATAATAATAATAATAATAATAATAATAATAATAATAATATGCCATTTAGCAGACGCTTTTATCCAAAGTGACTTACAGTCATACTGAAAACCCTATTGAATGAAAACTCCTAAAATAATCTGTTGGCCAGCAGTTTAATTTAATTTAATCAGTGGGCGCAAGGGAACCATGCCTGCAAAGCTGCATTATGCACCTGCATAAATGTTAAGAGAATTTATTAACTAACTATTTCAGTGTCTCTGTGCATCTCCCAAAAGGTTGTAAGGCTTTTGGATCAAGAAACGGACAGAGTCCCGGTCTGCATAGTCAGGCCTTTATTCATTGAGAATTCTGCCACAAAATGGTCGTACAATATTTTTAATACGCACACGTCATACGAAAATCCCACCCCTCTGTAGGCGGGCTGTAGTTTTCCACTTTAAAACTGCTCTCCTGACCATCAGTTCACACACACACACACACACACACACACACACACACACACACACACACACATACATACATACATACATACACACACATATACACACATACATTTTCTGATCATAGTCTACTCCCTGCATTCCTCAGTTATCGCAGTTCTCACAATATTCTGCACCATGTTTAACAGTTCTCCTTCTTCTTCGCCGTCCGGTCTAACTCCTACTCACATTGCTAAATAGTAACACAATGTCATAATATTTACTGGTCCTACACTCACACATTACCAGGTAGTAGAATCTAACACATCTCACACAGTTTCTGAGTATAATAATTAGTCACTACTAAGAAAGTACTAATCATACTTAAAACAAGAACATTTCACAACTATATTTAAGGGTGGAACATTTAGTCATTACTTTTAACCTGTATATATTTTAATTTCTATATCAATCCACCCTTTGACTAAATTATCCACACTTTAATACACAGAAAATCATTAAAATTACTTTTAAACTAGAGATTTCTAGTTCTAGGAAAACATCCAGTCACAGTTCTTCGTTTCATACAGTCTCAAACTATCTGAATCATCGTCGTCCTCCACCAAGCCTGGCGGGTCATATTCTTCATTCCTTAGGTCGGAGTCCGGGATTGGGCCGTATCTCACCATCTGTTGGGAAACTGCATTCTCCAACGCCTTGCTCACCAACCCTCGGACACAGGGAATAAGACAACATCCACAAAGAACAAACATACCCATAGAAGCTATAGCTGCACCCAGAACAGTTGCAACAATAGCTTTCCATTTTCCAAACATGTTATCAAACCAACCAGTCATTGATGTATTCACCCCCCAGTTCTCAGCCCATTCTTTACTTAATGCAGTGAGACCTGCCAGTGCTCTAGTTACTATACCATCTGGGGCTGTATTGTTGGGGATAAACATACAACAATGACCTCCCACCATCTTGTAAATCTGCCCTTCTCTGCTAAAAGCATACCGAGAGCCAAACTATTCTGCCAGGTCATGAGTGAGGTGGCGGATAGTTGGTCTGAGATTCCCTTCACTGCATCCCTTGTCTGATTAATGAACCTTAATAGATGTAATTAATCCAGTCAACATTTTTATTAATTGTAACCCACCAGAAAAACGTTGTTGTAAACCCTTCTCCAATTTGATCTGTGATTCGCATTACTTTGGTGTCTATAACATTGATAATCTCCGGGGGTCATGGTGAATTGGGGTGCCTTAGTATTATCCTTTTTAAGAGTGGTTATTTTAATATCAGAACAATTAGGTGAGGTTTGGTTTGATCCCAAATCTATCACACAAGAGAACATGGTCCGAGGCATAGGTGCAGTTAGAAGGGTTGGCCTACCTGTTGAACAGGCATAACAATTAGTTTGACCCAACGCCCTAGCTGTGTAGTAATTCCTTCTACTTCTCCTTGGTTCATTTCCTGCAAGAGGAAATATTCTACCCTTGGTGGTTTAGTGCTATTTAGGATTCCTGCTGAGGGCCTTCCAAGGGGTGTTAGACTAGTTTTTGATACCTCTGGTGATAACATTAGGTCTACCTGCTGTTCTGTCTCGGGGGTGGAAGATTCATTTCTCTCCTGAAAAATGAGCCTCACACATGTATTTGCCCCGACATCATCAACACAGACCCAATAGTTCCTTGCTATGTCATCTTGCATAATTGACTTTACCGTTATCACCAGTTCCGTTTTACCTTTGTCATGGGCTTGTTTAATTCCCCATCGGTGTGCTGCGTCCATTCCATTCTCATAGTATGTTCCCCAGGTATGTTTAACACCCTTGCGCAAGGACATGAGCGTTCCCCAGTGCAAATGTATTTACCATACCTTCTAGGACCTAACTTTCTTGTACACGCCCCCTTCTTACCAAAGCCCCCAAAACCTCCTATCTCTTCATGGGAGAAGTCGAATGGTATCTTGACCTAAACTGACTTTAACTATAAAATAATAATTCCCCCAATAGTCTTTCTTGGTTTCAGTATTTCTACGAGATCGCATCAGTGCATCATTTCCCTGTTTTAGGTTGACCTGGATTAATCCATAATATGGTTAACATGATGATGCAGCTCAGAGTCCCCCAAAATCCCCAAAACCGCCATCCCAATCCTGTCCCTGACCCACCTGCCTGGTACTTCCCCATACCCACACCTCTATAAACACCCCACAGTGATGAAAGGTCGGGGTAGGGTTTCTTCGTTAACAGAGTTTACCCCCGAACCCTAGTGGTTCAGTTCTTCTCTTTAACTCTGTGTGTGTTCAACAGTGTTGGTATGTGGGCCTACCTTTTTGCAGTGGGTAACGTGGACCCAAGTGGCTCTCTCAGCTATTTTTATAGCGAAGGCAGTTACCAATAGGACTTGGTATGGTCCCTCCCAGCGTGGCTGCTTTCAATCCTTTTTCCTCAACGATTGGATCCACACCCAGTCTCCAGGTTATATACTATGAATCACCTTCTCCTTTAATTCTCCTGTAGGACACAAATTCTTAGACATACGGGTATGGTTAGCGAACAATTTTCTCATGTGTTCTGCTAGTGTATTCTCTAGTTCTATGTCTGCCTGTTCTGGTCCTGCCAACTGTTGCATTCTGTAAGGTCTTCCAAACACTTTAAAATATATATATATATTTTTTTGTAATTCGTTATACCATAGGCCACGAAGTGTTTCCTAACCTGCTCTACCATCTAACCTATCACCCCTATTGACACATTGTTTTACCCATGTGTCAATATTTCCGCATATCAAAACAGTGACTTTAATAAATGTAATAATTTATCCTTATGCCAGACATTATCTCGTAGGATTGTTCCTTTCTTTACAGTATGAAAATATATACACTCACCAACTGTAAGTCGCCCCGGATAAGAGCGTCTGCCAAATGGCCAAAATGTAAAATATAATCAAGAACATAGGAAATATCGGTTTCCCCGTATAGTGTTCCTGTCACCCTTTTTAATTTCATATTTCACTCATTTGTCAATATAATCCCTTACTTCATATAAGTAAGCAGTGATATTTTATTCCAGGTATCTATTAAAAGAAATGTTTGATACGTTGTCTCCTACTGTCCCTTAACATATACTGTAGGGGATTTTCCTCAGTCCTGGGAAATAAAGAAAAAACAAACAAAAAAACTCCCCCCTCAGAACACATCGGATAACTCCATGTTTAATTAAATTCACTAAACCTATAAATAACAAGCCCATAACCACCTTCCGGTAATCTACTGATTTAAACCTGTTGCATTCATTTATTAAAAGATAAACCTATTGTTTAATAAATCCACTGTTTGCATTGAACACATCTCTCAGTCTCTCTAGGTATTGACTAATAGTCTCACTGTCTCCCTGCTTACACTCGTGGACTTTGGAGAAGTCGGCATGTCTGTGATAATATTCTCTCAGATTATCACAGAGTTGTGCCAATTTATCTCCATAAGCCCCTCCCTCTTCCCACTCTAACACCGGCGCGTTCCCATCTCCGGGAACCCAGATTCCCCTTACTGCCGCCCAGTCCTTCAACACCATCTGTCTGACTGCCCTCTCTAGTTCCGCTGTATTCAGCTTAAATCTGGCGGTCAGCCCTTCCATATCTCTTCTGAACTGGTGTACCCCCGTCTTAGGGTGGGGTATCCCTTCCACTGCTCTCACTACATCTCTCTGCTTCGTTTACTAAATCCTGGCATTAGTGAATTCTATCCACACACCACCAAAAACGAATAACATATTTGCATACACATAACTAGAAAGCATGAATTTAATGCCATTCTTGCTTAAACAATGCAATTCAACATTTCTCATCACCCAGTTTCTATTACTTTTTTCACACAGGAAACCCTGTACAATCTCTATCCTCTATTGCTGACTTTCCATCTAACATTACTTTTCAACATTTCTCAAATCTAATTACCTCTGTTATCAACTAAAACTATAGCCACCTCTTATGAAACCCCCAATCTGTCATTGTTTAGAATACAGCAGATATAGGTAACTGTCCTTTCTAACTAAGTAGGCTACAAATAACACCAAACACATGCCGTAGTTGACCAGCATATATTGAATTTATCTCCATAGTATTAATATCCAGTGTAGTGATTGACGTTCCTTAATGGAAACCCTAAATTGGCTTTGTACAATATTATATTAATTATGTCTCACCCATGCCGTATGTTAATATATAATTATTATTCCAATTATTATTTTATGAAGTCTCTAGCCTCTCATTCAACACAAATCCCCATCATCAAATATACTCCCAGCAGGACACTGCCCCTTTGTTTCTGGCCTCACTATCTCCAGAGAGTTGGCATGACTGAACTCCCTTTAGGTCTCTCTTAATGAGTGTTGCTGTGCCCCAGCCAATCAGGGTATTTTTTAATGGTTCTGCTTATCTCTGGTCTCATTCCACTGAGGAACGCTATCTTTAGTTGCTGATGGTAGGGCATATCACTCCCCTGTCTCTGGTCTGGCTCGGGTATGCCACTGTTTGCGTTAACCACATCTTTAAGCCTCTTTAAGTACTGGCTGACAGTCTCACTATCCTCTTGTTTACACTCATGCACTTTAGAGAAGTCTGCATGATGATGGTAATGTTCTCTGAGGCTATTACACAATTCAGTTATTTTCCCAACATACTCTCCGTGATCGGCCCATGGCAAAAGTGCCCTCTGGGTATCCCCTGAAACCCACTGCCCTCTAACGGCAGCCCAAACCTTACTATTCCTGTTTTGGGGTGGGTCATTCCTTCTACCGCTCGGGCAACGTCCCTCTGTGTTCATGGGCCTGTATACATCTAAGGTTGCTGGGGCCCCTTCATTCCCTGCCAATAGATTAGGTAAGGCTATCAGTGGGTACTGGCCCCCTCCTACTCTCTCACCTCCTGACTCATACTGACTCCCTCCTGAGCTCAGCTCCTAACTGGACTTTTGTTGTGGGGTTCAAGTCTCCTCAGGGACCTGGGTCTTCCACCCTTCGGTCCCTTGACCTCCCTATTGTATCCTAGTACTCTAGTTACTTTCTTAGCCTTCTCTTTCCGTCTCTCTCTCTCTCTCTTTCTAATTTCTGCAATGATCTTTGGGTTGCTGCTGTTGTTCCAAAAATGTAGTTTGAACCTCAACTGTACTATCTTCCTTTGCCTTATCCTCAACCCCCCTCTGTGCTCCCTCAGCTTCCCCTTGGTTCTGGTAAGGGGGTGGAAACTCCAAAACGGCAGCCTGCTGTGGCACCCTTCCCCTCACCACCACTACCTAATTGTCTGGATTTTCCCTCCAGGCCTAATCTGCCAAAGAGGGGTATAATCTGGATCCAAACCGTTCTACAGGAGGAGCTGTGAATTCTGTCTTAGACCTTTCTTACTTACTTTATCCTTCTGCATAACTTACTTTTTCCTTCTCTGACCCTCCTCTCTCTTTCGAGACTCAGAGGGCCACACCTTGGCTGTATCTAGCCCTCTCTTTTCTGTTTAATTTAGATCATTACCACAATTTACATGCATTTGTTTAATCTTGGATTCCAGTTTAATTACATCAAGTCGCCCAGTAAAGCCATATTTTTTTTTCTTCAATTAGGTCCATAATACACATTTAGTTTGTCTCCAATTTCCATGTATTTCTCGTCCCCAGTAAATTCTGGGACCTCTTGTGAGGATTTGCCTCCCATGGCTGGTACCGTTAAAAATCCCTTAGCCACCTTTTTTATATAACAAGTTATTCAAAACAGTTCACAACAATTGGAATCACCCCTTCCTGTATAGGTAGTCTTGACTAGTCCCCCAGAATTATCTCATACTCTACGGAGGAATTTATCCCCACAATGTAATCTTGATAATTCCTGACAGTCTCATACAACAGGAATCCACTTGGAATCCCCCCTTCCTGTATAGGTAGTCTTGACTTCATAAATCTTGTAATAATTCACTCAAGAATGATTTTCCTTTGGACTTATTATTAGGTGCGACTTTTGAGCAAATGTTATGATCAACTTTTGTAATTAACCATTTAAATTATTCAACCTGTAACCCAGAGTGTTTTAAGACCCCAGTTTCATGAAACGGATGGGACAACCATTCTTTCTCACGCGACCTATTTTAGTCCCCTTTTCTGGAATTATTCATCGATGTGACTTTTGAACAAATATTAGGTCTCACACGTATACAACCTTACATGATTATTGGTTAACACTAATCGGTAACCCGGAGTTTGTAAGGCTCCAGTTTCATGAAACGGATAGTTACGGCAAAATCTATAGTTGTTTGTGACTTTTGACTTTACTAATATTCTATTTCTCACACATGCTATTTTAATTCCTTCTGGTGTACTTTTTGTATTTGTTTAACCTGGATTATTTGTTGAACATCACTGTTCTATAATCTACTACAGGTTCCATCCCTTAGGTGTACTTTTAATAGTTCCTTCTATTTCAACACGGGGTAGTTTCTTTTGGTAATGGCCTATTACTGTGAATCGTTACGGACCCACCAACATTTCACTTTAAATTGGCTACGCATTGATCAATTTGCTACTTTAAATTATGATGTTTAACCTTCAGTCAATATTTTAGCAAGTTCTCAAATAAATTTCACCAATTAATGAATAAAGACTACCAACCTTTTCCTTGCAGCCGAGATTCAATGTAGGTTTGGATTCCGTCACCGTCTCTGTCATTAATCAGGTGTCCTCTGGCCTGTCTTAACCCTTAATGTCAAAGGGCAGGACTTTCTATTTACGAATGTATCATTCGCCCATCGACGGTTTTCAGAGTTACCTGGAATGACAGAGGCAGGTATTGGATTCCGGCTCAGAAGGACCAAGCTGTTATGAGAATTATTTAACAAACTATTTCTGTGCGTCTCCCAAAAGGTTGTAAGGCTTTTGGATCAAGAAACGGACAGAGTCCCGGTCTGCATAGTCAGGCCTTTATTCATTGAGAATTCTGCCACAAAATGGTCGTACAATATTTTTATATGCACACGTCATACGAAAATCCCACCCCGCTGTAGTTTTCCACTTAAAATCTGCTCTCCTGACCATCAGTTCACACACACACACACACACACACACATATATACACACACATACATACACACACACACACACACACACATATACATTTTCTTATCATAGTCTACTCCCTGCATTCCTCAGTTATCGCCGTTCTTACAATATTCTGCACCATGTTTAACAGTTCTCCTTCTTCTTTGCCGTCCGGTCTAACTCCTACTCACATTGCTAAATAGTAACACAATGTCATAATCTTTACTGGTCCTACACTCACACATTACCAGGTAGTAGAATCTAACACATCTCACACAGTTTCTGAGTATAATAATTAGTCACTACTAAGAAAGTACTAATCATACTTAAAACAAGAACATTTCACAACTATATTTAAGGGTGGAACATTTAGTCATTACTTTTAACCTGTATATATTTTAATTTCTATATCAATAAAGTAAGTCTGAATACCAACTACAGAGAAGGGCATAGGAAAGGCATACATTTCCAAATGTCATCCTTGCATTTCATAAATCTTACTGTGGAAAAGGTGATATGTTGATATGCTTGTTTGCTGCAATATGACTGATTTCACATTTGTCTCCAGCAATCATAAGGTAAAATAGATCTAAAACCATTGTCATTTATATTTACAATTACCTAAATGAAGGTGTGTCTACAGATACACAGTATTCTGAATTTGACTTAAATCCCTCATAATTCCACCACCTTTATGCGCGTTGAACCGATGAATAAGGTTGAGCAACCTGTCGGTTCCAAGTGGAACATCTTTGTTTTTTCCTATAGAAATAACACCATTCTCCATGCACTGTAATTTGTTAATTGATTAGAGCTATTGATAAGAGCTAGGTAAATGAGTAAGCTGTTTGGAAAAGGGGATTGTAAATATAAATGACAATCGTTTTAGATCTATTTGACCTTAGGATCGCTGGAGACAAATGTGAAACCAGTCATATGGCAGCAAACCGAAGCGTATCACCTTTAATATCACCTATTTGATCTCCACCGCAAATGAATAGCGGATGAATAGCATGCTATTCTCATGCTTAAATTCAAGGTCAGAATATGCTAGTGCAAAAGTTCATAAAAACTGAATTATGTTCCATTCACGTGCACTTAACTCAGGTCGGAATTCGCCCCTGACTGAACAGCTTTACAAGAGTGAACCCTGCACACCCTTGATCAGGGTAACCACTGTCTGAACAAATACCTGAATTGCTTCAGTTCAATACCAAGCCTTATGAAATGCATCAAATGTAAAACATGCATGGTGTGCACATTTCTCTGGATAAAAGTGTGTTGATTGTGCAGAGAGTGTGTGTCAGTGCTCCAGCTACCCCCCAGTGATCTACACCATCTCTGCAGCAGCCGGCATGCTTCTCCTTATCCTCATCTGGCTGTGTGCAGCAGAGCGTGGAAGTAGGCTAATCAACCTGAACCTTACCACCATATACCACAACCAAGCATGTTATGTACAAATCTACAGGGATGAGCAGTCCTCACTGTTAATCTCTGAATTACTTCAGACTATTTCCAGACACATGATGAACATTATGTTTCCACATCTAGTTTTAGTCAGGTATAAAATCATGAGTACATTTGCCAGTATAAAAGTATGCCTCATATCCGTTTCAGGCTAAGCTGAGAAAACTTCATAAACCACAAGCCCCCACCCCCATCTATGAGGAAATTAACAGTGGGTGTCGAGGGGCTGGAAGCGCCCGAAATAACCATCCGGTGCCTTCACACCTGGAGGAAACAGAGTTCCCTGTGTACGCCAACCCCCAGGCCAGGCAAGCACAGGAGAACCACTACGCCAGCCCCAAACACATCACTCTGAAGCCCTGAGCAAACCACACAGAGGGTGCATGTCGTGCCCCCCTAATGTTTTTTAAAAGGGGAGTGGACACTGATGGCAAAAATGACAAAAATAAGACTACCAGAGTTTCAGATGTAGATATAAATGTTGACAGGTGGGAAAGAGTTTGACTCAACAGGATCTGATGTCATTGCTTTTTCAAGTGTGTGCAAGATCGTAAGCAACGGTCAACTAGTGGTCCCACCTCACCTCTCTTTTCTACAGTGTCAAGGAGTCACCCAACTATGGTTGCTCAACAAACATGACTACAGTATGAGAATGGAGAAGACTTACAGAGCTAGTGTATAGGTCACTGTGCCTGTATAAGTGTGCTAGTGGTGACGCCCTTAAGGCACAGCTGCCCTCAGAACACGATCTAATAGGGAAAAATTCCAATCTGCAAACTAATTGACAAACACTAACATAAAGAACCGACCACAATACCCTATAACAGCCACGAAAAAAAAGCAATTTTATTAATAGTTTGAAAGAAGCTCCATAGTTCATGAAAACATTTTTTTCGGTGCATGTCATTTAACAATCACATTCTATGAGGAGAAAAAGATATTGAGAAAAATAAATCATTACAAGCCACTGACCTTTCTTTAAATCTAAGTACAGACATTTACCCTTAATATTTCAAAAACAAAAAGGCAAAAAGCCGTCTTAACCCCAAATCCCCGTCCCACCCATCATCCCAACAAACGACAGAACACACAGATAGCCTTGGGGATGACGGGCACAGTGCTAAAGAGTAAGACGCTCATTGGTTAAGGAATACACAGCATGGCCATGTAGCGCTAGGTCAATCTGAATAGACAGCACGGTGATGTAGCACTAGGTCAATCTGAATACACAGCATAGCCATGTAGAGGGAGGTCAATCTGAATACACAGCATAGCCGTGTAGCGCGAGGTCAATCTGAATACACAGCATAGCCATGTAGAGGGAGGTCAATCTGAATACACAGCATAGCCATGTAGAGGGAGGTCAATCTGAATACACAGCATAGCCGTGTAGAGCAAGGTCAATCTGAATACACAGCATAGCCGTGTAGAGCGAGGTCAATCTCTTGTGGTTCTCTGTAGCTCAGCTGGTAGAGCACGGCGCTTGTAACGCCAAGGTAGTGGGTTCGATCCCCGCGACCACCCATACACAAAAAAATAATAATGTATGCACGCATGACTGTAAGTCGCTTTGGATAAAAGCGTCTGCTAAATGGCATATTATTATATTATATTAATCTGAATACACAGCATAGCCATGTAGCGCAAGGTCAATCTGAATACACAGCATAGCCATGTAGCGCTAGGTCAATCTGAATACACAGTATGGTGATGTAGCGCTAGGTCAATCTGAATACACAGTATGGTGATGTAGCGCTAGGTCAATCTGAATTAAGAAAGCCGGATGTTGGGGTCATCAAAGTCCCTCCCCAACCCCCAAACATGTGCATAGATCAAGATCCTTTACAACCGGCTAGTTTTAAAAACATCCTCCAAATAAATGCGGAAAACTTTCCGCAACGTCATTTTTCCCCGTTATTTAATATCTGCCATAAGAGAGAATGACAGAGGAGACAAAGTAATGCACAATGGTCCTTATTCAGTCAGGACAGGACCTCTAAGAAAATACAATAAAGATTCAAAACATACAGATGTGCATGTTATTTCACTGTCATTTTCTTGATCATTTTGTTTTTAAATGTAAAGCAATTTTAATATATAGATTGTATATATAAAGCGCTCAATTTGTAAGTTCATTTAAAGTCTTATTTGGTTAATATGTACGGTGCCTTCAGAAAGTATTCACACCCCTTGACTTTTTATACATTTTGTTGTTACAAAGTGGAATTAAAATGCATTTGTCATTTTTTGTATGATCTACACAAAATACTCTAATCTCACAGCGTAAGAAATTTTTTAACATTAGTAAAAAATTCATGAAAAATAAACACAAATATATCTTGATTAGATTAGTATTCAACCCCCTGAGTCAATACATGTCAGAATCACATTTGGCAACTATTACAGCTGTACGTCTTTCTGGGTAAGTCCAAGAGCTTTCCACACCTGGATTGTGCAACATTTGGCCATTATTCTTTTCAGAATCCTTAAAGCACTGTCAAATGGTTTGTTGATCATTGCTAGACAACCATTTTCAGGTCTTGCCATAGATTTTCAAGCAGATTTAAGTACAAACTGTACCTCGGCCACTCGAACATTCACTGAACATTCTTGGTAAGCAACCCCAATGTAGATTTGGCCTTGTGTTTTAGGTTATTGTCCTGCTGAAAGGTGAATTCATCTCCCAGTGTCTGGTGGAAAGCAGACTGAACCAGGTTTTCCTATAGGATTTTGCCTGAGCTTAGCTCCATTCCATTAATTTTTTTCCCTGAAAAACTCCCCAGTCCTTAATGATTACAAGAATACACAGGTTAGTATTGTTGAGTAACTACAATGTTGGTGATCCATCCTCAGTTTTCTCCTATCATCGCCATTAAACGCTGTAACTGTTTTAAAAAGTCTCCATTGGCCTCATTGTGAAATCCCTGAGCGGTTTCCTTCCTCTCTGGCAACGGCGTTAGGAAGGATGCCTGTATCTCTGTAGTGACTGGGTGTATAGATACACCATCCAAAGTGTAATTCATAACTTCACCATGCTCCAAGGGATATTCAATGCCTGCTTTTTTTTATATCCACCTACTAATAGGTGCCCTTCTTTGTCAGGCATTGGAAAACCTCCCTGGTCTTTGTGGTTGAATCTGTGTTTGAAATTCACTGCTCGACTGAGGGCCCTTCCAGATAATTGTATGTGTGGGGTACAGAGATGAGGTAGTCATAAAAAAAGAATGTTAAACCCTATTATATTGCACACAGAGTGAGTCCATGCAACTTATTATGTGACTTAAGCACATTTTTACTCCTGAACGTATCTAGGCTTGCCATAACAAAAGGGCTGAATACTTATTGACTCAAGACATTTCAGCTTTCATTTTGTATTAATTTGTAAAAATTTAGAAAATCATAATTCCACGTTGACATTATGGGATATTTTGTGTAGGCCAGTGACCCAAAAATCTCAATATAATACATTTTAAATTCAGGCTGTAACAACAATTTGGTAAAAGTCAAGGGGTGTGAATACTTTCCGAAGGCACTGTAAACTGCTACGGATTTAGTAACAAAGGATATTTTCTCTTCTTTCTGAAATCCCTAAGTTTCAGTGCTTAATGTATTTCTTTTCGTTTATCATCCTTTTTTAAATTAATTTTTTCATATATTAAAATGGAGTGGAGTTGGAACTCTGGAACGCTGGCCTTCGAGACAACATCCACTTTTTCATGTGTGCAAGATAGTGAGCAATTGTCTTTTTTTTTTACAAAGGTAAAATGCAATCAATAAAAACGCACAGGTTTTAGATAGAACAAAGATGTCAAAGGTCAAATATACAACATGACAACACTGTTGGATCCCAGAGTTCTGAAAGTAGCACAATATTAAAATCTTCATTCTGTAAAGTGTTTTGTTATTCTTTTTAAATGGAAGTATGTCCTTTTCTTTTGTTTTTCCAACATTCTCATACAGTTAATTCCTTTTCCTCGAACTTCAGAAAAACAAAATGGTTGTAAACCGTCAGTGGCCTTGCAGAAAAAAAGCAAACATAACACAGGAGATTTTAACAAAAATGAAACTGAACGAAAGCTAACAAACCAAAAATGTAGGCACCTCTGAAGTGAGCCTTGTAACCAACCCTCCTTCTGATGTCTTGTCCTTCTGTTTCTCCCGGAAAAGACAGGGAGAGCTACAAGTCTCTCTACCCAAACTATGGCCACAGGTCTTCAAAAATACTTTTTTTGTAACTTTTTTCAATATTAGATTTTTTTTGTTGCTTTTCTATACTTTTTATGTTTATAATCTGAAAAAAATGGTGCAATACTTATAATTAATAATCCATTTATTTTCTTGGATTATTCCACAATGAAAGCCACTACAAGGTAGATAAACATATTACAGATTAAAAACACTTATTTTCTTAAGTCCTTGAGTAAACATTTACACGTGAATAGTCGCCGTCTGCCCCAGTACTTCATCTTACGTTGTTCGATTAGCTAGATGAGGGGGAGGGCTGACACTCAGTGCAACGCTAGAGCCTAACAATAAACATCAGAATATACTTTTAACAAGCCAAAAATAAAACATAAAACTAATATACTGAATAGAAATAAAATGAAAAAGCGGAGATAATTCCCGCTGTAAATCACAGGCTCACGATCGTTTGAAACCTCATACACACGGTCTTTCAAACAGACACACATCCATCCATCCATGAACCATACAGTACAGGCAACCTTGTGCAAACACTCAGATACAACAGATGTCATTTAGCCTTATATATATATATATATATATATATATTTGTTTTTAACAATCCTCATTTTTCTAATTTTGTTCACTCGGAACAGATGTTCTGAAATATCTAGGAAGTGTATGAATGAGACAAAAGTACTACAAAGTGTTCACATTACATTATTGGCGCTTCTTTTGATTCAAGTATTTGTATTCTTTATTTTTGTATTACTCTGATATGTTAATATGATATTTATCTTCTGGGAAATATACAGAGAAGGAGAATACATAGGGGTAAGGTTGGACCTGGGGCAGGGAGAGTGGGCTTAGGGTAAAGTGGAAAGAGAAACCTAGCTATATACACATATACACACTTGGATATATACATGTATATAAACTAGCATGTGCATATTCAACCCAGGCCCTTGAGAAAAATGATTTGTTTCCCTCTTGAAATTGGGTCCCTACCCCAGAACCTACTCTGGTCCATGATTGAGAAGCATACTTTGCTTAAACTCCAGTTGCCTTTAAATGATTTAAAAAGGGAGATTCTCTTGACTTCCTACACCAGTCATCCATGGTGTATATTGGCGGTCGATAAGGTGAGGTAGGGGTGGGGGGGTAGAGTGACAGGTGGTCTCTCTCAGTGCTGGTGCTGCACGGAGAATCCTGGGACGCCTCAGACTTGACCCCCCATTTCAGGAGACCCCTCCGCCCCCAACCCCTTTTTTGTGACCCTATACCAGTCTGTTGCCTCGGGAGCCCAGCGTGGAGCAAAACAATTCAGGTTTTTCAGAAACAGGCAATTAGTGATTGTTGCTAATATCACACGACGACGAGTACGAAAAACAACTCTTGGAAGAGGGCCTTTCCCCTTTTAAGACTTGGTACCGAACAACAAAACTGTGAGGTGTTTCCTGGCCCTGCTGACACGGTGGGCCCCACCTGGACCCTGACCCAAAAACCCAGATCTGTGGAAATGTTCTGTTCTGTTGGTGGTGCACTCTTGAGGCCGGAGGTCAGAAATGAACACCATCGATACAGCGTTTCAGAAGGTAGCCCCAGTCAGAGTGCCACAGTTGGGGGAAAAAAGGCTTGCAGAGACAGAACGAGGCCTCTCAGCCTAGGAGTGCACAGCAAAAAACATACTTTAGGCCTTTTTTTAAATACATTATTTTTTTTGTAGTTTAGTTTCTACTTTTTGTCAAAACCTTAACAATAATAATAAAAAAAGATTACATGTTTTTGGTTTTATAAAAGGTGTACCCGATGTGACCCATCAACAGTGCACACAGACCACCGCCTGTTTTCTTTTCTATTCTCAGAAGTTTCCCCCTAAAATGTATCTTTGATAGTTGGGACAAGGGACTGCCTATATGTCCTGCCCCAAATATTACCCCCCATTCCTCCATGACCATATGCCTTTAAATCTAGGATGCAGGAGAAAATGTAGTCTCAAAACTACTGAATCATGGGAATTGAAAGCTCATTTGACAGCAGAGACAACTCAATGTTAAAATGGCAGGGTGGAAATGAGATATTTTAGTCCAGTTGGCACATGACACAAGGACTCCCACAAACCCCCATTCCCACCACTCATACCTCTCATACCACTCAGCAGGTTATTATTAGTGTTATGATAAAGCTCTTGAAATCGTCATAATGAACAACTGTACTTTACAGATGTACTTTACACAAAGCTAGAGAGCCAACAGGGGAAAGCCGAGTCTACTCAGTGGTCCTCCTCCTGAGGTGTGTATGTATGAGGGATATCAGTGAGACTGAATTACAAAGACACCATAGTGATGGGGCAGTTGGGAGGATAGTTTGGAGTCTGCTTAGTGCTGGCTTGTAGGAAAAAATGCCTGGGGGGGTGGAAAGGAGGGGGTTAGACAATTGGCATATGGTTGGTGGACTGATGGTTGATGGCTCTGAGCGCGAACCTCTTTCCTTGCATAGAAATCGAGTGCTGCGTCAGTTTATATGGTATTCAGGTTGACAAAGAGGGATAGTGATATAGGAGTCTGTCTATTCAGTCTGCCAGAGAGCTCCGAGACAGACTATGGAAAATAAAGCACCAGTGTGAGTGAGGCCTGACTGGACTGGAGGGTGTGTATGTGTGGAGAGGACAACATGGGGATGGGAAGGGAGAGAGGGTGGGATGGGCTGAGCTGGGCGAGAGAGAGAGAGAGAGAGAGAGAGAGAGAGAGAGAGAGAGAGAGAGAGAGAGAGAGAGAGAGAGAGAGAGAGAGAGAGAGAGAGAGAGAGAGAGAGAGAGAGAGAGAGAGAGAGAGAGAGAGAGAGAGAGGGCAGCAGAGACTGTGAGGGGGGGGGCGGAGGGAAAGCATGGTGGCAGGCCGGATAGATAGATACCCACTGAATTTTTTGAACTACGAACTCCCACACCTGATCTGACTATACATTAGAACCATCAGGTCTGCTCCTGAACCAAAACACTGACTGTCCAACAACCACACCAAATGAACCACCCCCACTGAGATCTGCAGTGTCCGTCTCCATAACATTCCTGTGGTGGGCTGCGTTTGCTGAGGTGCGCGTCGAACCAGAAGTGTTTTAGTTTCTGCTTAAGAGCAGTAAGAGCAGGGGGCAGGAGAGCAGCTGAACACTGCATGGAGACGTCGACAAACATCCATAAAAATCATAATCATAAAACATAAACAATATCATCAACAATGACGACAACAGCAACTTTGACAAAAACTAAAATAACAACACTGCCGATTTTTCCAGAAATGAAAATAATAAACCAAAAAAATGTAACCAAAGAAAACTTAACACAATTCAAAAACCACTCCATCTCTGGCTAAAGTGATCCTTGCATGAGAGACAGAGATAGGGAGAGAGGGATAGAGAGAGATAGAGAGAGGGATAGAGTGGAGGTGATGAACAACAGAAGCTGGCGCAGTAGTAGTAAATACGAATCAGACAGTTCTGACAGCTGCTCTTGGGCACCAGAGGCCCGGGAAGTCCCTGGGGGAACCAGTCTGTGAGGCTCCCCAGGGAGGGAGAGGGGGAAGGTGGGGTGAGAGAGCTGCTGCAGAGGCCTGGTGTGGAGCTTCTAGGAAGTCCACCCCCTCCGCAGCAGGCAGGCACTCAATGGCCACACGATCATACAGGTTGGCAGGGCTTGCGAAAAAGGTTGAGAGATAGAGAAAATGGCGATCCCCCTGCAGAATCCATCCACAGAACATTGCCGTAGCGTCTAGTTGCATCTCCAGACAACAAGGCTAAAGATTTTCAGTCATGTAACAGTGATATTTACTTTGATAGAGTAAAAGGGAAAACAGGCGAGTGCGTCGGGGTCTCAAACCCGATAGTGCCCAATGTCAGGTTTAAAGTTTTTCATTCTTTCTTTCCTTGTCATCCCTTCATTTTGCTACCATTTCGGAAACTTTCCTGCTACCACACACAGGCTGCAAGAAAGGGAAGGTTTAAAATTAAAAAACAAAATGACAACAGAAAATAGTTTCACATCTGTGTTACAGTTCATAAAGAGTTACGGAGAAGCCACGTTGTAGTAGATTGCTTGTTTTTTAGTTTGAGTTTTTTGTCTTTGCTTTCTTCAGTGTCACACGCTTCTCCTCTCTTCTGATTCGTTGGCATTGAAGTGAAGGAGCTTGACGCTCTTTGCTAAGTGCTATGATAAACCACCTCTTTTTATAAACCAGTTCTATATTTGTTCCATACTTTTTTGTACCAAATACAACAATGGAAAGAAAAAAATGCATTGTTTCGTCTTGTGGATAGATAAGGAACATGTCTCGTTTTGGTATAATGCCCCTACACCCCCTTCCTTACCCCTGTACCCCTCTAGTCAGTCATTGTTGTATGAGGCTGGATTAGAAAGACTTAGTCAGAGAATGAATAAGAAGTGCTTGTTGTATATCCTTGTTTCAAGGATAAGTCAGTCCAGCCAGCTCACACACACTCAGGAGGGTTGGGGTTGGGGGGGTTGGGAGGGGGGGGGGGGGGTATAGAGTCCTTGCTGTTTTTGATTTTGTCTCCACTCTTGAAAGAGGTTCGTGAGAGAAACCTTTTGAGTACTTGGGGTGGACGGTAGTAGATAGTAGTCTGTGGCTTATATTGCACGTCACTTGAAATGGTGTGAAGAAGAGACTAGTGGACCACGGTTATGACTGATGTCTTCCACAGTCACAGAAAAGGGGGAACCAGACCGCAAGTTCATCCTTAAACGAGTTGAGGTGCATTTCAAAATAAGTGTTTTATGAGTTCCATAGAGCAGTGGTTACTAGACTTCAACAAGACGGTCATACACACATGTAAACACACGCCCCAGGAAAGATTGACACATTGGAGTAATATTTCTCTCCGCTTATTTTGCGATGGTTCGGGGAAACAAAACTCCTCCATGACAAAATGGCTTTAAAATGAACAAGGCGAATAACTTTTGCGTTTGCATCATCAATCCCTTTAAGAGGGTGGGGACTGAATAATATGCTTGTGACCGCCGAGGCTTCCAGTTGCGAGCTGCTGTGGCCTCAGTCTCTTACAAGCACATTGTCTCCCCTCGGTTTTCGCTGGCTCAGAAATGAGTGTGCAATTCTCAGTACGTTTTCTTCAGTAAGTACGGAGTGAGTGAATCAGTGAATAAAGGAGGGGAACCAGGCCAGGCGGGAGGTTAAGGCTAGTATTTAGTGCTGAGAAAAAACAAACGAGAGAAATTCCAGACTGGTAGAAAGTTCTGGAACCTTTCCGACAGGAAGGGGATGGGCTTTGGGAATGATGTGTATCTATGGTTTCTCTGAGGTGTGGATTGACTGCTGCCAGGCAGCAAGGGAATATGGGAGTTTTGAAGATGGCAGCTCGTTGTTTGTAGCAGTTCGTCTAAAATACACATTTCAAACTAGAAATAGTTCTCAGAGTAAAGTTAATTAGTTCAAATGTTTCTCTTTCCTTTGTTGGTTGAGTCAAAGGCATACTCCAGCTTTTCCAAAAGTCAAAACTTAAAACACTAACCCAAGCCTCTCGCCGAACAAATCCAAAATGAAATGACGTTTTCTAAACAAAAAAAAGGAAGAAGAGGGTGAGCAGCGTGGACACAGAAGAGTCGCCTCGTCCTCCTCAAGTCTGTCCCTCAATCATCCCACCCACACTGATTATCACCACGTTGATTTGCTTGGTTTTTGCTCCTCTGACTGTATACATGTGTATATGTATATGTGTAGTACTGTGTAGTATTCCTGTGTAGTAATCCATTCCTCCTTTTTCTAGCATGGAGCTCCGTGACGTGGTCCTACATGGACTCCCCGCTCAGCAGGTCCCCAGGCAGCAGCGTGTTGATTGGAGTAGGACTCCCCATGACCCGCCCCTCCTCTCCGCTGGGCGGTCCCCATAGGCTGGAGTATTGGGGCACGCCCCCCCACAGCAGGTCTCCGCTTGTCTTGGCTCCACCTCCTCCCATGCCGCCACCAGAGTTCCAGTGGGGGTGGCCAATGGGGTGCGAGGACCTGGGCCCGGAACCGCCCATCCGTGTCTGATTGACGCCTGGGTCAGCCTGCCAGCTGGTGGTTGAGGCTAGCTGCTGGCCCTGTGCAAAGAAGCGCTGGACCTCTTCCTCCCCAGCAAACTCTGCCAGGATGGTGGTGTTACCCAGAACGCACCTGGACAGGAAGAGAGAGAGACACAGAGGAGTGTTAGTTAGTTAGCCTCGTTGAAGTGGCCATTCTCATACACTACTTGTGATGCTATAGATACTGTTCTTTACCCTTTGTGGATGCAGGCCGGGCACCCACTAAAAGATGTCTAAGTTCACATTTTTCCAAATTCTAAGCTTTACAAGTTCTAAGCTTTACAAGTTCTCCCAGTTCTAAGTTCTTTCACACCTGACAGTTCACATGACATAAGTGTTTCTGCCTACGAGCAGTGAGAGGGGCAGGAAAGCTGCCAACAACTACATCTCCATACATGTGCAGGGACTTCTGGGCCTTGGCGGCCTCCTCCTTGGAGCTGTAGCGCACTAGTGCGTTGCCCTGGGTCAGGTTGAGGTGGAATGTGATGAGGGGGCCATGCTGCATGCATAGCGTCCGCAGGGTGGAGCCGTCTATCTGGGGGGTGAGGTTCCTCAGGACCAGCCAGCTACTGGTCCTGTTGGAGCTGTCTGTACTCCATGTGGTAGCTGCTATAAGGAGGACAGAGGGAGAAAGAGAGAGAGTGGGAGAGGGAGATAGAGAGGGAGGAAAGAGCAAAATAAATCTAAAATGCAGAATTGCTCTATATCTAACACCATGATGGCACAATGTCAGAAATGAATTCTCCAAGGAGCCAGGAAAGATGGGTGGCGTATTCTAAGCAGTAAGCTCTGTAGTTTAGGTAAACCACAGTGTCAGTTGATCGAGAGAGAGGTGTGTTCAACCACAACAAGGCATTCTCGGGGCGTTGTCTAGCCCGCCTGGGCTGTACCAAAACGGCTCCTAGTCTCTGCCTGCCAGGCTACAACATACACATCTAGAACCTGACCTTTGGTCTGCATCACAACAACATACACCTCTAGAACCTGACCTTTGGTCTGCATCACAACAACATACACCTCTAGAACCTGACCTTTGGTCTGTATCACAACAACATACACCTCTAGAACCTGACCTTTGGTCTGTATCACAACAACATACACCTCTAGAACCTGACTTTTGGTCTGTATCACAACATACACCTCTAGAACCTGACCTTTGGTCATCTTCTACTCTAACGCAACATTTATGAGGGCTGCAGCTTTTTATGGCAGGCACAATAAATAGACTACATTGTTTGGAGAGTAAGACAGATGTTACATGAACTTCATAACTGATCAACTGCACATGCACTGGTTGGACCAAAACCCATTCAGTCAATTCATTTATCCAGTCAGTCAGCAAGTCCCCATCCAGTTACTGAACAATTAATCAAATGGCCACCAAGACTATTTACATTGAAACCCCCCTCCCTTTGTTTTTACACTGCTGCTACTCGCTGTTGATTATCTATGCATAGTCACTTTACCCCTACTAACATGTACAAATTACCTCTACTAACCTGTACCCCCGCACATTGACTCGGTACCGGTACCCCCTGTATATATAGCCTCATTATTGTTATTTTATTGTGTTACTTTAAAAAAATATATATTTCTTTTTTACTTTATTTAGTAAATATTTTCTTAACTCCATTTTCTTAAAACTGCATTGTTGGTTAAAGGCTTGTACGTAAGCATTTCACGGTAAGGTCTATACCCGTTGTATTTGGCGCATGTGACAAATAAAATTTGATTTGATTTTGATTTATTTACCTGAAGAGTAGGAGCTGCTCCAGCCTTGGGCTAGGCCCAAGGAGTTGCCTCCCCAGGTGGAGGAGGGCTTGGTGGGGTTGGTGAGGCCCGGAGGGGGCCGGGTAGGGGCGGCTGTGTTACTGCGGGGCCCCTGGGGGACCTTCCACAGCTCGTGGGACAGAGAGACCTGAGAGGGGTGGGAGATGGGCCCTGGGGACCAGGTGGACTTCATGTCCGACAGTTTACCTGAAAGAGAGATAAGAAAAAAAACACATTGATTGGTTGGCAACAATTGGAGATACTTGGCATTCTTCTATCAACAACACACAGGGAACTAAACAACCCAAAACACTAGTCAGAATAATACCCTGGTAGAGGGGTTGTTGACTGTAGAGCATAGCAGAGCATTCATTCTGCTTTTCCTGTATGTGTTTAACCAAAAACTGAGGTAAACACAGCTAGGATTCACTTCACACACACACACAGTCCCAGACCACACTGAAATGACTACAGTAGATCACAGGGTCAGTCTCAGTCCATGCCTCACAGTATGGGACAGATCAGGCCAGGAACACAGATAGACCCCTTACTAGAACTATAGTAAGATATAGTATATAAACCCTCCTCCCAGTTCCCCCCTATTCTCTCCTCTCCCCCCATGCTACACACAGGGCTGGGGATACACCAACACCACCAGAGGGAAGATGTATGACGGGTACAACTAAAGAGGGAGGGGCACACAAAACGGATGCGACGGTAAGGATGGGGTCCTCCTCTGGACCAGGTACTGTGCCACCAGAGACAGGGCTGGGAGGAGGAAAGGGGAGGGTTGGGACAAGCATCAACACTGATGGGGGGCAGGGGGACAAACTAGCTCAAAGCGGAAGTCACCCCTACCCACAGATCTAGGACCAGATTATTTTATCACCTGATCCTAAACATAACCACTCAGAATACGGTACGATATAAGATTTGACCCTGTATCAGTGGTTAGAGGCGACTTCCGCCCACTCCGACAAACTGTGTACCTGGGACGTCCGTTTCCGGGGACGATAGACTGAACGAGCTAGAGTACGCACTGACTGGCCAATCGGTGGAGGGGGGCAGGGCCTCATTCTGAGATGAGGTGGGGGAGGAGCCTATGGGGGCATTGCGCCCAGCAAAACAAAAACAGAAGAAGAAGGGATTGGGAGAAAAAGAGAATCTAATAAAGAAACAGAATAAATGAAAGTGGATGACTGAATAGCTGTGGTGCTCTGTGGCTGTGTGATATGGGAGAGTTCAAAGAGTTGGGAATAAGATGACCTAGTAGTGTAGATATACAGTGAGGGAAAAAAGTATTTGATCCCCTGCTGATTTTGTACATTTGCCCACTGACAAAGACATGATCAGTCTATAATTTTAATGGTAGGTTTATTTGAACAGTGAGAGACAGAATAACAACAAAAGAATCCAGAAAAACACATGTCAAAAATGTTATAAATTGATTTGCATTTTAAATAAGTATTTGACCCCTCTGCAAAACATGACTTAGTACTTGGTGGCAAAACCCTTGTTGGCAATCAGAGGTCAGACGTTTCTTGTAGTTGGCCACCAGGTTTGCACACATCTCAGGAGGGATTTTGTCCCACTCCTCTTTGCAGATCTTCTCCAAGTCATTAAGGTTTCGAGGCTGACGTTTGGCAACTCGAACCTTCAGCTCCCTCCACAGATTTTCTATGGGATTAAGGTCTGGAGACTGGCTAGGCCACTCCAGGTCCTTAATGTGCTTCTTCTTGAGCCACTCCTTTGTTGCCTTGGCCGTGTGTTTTGGGTCATTGTCATGCTGGAATACCCATCCACGACCCATTTTCAAGGCACTGGCTGAGGGAAGGTGGTTCTCACCCAATATTTGACGGTACATGGCGCCGTCCATCGTCCCTTTGATGCGGTGAAGTTGCCCTGTCCCCTTACCAGAAAAACACCCCCAAAGCATAATGTTTCCACCTCCATGGTTGACGGTGGGGATGGTGTTCTTGGGGTCATAGGCAGCATTCCTCCTCCTCCAAACACAGCGAGTTGAGTTGATGCCAAAGAGCTCGATTTTGGTCTCATCTGACCACAACACTTTCACCCAGTTCTCCTCTGAATCATTCAGATGTTCATTGGCAAACTTCAGACGGGCATGTATATGTGCTTTCTTGAGCAGGGGGACCTTGCGGGCGCTGCAGGATTTCAGTCCTTCACGGCCTAGTGTGTTACCAATTGTTTTCTTGGTGACTATGGTCCCAGCTGCCTTGAGATCATTGACAAGATCCTCCCATGTAGTTCTGGGCTGATTCCTCACCGTTCTCATGATCATTGCAACTCCACGAGGTGAGATCTTGCATGGAGCCCCAGGCCGAGGGAGATTGACAGTTATTTTGTGTTTCTTCCATTTGCGAATAATCGCACCAACTGTTGTCACCTTCTCACCAAGCTGCTTGGCGATGGTCTTGTAGCCCATTCCAGCCTTGTGTAGGTCTACAATCTTGTCCCTGACATCCTCTGAGAGCTCTTTGGTCTTGGCCATGGTGGAGAGTTTGGAATCTGATTGATTGATTGCTTCTGTGGACAGGTGTCTTTTATGCAGGTAACAAGCTGAGATTAGGAGCACTCCCTTTAAGAGTGTGCTCCTAATCTCTACTCGTTACCTGTATAAAAGACACCTGGGAGCCAGAAATCTTTCTGATTGAGAGGGGGTCAAATACTTATTTCCCTCATTAAAATACAAATCAATTTATAAAAAAAAATCTGGATTTTTTTGTTGTTATTCTGTCTCTCACTGTTGAAATAAACCTACCATTAAAATTATAGACTGATAATTTATTTGTCAGTGGGCAAACGTACAAAATCAGCAGGGGATCAAATACTTTTTTCCCTCACTGTACGAGTGTCAACAGATTGTACATGCAG